>NW_022995745.1:8712919-9112048 GCF_900245975.1 Drosophila guanche
GATGTGAAACCTTCGGCATTTTTGAAGAGGTATCACTTTGCTTCACTTGATTGATAACTGAACCAATTTATTTGTACTCGCCTCACTCAGAGTTATTAGTTTTAATTTTTGAAATTTTATTTCTCTCAAAGGAAAAATGGTGACAGGTTTATGCCTGGTAACAAACTCCTGGTAGAGATACTTGATTTGAAGTTCCAGTGATTTGACATTAGTTTAACAATTTATATCCAGTAGGATTTGCCTCATCTATTTTGATATCCAGTACTCGAAGAGTAAATATGGTATATTGTATTTCTTCACAAAAGTGGATGTATGAAACACACAGAGTAAACGTTTCCCACCCCATAAAGTATAAATATATATTCTTGATCAGCATCAATAGCCGAGGCGATTTACTCTCCGAGTATCGGGTATAAAAACTTGGTTTGGTTCTCAGCGGAAAAAAAGTGTCGGGTAGTGAAATCATCGTCGTTCCCATACTTGGAGCTCCACGCATAATTTCACTCTCCCACTCCCATGTGGAATCGTGATATTACTATGTATGCGCATTCTAGTACAATCATACTTATCTATTTGGATTTGGCTTTAAAATAAAAACAAGAGATTGAAAAAATGGCAAATAGAGTTAAGAATACCTGAGTAATATCCCATTAGTCGATGTTAATTAACTCAAACATCCATCGCTAAAAATCGATTCTCCAAAGGGCACCGCGCCAATCAAAGCTTTCAAAAGCAGTCGGAGGTTCATGTATTTGCTTTAGTTTTTTATTTAGGATTTGTTTTTATACAATAGCTTAACGTTTTTGTTGGTTTTCACGGTTTACGATTTTCTTTCATTTGGAATCGAAAATTTACAATATTAAATATTGATTTTATTGCTGCTGTGGCGGCTCTTCGTACTGCTCGACCTTTTAGCTTTGTAATTTACTTTTGGGGTGAAACAATATTACTTTATTACAAGAGCCCCTTGTAAATTCATTCAAGATTGCCCTAGGGGTTTTATACCCGGTACTTGAAGAGTAAAAAGGGTAGATTGTATTTGTTCACAAAAGTGCATGTACATACATATGTAACACACAGAAGGAAACGTTTCCGATCCCATAAAGTATACATATATATTCTTGATCAGCATCAAAAGCCGAGTCTATGTTTGTCTGTCTGTCTGTCCGTCCGACCGTCTTGTTGAGCGCCTGGATCTCAGAGACTATAAAATCTAGAGTCACCAAATATTGCCTTCAGACTGCTGTGATATCACACTGATACAAAGCTGTACAACATAAAAGTTTTGACGCGTAAGAAGCGTCTCACACGTCCCTCTTCGTTTTCTTTAGTTATGTGAGTTTAAGCATGAAGCAACTATTTAAGGAAGGCCCGTCGGCTATTTTGAGGGAAACGTAACAATGCTGTCAATAAGTGCGAGTGAAAGGGCTCTCGCTGTAAGTTTGAGTGAAACGACAATGGAGTGTGCGCCTAAAGCACTGAGCTCAGAGGGAAATGACCCGGAACGCTGCCGACGACGGGCCCTCCTTTACAGTTGCTTCATGGGCTTAAGAAAGTAGGGGCGTGGCAGATACAGATGGGGATGCATTGATGTATTATCTCATGTGAGGTTTTCCTCACTAAACATAATACACTCGCAAGTACATAAATTGTACATACATTTGTTAATTTACATAGATTTGTATGACCTGTGGTATAGCCTGTAGTTGCCACTTTCGTCATCGTGGCTTTATAAAGCGCTGAGTTATTCAGTTGCGTCATGAGCAGCAAGTTGGAGATCTAAAGATTTGCTTTGACTAATTGAATCGATCGGAGGCGATGGGGTGAAAGGTGCTCCCGCTGCGAATGCTGTTTTTTTTTCATTTTATATTTGGCCAATGCGGAAGTAATAAGCGATTTGTTAGCCTTAAACAATTGAAATAAACTATCTACCGATCGCATGGGCTAAAAGCATTCATCCATCAGTCGAGCGTTTGGTAAAGCTGTCGACATGTTTTATGCCACACAAAATGTGGCAGATGCATTAAACCAGGGCTCGGCACCCATACAATTAACGAGCCGTTTTTGCGTTTGTGTGTGAAGACGCACGCAAAACGGAACATTTCACTATATTGGTATTAGTACGAATCACTGTATTACGCGTGTACGTGAGCGGCAGCGCAGCATCAGCACCTTGTCCTATACCCAATAGATTAGGCCGTGCCTAGCCCTGTTGCACTTTGCAGCAGTCCGAACGCAAAGTACAGTTTTCACCAATCTTATTGCGAAAAGGAACATTTTTTGAGATTTTACACACTATTTGAGGTTTGCCCTCCAAACTTTGTAAGCAAGTGCAGGGTTTTCTACACCATCCATCCTAGGAGGCATTCAGCCTTTCGGATGATAGAGAGCGAAAAACGGAGGCCGTGAAGTGGGAGGATATATACAGGCGAAGTGAAGGTGGCTAAGGTCGAGGAGGTGAAGAGCCAGATCAACCTCATCTCCAACAAGAATTCCCTTAAAATCCTGAAGGAATCAGAGCGAAAAGCGGACTATGGTTACTAGCCCACAAATCCTACAAATCGCCTACAAATCCGACTCCAGGGGCCAAATAGAGGAAGGTCCAGCCAGACCCCGGATTTCTGGAAGTCCGTACTGAGCCGGACGCAGTGTCGATGGTATCAGAAGATATCCTCGTCAGCTTTGAGTCCGACGCTGGCGACGTAGCCATGGTCTTGGGACACATCGATTTCGGGTAGAAGACAGAGTCTCCCACCACTGTCAGTGAGGTAGGCCCGACTTAACTTGTCCTTATATTTTGCGTAGTTTCTACTTGCCAGACAACGTGGTCAAACTCTCCACAGCGCATCGATTCCATCCGTTGGCGAACCATTTATTGGTAGTGTGTCGCTAAAGTGAGCGATAGTAATTGTGACTGTAGCTGACCGTGTATCAAAGAATGTGGTACACAGTATGACTATATTTACATCATCGTTTATGGTAGCTTAGAGTCTAGTAGTAGACCATGGTGCGGGCANATTACGCGTGTACGTGAGCGGCAGCGCAGCATCAGCACCTTGTCCTATACCCAATAGATTAGGCCGTGCCTAGCCCTGTTGCACTTTGCAGCAGTCCGAACGCAAAGTACAGTTTTCACCAATCTTATTGCGAAAAGGAACATTTTTTGAGATTTTACACACTATTTGAGGTTTGCCCTCCAAACTTTGTAAGCAAGTGCAGGGTTTTCTACACCATCCATCCTAGGAGGCATTCAGCCATTCGGATGATAGAGGGCGAAAAACGGAGGCCGTGAAGTGGGAGGATATATACAGGCGAAGTGAAGGTGGCTAAGGTCGAGGAGGTGAAGAGCCAGATGCGCCAGATCAACCTCATCTCCAACAAGGATTCCCTTAAAATCCTGAAGGAATCAGAGCGAAAAGCGGACTATGGTTACTAGCCCACAAATCCTACAAATCGCCTACAAATCCGACTCCAGGGGCCAAATAGAGGAAGGTCCAGCCAGACCCCGGATTTCTGGAAGTCCGTACTGAGCCGGACGCAGTGTCGATGGTATCAGAAGATATCCTCGTCAGCTTTGAGTCCGACGCTGGCGACGTAGCCATGGTCTTGGGACACATCGATTTCGGGTAGAAGACAGAGTCTCCCACCACTGTCAGTGAGGTAGGCCCGACTTATCTTGTCCTTTTATTTTGCGTAGTTTCTACTTGCCAGACAACGTGGTCAAACTCTCCACAGCGCATCGATTCCATCCGTTGGCGAACCATTTATTGGTAGTGTGTCGCTAAAGTGAGCGATAGTAATTGTGACTGTAGCTGACCGTGTATCAAAGAATGTGGTACACAGTATGACTATATTTACATCATCGTTTATGGTAGCTTAGAGTCTAGTAGTAGACCATGGTGCGGGCAATCTGGCGTGGCTTCCTGAAGTAATCATGCAGCAGCTTGGGACACATCAAATGGCGCCGTGGCTCCCAGGAATTGCACTCCTCTGAGAAGTATTTCCACTTGAGGAAGAACTCTGTGCGACCGTCTCGTTTGCGCTGATCTAGGATCATCTCAACCTCATAGATCGGCATATTCTGAAAATCCACTGTTGCCGAGGCAACGGAAAAGGGCCCAAACATCGATTGGATCATTGAGGTAGAGCGCCTAGCTCTCTGGGGCTCTAGTGCATTACGCGTGCTGCGGCGATGTGAAACCTTCGGCATTTTTGAAGAGGTATCACTTTGCTTCACTTGATTGATAACTGAACCAATTTATTTGTACTCGCCTCACTCAGAGTTATTAGTTTTAATTTTTGAAATTTTATTTCTCTCAAAGGAAAAATGGTGACAGGTTTATGCCTGGTAACAAACTCCTGGTAGAGATACTTGATTTGAAGTTCCAGTGATTTGACATTAGTTTAACAATTTATATCCAGTAGGATTTGCCTCATCTATTTTGATATCCAGTACTCGAAGAGTAAATATGGTATATTGTATTTCTTCACAAAAGTGGATGTATGAAACACACAGAGTAAACGTTTCCCACCCCATAAAGTATAAATATATATTCTTGATCAGCATCAATAGCCGAGGCGATTTACTCTCCGAGTATCGGGTATAAAAACTTGGTTTGGTTCTCAGCGGAAAAAAAGTGTCGGGTAGTGAAATCATCGTCGTTCCCATACTTGGAGCTCCACGCATAATTTCACTCTCCCACTCCCATGTGGAATCGTGATATTACTATGTATGCGCATTCTATTACAATCATACTTATCTATTTGGATTTGGCTTTAAAATAAAAACAAGAGATTGAAAAAATGGCAAATAGAGTTAAGAATACCTGAGTAATATCCCATTAGTCGATGTTAATTAACTCAAACATCCATCGCTAAAAATCGATTCTCCAAAGGGCACCGCGCCAATCAAAGCTTTCAAAAGCAGTCGGAGGTTCATGTATTTGCTTTAGTTTTTTATTTAGGATTTGTTTTTATACAATAGCTTAACGTTTTTGTTGGTTTTCACGGTTTACGATTTTCTTTCATTTGGAATCGGAAATTTACAATATTAAATATTGATTTTATTGCTGCTGTGGCGGCTCTTCGTACTGCTCGACCTTTTAGCTTTTCAGAACTTATTTTGTAATTTACTTTTGGGGTGAAACAACATTACTATTTCCATATACATTTATTTATTAATTTCATTTACTTGTATCCAACTTTGCACTTATTAACGCTTAGGCTGTAAGTGTGTGTGTTTGTGTGTATGTGTGTGTGGATGTGGGTAAGGAAGAGTACATTTGTTTGAGTCGGTTCGTTTCGGTGTTCTTTTGACTGTAATTTACTATTTGGTTTCTGCTCCTGTATAGACGCTTGTACCTCGCTTTGCTTTCGTTACCTGCTTGTTATGTTTCTTTGTTTTGATTAAATACTGTGTTTGTGGCGGGGGAAATTGAGTGGGGCATACATACATACGTATGTATATATTTAGATGCAAAAGCATGAGTGTTCGGATCGGAGAGGAATCTGAGTATTTTTTTATGTTTACAACTAAGCTGAACAACGGTGGTTCTCTTCCTGGCTTCTTCTGTCGCTCTCTCCTATGGGCTTTTGCTTTCTCTCTCTCTCATTCCTGATAGGGAGAATTTTATCTCAGTGGCATTCCCGCACACCTCTGCTGTTTCCCACACTTCCTTTATATTGATCTAGATCTCTCATGACGACAGCACCGCTCTTCTAACTGTAGTTGTGTCTTTGATCAGCTGTGGCTTTTATGCTCTGGGCCCGCCACAGTGGGCCACACAAGCTACATATTGTTTAATATGTGGGGCATAGCCTATGTATAAAGTATGTGTAGAGAATTGGTAAAAAATAACTGTATAGTATTGGGATCTCGTGTTTTTTTTGTCATCTGTTGGTGAGCTCAACTTCTCGTCTGCTTTATGCGACATACATTTCATTTTGTATATAAATATTGCATGTACGTATTTATGATTTTGTGTATAACTGTGTGTGTATAAGTGTATGTATGATAGTGTGTGTATATTTGTTTTAAGGTATAACATTTAATTTACTCTCCTAAACAGCATCATCATCGTCATTATATAAATACAAATAAATACATTATTCTTTATGTTAGATTTTTTTCTTCTTTTGTTTCGTTTTGTTATTTTTTGTTTTACCCATTATGCACGCAAGCAAAAAGTAATGTATTTGTTCTGTTTTTACTCTTTAAATGTCATCTTGTTTAAAAAGCCGCACTAGATTTTACAATTATAAAAAAAATTTCATGCATTTATATATGTGTGCATTTATAGATGTATTTTTTTAGATATACATATCTGCATCCACATATGTACAAATACATTTGTATGTGGGTCGTTAAAATATAAAAAAAAAGGAAAAAATTTAGTTCTAGATAATTTCATAGAATTGTAGGACTCTTTTTTTGTCTACAATCAACTGTTAGCATATGGGTCCAGACTAACGAGTATGTATATATGTATATATATATATACATATAAATAATATATAAGTTTTATAATTAGGTATATATTTTAGATTTACAATTCGTGTTTACGGTAGCTGTTTAAAATTGAAGCGACTGTCCCTCGGGGGTCTGGCGGGGACACTGACTGGCTAAATCTTTTCTAAGAACAGCAATTGCGACTGATTTCAGGATTTTGGGAGAGCAATTGGTTATGGATTGTGGCGAGGCTACACCGATTGCAAGTGCCAGTTCCCATAATGGGTAAAGGCGGCCCCTAAGTGCAGCTCTTTGGTGGTCGTTGTTCTTACTTGTTTCCACTCGTTATTCTAGTGCTTCTGATGGAGGTGATGACTCTTTTGCCACGCATTATTCTATTGCTTCTGATGCTACTGTTGCTGGTCCATTTTCTTCTCGTTGCTTTATTGCTTTTGCTCTTGATGCTTTTATATTCCTTTTCTTCTCGCTTAAGCGTAGTTCTTTTTGTTCTCGTTCTAGCGTGGCTTATTTTGCTCCCTTGTCCTTGTTATTGGTTTTCTTTTGTTGTTTCTGTTGCGACTGAACCGCTCGTTATTTCGTTTGATGCTGGTGTGTTCAGTGTGCTTGGATTTTTTGTTTATCTTTACTCTTTCTTTCTTTTCCTTTGATTTGGTTGATTTTATTTTTATTCCTCTTGGAATTCGTAAAGCAAAGAAAAGCAAAACATTAACACCAGCTCTCGGACTCGGCTTCGGGATCACATAAAAAAAACGAACAGAAAAAAAAACACAATTCTTCCATTCTATAACCCCCCACCCAGCGCATACTGCCACCCTGCGGTCCCAACAGCCCATGTCGTATGCCAGCGATGTCCATGATTATTGGACAACACAGCAGCCCTTCTTCTTGCTCTTCTTCTCATCGATGACGACATGACTTGCCGATGTTGGTCCCGGCACCACCTGTTTCGACACCTGGCCCAAAGCGGTGACGCCGTTGGTGCTGCTGTTGCTTTGACCCTCGTCACGTCCAACGCCGCCACCACCACCAGCAGTTGCATTGCCCACTGTCGCCAACTTGCTGGCGTGGGAATTTGTACCGTTTTGTGCTGTTGCTTGATTCTGCGAGAGCTGACGAGGGAGAGAGTGTGAGAGATAATATCTGAGATGAGACTTTGACTACGATTAAGACTAACATTGCTTCTGGTCACGCTCTCGCCGACCGCTGTTCCGCCATTACAGTTGTCATCGGCATGCTGTGCGCTTCCATTTCCTATTGTACGATCCTCTGTGGGTGTAATTGGCTTCCCACCTGCATAAACATAGATATAAACGCTATAGTAGCTCAAATGCAAAGAGAGAGACAGAGCTCAGGACTAACCGCGAATCATATTGACGATTTCGTCGGCCTCTCTGGAGAGATCGCCACCTGGACGAAAGGGATTATCCCAGCCAGAATCAGTGCTGCAAACGATTCACAAATTATACACATGATATTATAAATCAATACTTGCGATATATGTATGTATGTACGCATCCTGACTGCTGACGCACCTGTGCTGACGATCATAGGCAGCCCCAAGTCCAATCTGCTGATGCTGCTGCATCGTCGCCGAAGTCGTGCTCATTGTGGTTGGGTCGATTGTATAGCTACCGATCGTTAGATCCAGGCCGTCTGAATAGGGCCCCTGGATATACTCCACCGGTGGGCAGATCTGTTGCGGCTGACTGCTTTGGTATATGGAAACTCGCACAATTGAACGCTCCGACCTGCAACAAAAAGACAACAAAATCTAATTAAAATTTCAGTACATTAAATATTTGTATATTCGGCTTTAGCGATCACCGCAAAGATTACGCACCGTCCCTTGTGATGTCACGGCGCCTCAATTTCAATGTCAATTAAATCAAGTAATTTGCCAAATTGGGGTTTTAGCAAAATTTTGTATTCTGATTCAGTTTGAATTGATTGAAAACCTGCAGCCGCACATCCCGATAGCTACGGAGCGCTTTCCCTATATGGCCCGGGGGCTATTGACCACCCATAAAGCCCATGGACATGAGATATACATTTAGATACATTCATATGTATATATGCATGTACATATGTACATTTGTCTTGGAAAATTAGCTGGAAACCCGTTTTCCGTCTCTATCACGTTCTGCTTGGTTTCATTCGCGATCGGCAATCCTCAGCGTCGTGCATATGTAGATTGATTCAAGTGCATGAATATTTAGAGCTCTCTAGAAGAATTGCTTTATATGCGCGGTACTCAAAAAGTACTGTATTTGTGCACAAAAGTATCGCACAGAACCGAATCCGAACCCATAACGTACATATATATATTCTTGATCAGCATCAATAGCCGAGTCTATAACTGTATATCTGTCGGTCTGTCTGTCTGTCCGTTCGTCTTGATTTTCGGCAAGTTCTCAGAGACTAGAGCAGAAAATCAACAAAATTATATTAAGAGCACCCAAAAATTTCTGAAAATATAAATTTTGCAGAGCATTTGCTGAAGTAATGCCAACTGTCCAATATAATAATATAACTGTCCAAAAATAATAAATTTTTGACATGACTGCATGTGTGGAGAATGGCAGTTTTAGTTCTTAAACGAATTGTAAGCTGTTTAAATGGACATGGAAATCGGACGAAGTGGCGCAGAGCTTCTCCTGGAAGGAGCTTCAGAGAAATCATTGAATTTTAGGGAAATATTGTCAATAGTGGAGGGAAATGCATCCCAGGGTAGATGCATTAATGACCTTTGCATTAATGTACAATTACAAATACAAAATAACTTATTATTTGTACCACCCCTTTTTAATGCTTTTTAGTTATAAACGATCACAGAATACATATTTTAAATCAAAAATAATTGTGTTAAAAAGTCGTAAGCGAATTGGATTTTTCATTTCATCCAAAAAAGTTTTAGGAGTCATGAAAGAAATTTCATAATCGTGTACCTATTTTTTTTTGGGCAGAAGTGTACATATGTATATATATATATTTTATAATAAGGATGAACTGATGGAGAAAGAAAACATGAGCAGAATGCATCATCGCATTGCATGGTGTGTACATACATATGTACATAGTATCCACAAGGTGATACTCTTTCCCACTTTTCTTTCCCTAGGACACATACGATATACGTACATACATAGTGTACATATATATACATATGTATGTTCATATGTACAGACATATATGTACATATGTACATATACAGTTGGGAAAAAAATTATAGCACCATTACAACACATTTTGTTCTTGACAAAAATAAATGCAATTACGGTTGCGATTTTTATACCCGGTACTTGAAGAGTAAACAGGGTATATTGTACTTGTGCGGAATAACGGATGTATTTAACACACAGAAGGAAGCGTTTCCGAGCCCACAAAGTATATATTTTTGAACAGCATCAATAGCCAAGTCGATTTAGACATGTCTGTCTGTCTGTCCGTCTTGTTGAGCGCCTGGTTCTCAAAGACTATAACAGCTAGAGCCACCAAATTTTGCATCCAGATGGCTGTATGATCTCAATGCCCCCTTCCGCACCCACAAATCGCGCAAATCTGCGGTATGCACAGGTTTGAAGATAAAAGAATTCTAAAAACCCACTAAGGGGTTTGGTTGGTTGTCCCACTGAGTATCGGGTATAAAAGTTGTGACGCGTAATAAGCGTCTCACACGTCCCTTCTCGTTTTAAATTATTTTTTTGATCATATAGTTTAGTATTCCCCGTAAGCAAAAAAAAGTGTTACCTTTCTTCTAATTTCCGTCTGTATATTTAATTTTATTTATTAGTATTATGTATTATTTATTGTAAAAAAATAATAGAACCATGAGGACTTTTTTAAGTGAATCTCCGTAATTTCGCGGAATTGTCTTTTTATAAACCACGTATTTATTAGTTTTGACTAATATTTCATTGTTTCTATCATAAAAGCTAATAATAATCATACAAATAAGACGTGGAAAGCTCTGAAATGCGGAGCAGCGCGACCTGAGCAAAAAATTGATATTGGACGTAAAAACGTAAAAATGGTTGAAAACGCCTTAACTATGAAGAAAAGTTTGAAACACGTGGACGAAACCGATATATGACCCCTTTTCAGGTCAAAAGACAGATTCATAAAAGCAAGAAGGTAACCTTCAAGCCTTTTACATGGCTTTAATAAGAGCATAAAATAAAAGCGATGGGCTAGACAGTTTGAACATATGTATGTTAGCCAACATAGTCTAAAAGCGTGCAGACCAAGAAAGCTACCACTTTTATATGTATTACTAAGCACATGAAGTTTGCAAGGGAGCATGCCAATAGGACATCCCAATAATGGAGAACAATATTAATATCAGATGAGTAAATTTACTGGAAAGCGATGGATACTTTACACGTCCAAAGAACTCCAGTATACCACATAAACCATTAAACATGAAATGTGTAGCGTAATGGTATGGGCCTGCTTCTCCTACTAAATAGTAGGGTCAATACATTGAATATAAATTATAATGGATCAGCAAGTGCCCTTGAATATCATGGAGACAGTACTGCTATCCTTTGAATAATACGAAATGCCACTCGTATGGGTCAAATGGAAAATAACCCCAGCATGAAAGCAAAGGAATGGTTCGGGGCCAACACTGAACGTTTTAGAGTGGCCTGCACAGGCGCCTGAAATGAAACCCATCGAGAATCTGTGGTCCGACGTCCAGAAGGCAGTTTCTGCTTCCAAGCCAACCACTGTCGGATCACTTTGAGAACAAATTTAAGAGTCCTGGTCCAAAGCTCCACAAAATCGATGGCTGGATTTAGTGGATTCCATGCCAAATAGGACACTGAACTAAATAATGAACGATAAATATAGATTTAGAATTAATAGTTCAAAAGTGTTAACTAAGAAATTCGTTATTTGTTAATCATTTCTTAAATGTAAATTCGTTTTTTCCAAAGTGGTGCTAAGAGACGCCTGGACCAGCTGCAAAGTTATCCAGGATACTGCCAAATGTGTCCTTTGCCCAGATTGCCAAGGAGAGGACGCTGATAGGCGTCGTCAACAAAGGAAGCGCGGACGGAAGAATCCCGAGGAACCAGTGGAAGTGGGTGGAAGCGGCACTGGCCGACCGCTGCTTCGAGCTCCTGGACAAAGACCCCGGCCCACCTCCACTCTGCAAAGACATGGGATGGTTCCAGGGTTACACGAAAATTAAATCCTGCGAAGATGAGCGCTCCGTGCAGCTATATAAAGCAGCGGTAGCGCAAGTAGGCGAAGTTTATCCAGGCGCTAAACTAGCAGCAGTCGACTGGAGCGAAGTGCCCAGCAGACCGAGGGCGAGAATTTGGGTGCCGGCCTCCATAAGAGAGCCAGAACGCATCCTGCTAATGTTGCAGCGATGCAACCCAAACCTTCCAACAGCGGACTGGAAGGTAGTCAAAGTTGAAGCGACGCAGGGCCCCACAAACCAAGCCGTGGTCGTGTTAAATAAAGAGTCGCTGGCCCCGATAGAGGCAGCCAAAAATGAGCTCAACTTTGGGTTCAGCTCTGTCACTGTAAAGGTATACAAGTCGGATGCAGCGGCCGGGGTGCGTCCTGTCCACAACCCAGTCGAGCAGGATGTTGCCTCGGAGATCGAGGCACCCGACAACGAGCTGGATTTGGCCCAAGAAGGTGACTCCCTAGAGTCGGAGCTGATGCTGGAGTTCTAGGCAATGTGCCGGAACGAAAGCTTCGGCAAGTCGGACGCCGACAATACAGGGGTGGAGATAGGAAAGGATCCCTCTGAGGCTCCTTCAGATACATCTCCACCACTGTAAAGAAGCAACTGCTGCCCTCCTACTCCGTTTGGAATCAAGCGGAGGCGACGTAGTCCTAATCCAGGAGCCTTGGGTGGTTGGAGACAAGTTCTGTGGATTAGCGACCCTCAGATGCTTGCAGACTCACAACACGCATACAGGAAAGGTAAATCCACGGAAACGGCCCTACATGAAGTGATTTCAGGTATAGAGAAAGTTCTACACCTTAAGGAATACTCCCTAGCAGCCTTCCTCGATATTGAGGGAGCCTTCAACAACGTCGAGCCAGGAGCCATTACGGCGGCCATGACTGACCTGGGGGTGGACTGCCACTTGGTGATGCTCATCGATCAATTGCTCACATGCAGGACATTGACATCATCAATGGGTTCGTCCACTCAGACAAGGTATGTAAACAGAGGCACTCCGAAAGGAGGTGTCCTGTCTCCCCCCTATGGAACATTGCAGTCAATAAGATTCTATGTGACTTGGAGGGGGGTGGTTGCAAAGTAGTGGCATATGCATACGACGTTGTCCTTATATTCACGGGAAAATTCCCCCAAACACTCTGTGATCTTATGACCACAAAACTTGATCGATTGTCAGAATGGACAAGATCGTGCGGATTAGGTGTAAATGCCTCGAAAACGGAACTTGTGCTATTCACTAACAAGTTCAAAACTCCGCCACTCAACCCCCCAACACTAAAAAACTGTAGGTTAACCTTTAGCGACAGTGCCAGTTACCTTGGGTTGGTAACAGACAGGAAGTTAAATTGGAACCTAAATACGAAAGAAAGAGTGAAGAAGGCCACTATGGCCCTATACACCTGCAAAAAAGCCATCGGACTAAAATGGGGTATGAACCCACGTATAGTCCAATGGATATATCGAGCTGTTGCCCAACCAATACTGCTCTACGGAGTCACAGTATGGTGGCCGGCTCTGTCAAAAAAGACAATTACCGCTCAACTTGCAAAGGTCCAACGAACGGCCACTCTTTGCATTAGTGGCGCTCTCCGCACCACACCAAATGACGCACTAAATGTCATTCTATGCCTGCAGGGCATAGACCTTGCAGGGAAGGAACAGGCAACAAGGGCAGCAATACGTCTGCGAGATTCGGACCTATGGACGTCACGACCATATGGTCACTCAGCGATCCTTAGGGACACTAATATAATACCTGATAGGACAGATTATTGCGTTCCCAGAGAGTACACAGCCACCCCCTTTGAAGCTATAATCCCCCCCAGAGAGGAATGGCTCGAGGGCACACCTGGCCCAACGGGGGCCATCAACATCTTTACTGATGGATCCAAGCTAGACAACAAAGTTGGCGGAGGAATCTACTCCAGGCAACTAAATATGAGGCATTCCTTTCGCCTTCCAGACCACTGCAGTGTCTTCCAAGCGAAAGTCATTGCTATAAACGAAGCGCTAACATGCCTTCAAGAAATCTCAGTCGCGGCTACTCACCTAAACATCTATAGTGACAGCGAGGCGGCACTAAAATCACTAAACGCGATTTCGTCGAATTTGACCACAGTGGCAAATTGTCGCAAATCTCTACACGAGATGGCAAGGCAATATGTTATTAGCCTAATATGGGTCCCGGGACACCAGGACATCGAAGGCAACTGCCTAGCAGACGAGTTGGCAAGATCTGGCACTACACTCCCCCTCAATCAAGATAAGGAGGAAACACGTATGCCAATGGCCACTTGCAAGCTCAAAATAAAGGAGTACTATACCTTGCAAACAACCAACAGATGGCAAATGGTCACGGGCTGTCGCATCACCCGACAAACGTGGCCAGACATCTCGAGAAAACGCACCGCTGAACTATGCAAACTAAGCAGACATAGGTGCAGCATAGTTATTCGCTCTCTTACAGGGCACTGGCTAATAGGTAACCATGCGAATAGGCTGGGTGCCCCCTATAACGACTTCTGTAGTAGCTGTAGAGACGAGGACGAGGAGGAGACAGAAGAACATCTGTTCTGCTCCTGCCCGGCTCTCAGTAGAAGGAGGTTAAAATATCTGGGCTCACCTTTTCTTAACGACATTTCAGAAATGGCTACTATAGGCCCCAGGAAGAGGGCAAACTTTGTGAGAGCATCTGGATGGGAGTACTGCTGACACCCTGACAAACGGGAGGAGAAGAGGTGAAGATCCAAGCGGAATCACAACGGGCCGAACCCGGCCTAGGTGTGTCGGGATTGTGAAGTCCCGACGACCGCCTCAACCTAACCTACTAGTTTCACTAAGGTCCCTTGAAAACATAAAAACCTTAAAACAAGATTTCTGTGTTATTCCCCAGATTTGTAGGAGTCTTTCCTTTCTAAAAATGCGCTTAAAGTTTCCTTAAAGTTAAAAATGTGAGTTTGGCAACTAGTTTAAAATTGCTTGTGGTGTATGTACATACATACATACATATGTAGCTTCTTGGTCACCCACATGCCTTAATATTAACATGTATGTATGTATGTATGTATATAGGTATGTATCTTTAGATGTAAGAACACGCCAAACATTCACTTCCCATTTTCTAAGTTTGCGTGTATATAATATATACATTTATACATATATATGTATGTAAGTCCATGATATGAAACAAGTTTTGTACATATGTACATACATACATACATATGTTCATTATTTGTGGCGGCTGTTTATTGTTCGAGAACTTTGACCCTACCCGTCTATATGGTATTTTCCATGAGAAGAGGAAACCTGTCAAAGTTATTAAAAGAAACAAAACGATGATACAACACTCAAATAATGCACTAAAACTCCCTTCATCCCCTTTCAGCGACACTTCCCTTCATTCACACTATTTATTTTATCTGTTTACATTTCTAAGACGCAATACACTTCATACCTTAATGTTCTGCTTTTCTTGTTGTTGTTGGAACAACCCATTGAACATGTGAACGATTACGTCATGTGCCGAAATTGATATGCGAAAGCGAAGAGGAGAAACAACGACGAGACTATCTTCTACAACTGGAACAGTAACAAAAACAATAAATACAGACCAGCAAGCAGTTACAAGCTGAAACAAGTTGTGCGATCGAAACAAAAAACAAGTGCGGAACGTATGGGATACTCTTTATGCGGATAACTACATATACATTCTTCATATGTTCCTGTATATCGAAAGATGTAATTTAAAGAATTTAATTTAAACGCTCCAAGCATATCCCAGGCAGAGGGGTGCTGCTGCATGTCGCGGCAAGCAATCAATACTTATTAACCCACTTAAATATGTATTATTATTCGATTATTAAATATATGCAGAAACATATTCTGGAAATGTTGGAAACTACACACATAATTTAATTTCTTTGAAAACTTTTCAGCCAAGAATTAACTATCTTCCTGTTATCGCATACGATACATAAGACTTCTTTCACAAAATCTTCCCATTTAATCCAAGAGTATAAGGTACCAAATCAATTGTTGTTGGTTTTGAGAAGAGCAAGGATTGTTGAATTGAAGTACAAGAGATGTAGGTGGCCAGTCGGTTGGTTTCGGGGGTTGCGTAAACTTAATTTTCGAGTGCTCCAAACAAATTTAACAACTAAAAGAACCTAAAAAAAACTTGTTGCCCATCAGAAGTGAGAAGGGAGCAAAGCAAAATATGATTCTGTAAAAGGGAAGAAGCAGAAGCAGGCAGCACGATGAGCGCATTCAAAAATGTACCGCAAACGCTCTCCTCCTCCCCCACCCACCACTCCAACCGAATCAATAGCGACGCCAGCAGAGCAGAGGATTTTCAATTCGTTTTGGGCACACAAACAGGGAGGGCGAGACAGAGAGAGGAAATCGACGTCACAGCTGACAAAAGCTTAAATAAGAGCGCGACAGGGACTGCAGAGAGTTGAAACAAATTATGCGACTCTCTTCTCTCAAGCCCCACCCGCGCAAACGTACCAAAACAAACACAACAAATACTCGAATATTTTGTGTTTTTTTTTGCTCTTGAAAATTGGAAATGTAATAAACAGCAGGAATGCTTCTCTCAGAAGCTGCACTGTGTCGATGATTTGTAGTAATGTGTAAATACTTAGTTTTATTCAGTGTGTGGGGTATGTATATTTATGGTTCTCAAAAACAGTCGAACAGTCGAAAATCACTTGGATTTCCATATATGTAAATGTATTAACGAAATGAAAAACATAAAAACAAATCGGGTTTTTTTATGAAAAGCTTTTATGGTTCTGAAACCACAATGATGTTTAACATGGCCATAGAAACAAGGGGTATCCGCAGCTTCGGAGCTTATATTCCTTTCATGTGGTTGAGGGGATTGTGGGTTGACGGGGAATGGCATTTCATTTTATAATTTCAAAATATATACATATGTACACAAAACACACACACAGACATATTTGTGTATTGTATAATATATAAATAACAAAACGCCTCAGCGGCTAAACTAATTTATGTACATATATGATGTAAATGTACATTGCTCTGTTTTAGCACAGACACTGGCACAGTAGGACAAGCGAGCAGTGTGTTTTAATTGCGTTTAACAGTGTGCCCCAGGGGGAGGGGCGGCGGTTCTCTCTCGCTTTAGTTACCGCTATCTACCTCTCCCTCGCACTGTGTGTATTTTTTGCGATGAAGTCACTTTGAGTATCCAGCCAACTGTTGTGTGGAGGGGAACCAACAATTATACAAATACTGCCGCCACGTCTGTGTCCGTGTTTTTTAGTTTGTTTTTACACGAATCACTCTTAAAATGTAAAATAGTTCATGCTTTTTAAATAATTTTTTCATTTTCGATAATTTTTATTTGCTTCTGGAATTAACCAACACTGCGGCATAATGCTTCGGCTTTGATGAGGGGGCCCAGGGGAGGAACACCACCGACACCACCACCACCCAATCCACCAACCACTTGCATTTGCGTGTGTGCCTCTCTCTCTTTAAACCTCAACCCCCGACACTCCCTACACACTCCAACAATGCTTAGACTCTCTTCGCACTCTACCTCAGCAAACACTCTCTAAAACTCTTCTACTTCCCCTCCCCCCACACCCACACTACCAACAAACAGTTGTTAGAGTGTGTATGTGCTTTTCCCTCTTTGGCACGCACGATTAGTTTTCAAGCAGAAATGGCAAGACAAAGCATATAATTTTTCCTATAAACCAATTTTCACGCACTTGACAGGTGAGGGGATGCTCCAAGCTGCTCCTCCAATTGGGTGGGAGAGGGAACGATCACGGGTCGGCACAGGATTCTACGCGCGTTTTCCTCTCGCGACGGCGTAAAAAAAAAACAGTTCGTAGAGGAAGACAATTCACGCACACGAGTTTTGTTGTTGGCTGCTACTTTGCTTTGCTGCTGGTGCTGGGCTGCGACTAAGCGGAATGCCTGCCTGTTTGGCGATGCTTGCTGCTAAAAAGTAAAAGATACAAAACACACACACATACACGCGAGCGTGAGCACATGAATGTTTGCAGTAGCGCGAAAGAGCAGCAAACAGAGAGAAGAGTGTTCAGAGACCTCTCACATGGTATATTGAGAGTAAGGAATGGCAGTCGTACTCCGTAGAGTATATGTTATTTTTATTTTCTTATATTTCGCGACGTTTATCGCGGGAATTGTTCGGAAAGTTATGTTGCTAACGCCTGATAATGCGCCCTGCACAGCGATAAGGAATACAGCAACAGTTTTTTCAGACCCTTTCACACTAAGTTTTCAGATGGAGCTACTACATATGAAACTAAATGCACGGAAAATCATATTGATAGAGGAGCTCCTTAAAAATCCTCACCTTGTATAAATATACCTTCGTGAGAGACAGAGCACGCGTTTCGCTCTCCCTCTGATTTCACATGAAGTTAAACAGCGTTGCCACCATGTTCATGGAATTAAGCTGGCGCTTAGTTAAATTTTCTTTAATTCGGATTTGCGCCTGTAAAAACTAAACTTTTTGATATCTTCAGAGCATTTCTGACATACAATTTTACTTCTCCGCCTCGCTGGACGTTACGACTTCCGGAAATTTCTTGGCACCAAAAGTGTAAGTAAAAGGTTCATACATTATATGTGCCGTCTATCATGTACATACGAGTATTTTATGCCGTCTATTTTAAGAAAAGAAAAAACATTTCCAAAATATTTCTGCATGGGGATCGCCACGAAAACGGCGCGCAAAAAGTTCTGGGGCTCGGACAAACAAAAACAAACGGCAGCCGGGAATTTTTTTCTTGGCAGCTGCAGTGTTGTTAGCGGCTACATCACAAAGACTGCCGGTAAAGCGAAAACCAGAAATCATTTGCGTCGTCTTGATCTAACAGTACGAAACAAAGCAACAAAATCGCGCATTTCATGTTATAAAGTATAAAAAAAAATAATAAGGAAAGGAGGTATGTACATATGTATGTATGTAGATACGCCAGCCGAAGTTTTAATACCCTTGCAATGACGTCTATGTTTATGGTTCTCTGTCTGTATTATTTAGTGGTTTCACTTTTATGTGTATATTGCGATTGGGGGAGACAAGTCTGTACAGGATTGAACTGAAGCATAAATGCTTTAAATAATCATACCTTCCTGCAGGGGTATATTAAGTGAACGAGAGCTGTATACTTCAAATCTGGCAACGTCGTTTAGCGAACAAACATGACATCACTTTTTTGCGCACTCTAAGTAACTGTAGAAAGACGAAGGGAGTAAGAGGCAGTTAAAGAGAGCACAGCTGTCTCTCTTGCTGCTAGCGCAAGTAAGCTCTCTTTCTCTCTACATCTCTCTCACGATGTTATACACAGCAGCAACAAACCGATAATAATAACAAAAAATAACACAAAATAAAAAAAAAACAGAAAAGAAAAACATAAACACGTAACCGCATAAAGGTATGTTGCGGGTGAAAATAGATAAAAACGGAGAAGAGGACATCCATATGCACATATGTACATATGTATGGTTAAGGGGGAATACTGCCAGTTGATTAACAGGGCTGCCACTAGCTGTGAGAGAGGGCTGCACCGCGGCTACTGGCGCATATTGGGGTCGGCAGGCACTGACTGATGCTTTAAGTTTGTGTCCCGCGTGAGCGGACCCCTCCCTCACATTCTGTTGTTCAAAAAACTATTTGAAACGCTTAAATACACACATGCACTCCAAAAGATATTCTCCACACGTAAACAGGTTATAGGGCGCGGGCACAATGGCACAAAATAATGCTTCCAATTTAAATATGACAGCGCACATGACCCAAGCCATATATTTATAGCACTTACTACTGCCGCTTAATACCCTCACTCCCCTTTATTTGTGATTTTTTTTAAATTTGGGCATTAAATTGATTTGAGATTATTTTTGAGTGTTATAAAGCGTGATAAGTAGTCCTATATACGACTACAAAATCACTGATAAAGAGTCGAAGATCGATGGCAAACAAAACACTATGCGAAAATAAAATGACATGGGGTAGTGGCATAGAAACTTCCATGAAGGTACACTCAACAATTGTAAATCCAAAGAGATGAAGTCTGTAGCCATTAGCATTTGTAGTTTTGAGGCCCTGGATTATGTTCCGTATATTTATTCAATCCCACTGTAACTATAATGACAGCTGCAAAAACAATGCAAGAAGCAGGAGCAGAACACCGGGCAGACACGCAGCAATGCACTGCTGATCAGAGGCACAATTACTATCAGCATTACAAAAGAGTGAAAATGGGCGATGTGGTGGCTGTTGTCGCTACTTCTGCTTCGGCTGTGGGTAGCACCGACGATGGGAGGAGCACATTCATATACATATGTATGTACATACTTTTAGATGATGATGATGATGGGCTCTATGCATGTCAAGAGTACCCAGCTCGGTCGTCCGTGTGTACCGGAAAATCAATTAACGGACAGTTCGAGATGTACTTTCACAATGGTTATACGTACATATGTACATGCAAGGCCCCTGCGACAGAGATGTGGTATGTGTCCCATGTACATATGTATGTATGTATAAGAACATGTCCAACGGGGTGTTCGAATTTCTATCGCTCACTTGAAAGACATACCAACAACAGAATCATGTTAAGAAAGGCGTGGCTATGAAGGGCGTACGGGGAATGGTACGAGTCCGAGGCCAGTTGTTGATGCAGCCTCCGTCTATCGGCATCACCTCACCTCACAATTACACAACTAATCCATTCTACAGTTACTACCAGGGATGTATGTACATAATAATGTACATTACGGTATGGCATTGGTACTATGTATGTTGGATTCAGTCAAAGTACTACCGAGATATTTCAAGTAGAATCATTGGTTTGGCAGTAGTCGGATTCCAAAATACATATGTATGTACATATGTATTTTCTTTCTAAGTGCTATCCACAATTTCCAAGATATGAAGGTTTTTTCAACAGCTTCTACTTGTGCATTTATGTATTTATGTATGTATGTATATCAGGGCTCGGCACGTACACATTTATGTGCCGTTTTTGTAATTGTGTGCTAAGGTGCTGTCTTCGCAAAACGAAACATTTCAATACATTGGTATTGGTGCGAATAACTGTAATACGCGTGTACGTGAGCGGCAGTCTTTTCCTATGCACAATAGAAGCCCTGATGTATAAATGTGCATGAATGCACATGTGTATAATCATCTCGATCGGAACATTATTATATTCTAAACGAGAAGGGACGTGTGAGACGCTTCTTACGCGGCACAACTTTTATACCCGGCACTCAGTACTACATCTGCACCTTAGCGGTGTTTTGTCAAATTTTACATTTTTTTGTTCATCTGTCATTCAATGATCCAATCGGATCCCAATTTGGTGATCTAATAGATATGGTCATTCCCTACAGAATGGTGTTTTTAGATTTATTTTAAAATTGTAGATTTGGGACGTTTTCGCCCTTTTGCGGGGGCGGGGCTAATATTTGAAATACACTGGTTTCAGTGTGAGCATCCAGTAGTCTGGAGCCAAAATTTGGTGGCTCTAGCTCTTATGGTCTCTGAGAACTATACGACTAACAAGACGCACAGACGGACAGACAGACATGGCTGAATCAACTCGGCTATGGGGTCGGAATCGTTTCCTTCTGTGCGTTACTTATGCGTTACCGTTATTCGCACAAATACAATATACCCTATTTACTCTTCGAGTACCGGGTATAAAAACGAGTAGTCACTCCAAAGAACGTTCCAACTTCATTAGGGTATTGGGGAATGTATGATATCGAATAGTAGTTCTTTCTTTCTCCTTATCTGGTCTTTGTGGCTGACTAACTGTAAGAATGAAAGTTTTACAACAGGTGACTGCCCTCTAAGCTTCAAAGCTGGATGACATCACGCTCGACGCGACCAGCGAATTAAAGCTCTCAACAAAGCCGAAGTACAGAACTACATAGGTATGTATGTGTGGTGTGCTGAATAAGCTTGTCTGTTGTCCGTCAACAAAAAGTTATAGTATTGTAGTTGACTGTAGCCAAAAAATGGTTTGAGTGGATTCTAATTTTAAAAATAACAATATCTTGTCCAAAAAACATACGTTGTGTAAAATATAACTTATGGTTGCAAAGTAGAGAGAGAGAGACAGAGAGATAGAGAAAGAAAGGGAGAGAGAGAACGTCCAAAATGGGAACCAGAAGTCACTCTATGTGCAATCGATAGAGCGTTAGCTATCGCTTTTAATTGAGAATGGCAATCGATAGACCCCCTCAAATGGCGTGGTGAAGTGTTGTCTACTTCATAAAGGAACGAGAACCTGCGCAGGGTGTGGGAGCCGCTGCCGCGCCCATAGAAGCGAAGGCAGATACACAAATGCAGCCGAAAAAGATGTGGGTCAACAACCAACCACCAATTGAAGTTTGACCCACATTACATTGCTTTAAAATGCACGTACACACACACACACACGTAAAATAAGAATTAAATGGAGAGAGAGGAAGAGTGAAAGTTAAAGGCGACAGAACGTCATTATGTAATAAAGCAGCACAGCTTGACGGTATTCCAATAGCTAGTCCCCAATTCGACAACTTATTAAAACGCCCGTCGAAGTCGGCTGCACATATGTATGTACATACAAAACCGGTAACATAAGGACGATGGAACACAAACAAACAAATGTAAGCTTCTTTCAATTGAAATGATGAGAACACATATAGAGCGGGAGAGAGAGTGGGAGTGGTAACCACAGCGCCTGTCATGTGTGCATGTATAAACTCTGTAAACGGAACTTGCAGTCCAGCGTAATTATCGATTTACAAACTATTTTGTGTGTGTTTAAGCCAGGAAGCGCCTAGAGAAAGGGACACGGAGTTCATTCCATGATTTCTGGGTGAAATGGATGCTCTTTTGCATAGAAAAACTGAGACCATGGGAAAGGGGGGAGCGAAATTCATTAGACGGAATGTCTACTGTTGATACTCCTACTCAGATAAGGTAAAAACGGTTGTACGTACATATATTCGTATGTTATTAATTGGCAAACATTTACAGAGCTGGAGTTTTAGTCAAACTACACTACCCGAGACGATTATACCTAATAAATGCAGCAAAAGAGTGGACCGAAACACTTTGTGGGCTTAGCTTACCGTCTGTGAAATATTAAGTTTTGAAAAATCAAAAATGTTGATTTTTGTGCGGTATTTTTACGAAATTTTGTCTTTAAAAACTCAGGAAAAGTCGAAAAGGAATGATGTTCAGGTGCATTAATTGGGCGTCGTGCAAGGTATTGCTCATCAAAATCTATTTAGATTGGCTGAGCTAAAATTGGTTGACCAACCCTCCAAACCCTTAATGTTCCGTTAAGTCCCGACATATTTGAGGATTTATTTTAATTTCTAGTATTTTTTTTTTTCATTATTTTTTAGTACTGAAGCAAAAAATACTCTGGGAGTTGGGGGAGCAACCCTCCAAAACGTTATTTTTTAACAGAAATTATCGCTCAAAAAATAAAACTCAAAATGTGATCAATATTTTTGAGTTTTACTTTTTTTACTGAAACATAATTATTATTTATACTTATTAATAATAATTAATATAAATAATTATTAGCAATAATGATTATGCTGAAAAGTGAAACAAAATTATAACTGTATGATTTTTAAAATATAGCTTATACGGTCGCTGAAAATTATATATATTCCATGATCATACATATTTACATATGTACAAACCATATATCTTTAAAATTGTGCCTACCTAAAGCGTTACATCTGGACTTATAGTTAATACAAGTGGAGATCAATGCGTTCCTATGAAGATAATCCCTGTTTATCCTGAAGAAGGGATGAATCTACAGTAAAAACGATATATACAGCTACGCTGACAGCTCTTCTTCTTATAAATCCTAAAATGCCTTTGCAGATCCCTCTTCAACTCTTCACAACTCCAAAGATACTTACTCTTCTTGAACCTCAATACCGCTGTCGTCCATATTCAGTTTTGCATAGTCACCGTGTCCGACTGGCGGAAGGTACTGCGACTGCGGATGCAACTGCGACGGCAGCTGCGGCTGACCCGCGGCCACGGCAACGCCATCTGTCGCAGAGGTCGCCGCTTCAAAGCCAAATGTCGCCTCCACTTGCTCCGACAGCGGAGTGGGCGTCTCAAAAACCAATGTCTCCACCATGGATCCCTTGGAGGAGCCAAAGGAAACTCTGTAGTGATAGAGAGAGATTGCAGTAGAGGAGCAGAGAGAGGTGTTAACATTGCCAGTGACTGGAGAAAGTAACCTACCGTTTGAGGCCGACGCTTTTGGATCCCAATTTGCTAAGTTTTCCGGGTTTCTTTGGGTTGCCGGTGGCGGTAGCGAAGGCGCAGGTTGCAGGCGGGCGTGGAAATCTATCGCTGAGATCGCTGGACAGATCATCGCCAGCGCCGGCTTCGACGCCACCGTCTGCGTCACAGTCTGCAGATATCGTATTGTTCTCGTTGTTGTTGTTGCTGCTGACATTGGCGCTAGCGCTGCAGCTATTACCGCTGCTCGCACTGGCCTCGATTCTTGCATTGTTGTTGTTAATGTTCTGCCGCTGATGGTGTTGCTGCTGGGACGGATGTGTCGACGTCGTGGTTGTTGTATGAACAAGTGGCAGCGTTGTGGGCGGAGAAGGAGCAGGAGCACAGACATCATTCTTTGGTGTCTCGCTCAGCAGCATCGTTCGCTCGTCGCAGGCATCCATTGAGCCAGAGGCGGCAGAGAGAGCGGCACTGTTTGACGTCGACGCGAGCATTTCGGTTGGGGATGACGTAGAGGCGCCTTCAACGAGATTTGGTTTCCGTTGGGGATTCAGCGTAGGAGCAGAATAGTCATTTCGTGCTGTTGTCAGTGCCGTGGACGCGGATGTTAAACGTTGTCTGGGATTGGCATTCGGTGGAGGTGGCGGCGGCGGCTGTCTGGGTCTGGCGAGGGCCAGCATATGTGCGTGAGGAGTTGAATGCACCCGTTCCCTCACGCACGCACGCCCTGCAGTTTCTCTCAGGTTCCCGCCGATCTTAAGCGATGCGCCACCACTCTCTGGATTTTCCGCTCTCATACGGCGTCACTGATTTGTGCGTATCGTCTCTCACGCTCCTCCGTCCAAACGCATTCACGAGCTCTTCTGGCCTTCTCGCCGCACTTTTCGTGTACAGTGCGGTCGTTGCAGTAGTCCAATCTCCGTGTGAACCTCTTTCACGCACGCAAATACACGGCAGACTATAACGGCAGACAGAGGTAGGGGAGTAAATTTTCTGGATTGGTACAATGTTGGCAGAGCCCTTGAGTTTTTGAGTGCTTTAAGTCTTGCCGCTTGATTGAATCTAAACCTGACACAACGGCCACAGACAGAAGAGCGACTGGCGGCTAATGGTAGACGACTGATGACGACAATTCCTGCATACGAATTGTCTTGCCTTTTTGTTTCACCTTTTCTTCTTTCACATAAAACACAGATATGCACACACACAGCACACGAGCACAATTTCAGCAACAAAAAAATAAAAATATTAACACATTAACACCACCGACAAGGGGTGCGATGGGGGAAACAAAAACAGCGGCAACAGCGACCGCAGCAGCAGAAGCAACTGCGGCAGAGGTAAAGGAGGACGAGGACGCGATTGCACTGCTATATGTCTGACGTTGCATTAACACGTTTCTTGGCTTAAACAAGTTTATTAATAAATTTTCATTTTATAAATTCGTTTTGCTGCTCGCTTGTCTCTTGCCATTACAATAATTTCGTGTGTATTTTATGTATTTTCGTGCGCTTCGAATTTCTGCTGCTCTGCTGCGAAACCAGTGTGACCGCCGATTTATCGATAAAATACACCGCATGACCCTAAAAAACATCTCGAAATATACCTTCTCATTTAAGTGTTGTGAAAAAATACCATTAGAGATGCGATATCACCGAGCTGCCATGTGGAAAAATAAATTAATTTTAATTTGTTGAAATTAAATAAAGGCCAAACACCTTAATGGATAATGGAATACAAGTGATAAACTCAGCAAAAAACGAACTAGTAGGTGGAAAAAGTGAATGGATTAATGGATTTGATAGCTATACGTTGAAAGCGAAGCAAATTTGCAAAAATAACAGCGGACGAGTGGACTAGGCGAAGCTAATTGCTCTCATCTCTATTTGAAATTCCAAAAATGAAATTGCGTTCATTCTAAATGGTAAAAGGTTGATTCTATGAAAAACAAAGAAAAATCGAACACCAAAAGGAAACTACAAACCTTTAGGGGAACCCTTTTTTAATATGGGAACGAATATCAGCAGGAAAAGAAATCAAAATAAGGCATGCACCACGAAACACACGCATAGTTACACCCCCGCGCGAGCAAAACATGTGAATTACAAAATGCAGAAAATTAAACTGCTGCAGGTGCTATCTAAGAAACTAAATAATTAATAACATATTGGCTTAATAAAGGTTAGTGTTTCAAGCGTTTGAGCGCGTGTGTAATTGTGTGCGTTTCGTTGTGATGCAAAACAAAAACACACCCAAACCCCTCTGGGTAGGTTACAACTTACTTAATTCAAAATAATGAATTATTTACATACGTATACAGATATGTACATACTTTGCATATATTATTTATTTGCCGCCGTGGGTGCCCCGCCTGACTGCGTGTGAGTGAGTGAGATGGATGAGTCACTTAACGGCAAAGAAACAGCCAACACTGGGATAAGGATAGAGGGCTGTAGGCGATTATCGTTTCGCTGTAATATTTATACGAACGATATGATTTGTGGTACACAGGTTGATAAGTGTGTTTACCCTTATTTCGATGTTGAGGTTCGTGTGTTTGAAATTGTTTCTGCCCCAGCCCATATTTTAATGTGAGCCCCATATCTTTGTAATTATGAATGTCATGGATTTCTCTGGGCGTCTAACTCGTAACTATGTACATGCATATGTACAATGTGCCCTTACACTATTCAAGTATCGAGTATAGATATACCAGTAGCATATTGCCGGCTCGACTTTGGCACCTTGAACTCGAAACTGTTGTGGTTTATACCGGTTAGCCCGGTTACCCAAAGAACCAGAACTTTGAGTATTGACCAACAGATGTTCGATGTGAATTAAATTATATTTAGCAACAAGGAGGAGGCAGGAATCATTTCCAGCCGTGTTATGTATATTTTGTCTAAAAATGAAATCAGAGTCAAACGGGGCTGGATCCGAACCAAAGGGTTTTTCAACCTTTAATCTCCGTCGCTGTTTTATGTTTCAGACACATGGGAACCATGACAAAAGATTACGACTATTTGCTGAAAGTTCTTCTGGTGGGCGACAGCGATGTGGGGAAGCACGAGATACTTTCGAACCTGGAGGATCCTTTCCCCGAAAGTCCCTTCTGCAGCGGTAATGGTGAGTGGGCCAGAGTATTAAACCGGAAAAATCATTTAAACATCCTATTTTCTAATCCAATAGATTGCACCTCTCACATCCTCCAAACGGTAGCATACAAAACAACCACAATACTATTGGAGGGTAAGCGGGTGAAGCTCCAGCTGTGGGACACGTCTGGCCAGGGACGATTCTGTACAATCATCCGCTCTTATTCACGCGGTGCTCAAGGTATTATACTAGTATACGATATAACCAACAAATGGAGCTTTGATGGGATCGATCGATGGCTTAAAGAGGTCGACGAGGTTTGTATTCATTACATCCCATTTCACAATACACGAAACTAATCATAATCCTTCTCTTCGGAACCTCCAGCACGCACCGGGCATACCCAAGGTGTTGGTGGGCAATCGCCTGCATCTGGCTTTCAAGCGGCAGGTGGCCGCCAAACAGGCCGAAACCTATGCTAGCCGCAACAACATGTCCTGCTTCGAGATATCGCCGCTTTGCGATTTTAATATACGTGAATCCTTCTGTGAGCTGGCGCGGATGGCGCTGCATCGCAACGGCATGGAGCACATTTGGCGCAGCAATAAAGGTAAGCTTGAAACTCATCCATTCTTCTGCACGCAGTGCGTCTATGTAAACCAAACGAAAAGGGACGTGTGAGACACTTTTGACGCGTCACAACTTTTATACCCGGCACTCAGTACTACATCTGCACCTTAGCGGTTTTTTGTCAAATTTTAAAATTTTCTTCATCTGTCATCTACATCTACAACACTTCTCGCACCAACACGCTCCGTTAGCTCGCCGCCCTTCCCTAGACCAACACACTGTAGACTCGAGGAGGAGGCAGAGGCACCGTCCGCATACAAAAAAAAAAACAAATAAAAGCTGCGGGACGGGGTGGGTTAAAAGTCGGAAAAGGCATCGGCAGGGGGAGGGCAGAGGCAGGGGCCGAGTGAAGCAGAAGCAGAAGCAGAGTGTGAATGAGAGAATGTAAAAAGAACAACAAAAGCTGCGGGACAGGATGGGTGGAAATTAATTGCTTCATTGTGGCTATAATAATGAATTCACCAATTTGGTGATCTGATAGATATGGCCATTCCCTACGGAATGGCGTTTTTAGTTTTCTTTTATCTTCAAAACTGTAGATTTGGGAGGTTCTCGCCCTTTTGCGGGGGCGGAAGAGGGCGTGGCTCATTTTTGAAATACACTGGTTTCAGTGTGAGCATACAGCAGTCCGGAGCCAAAATTTGATGGGTCTAGCTCTTATAGTCTCTGAGAACTAGCCGACAAACAAGACGGACAGACGGACAGACAGACATGGCTCTATCGACTCGGCTATTGATGCTGATCAAGAATATATATACTTTATGTGGTCGGAAACGTTTCCTTCTGTGCGTTACATGCATCCACGCTTATTTACTCTTCGAGTACCGTGTATAATTAAGACTAACTAAAAATTCCTGAAAATATACATTTTAAAGAGCAATTGCTGAAGTAAGGCCAACTGTGCTTATTATTTTTCACAGGACTGTTAGTTTTGAATAGTTTTGAATTCTGCTACAAAAAGCTAATGGATTACCTACCCTCGAATTTGCTAGCTATTATAACACATTTAGTGGCAGGTTTTAAATTTAAAATTCTCGGACACCTGAATTACGTTTGCAATTGTCTGTTAATTGAAAAAACGCACTGACAGAGATGTACATGTGTCGACATGTTATTTCATATATGTACAATGTATCTAATGAATAATAATAATAATAAATAAAAATAATATCTAATAATATTTTACTCCTTACAGTTCTCACGCTGCAAGAGCTGTGTTGCCGGACGATAGTGCGAAGGACGAGCGTGTACGCGATCGATTCGCTGCCCCTGCCGCCCTCCGTGAAGTCCACGCTCAAGTCATACGCTTTGACCACGTCGCAGTGCTATAATTCGCTGACGCAGAGCTCGAAAAGCAAGAACCGCTGCAAGACGCCGACGAGTAGCAGTCGAAACAGCTGTGCGATCGCGTGATCGCTACCTTGTAGGTCGCTGCTGCAGGCCAACGGCCCACGCGAGCTGCCTACAACATCTGCCTACAACAGCCCCCCTTCTCCAACCGACATTAACTATAATTCAACTATAATACTGTACTCTAGGCTACCACACACCACACATACACCCCACGCACATGGAATCCTCTCCGTAACTCGATTAACATTATTTTGTTTGTTTCCATCGAGGTAACTCGATTAACATTATTTTGTTTGTTTCCATCGAGATTGATATACCATTATATGTATTTATTGTCACCCGAAAACAAAGTTTTTTTTTTACACAGTAAAATTTAAATTTTAGTTATTTTTAATGCTTTTACATCTCAGATCCCATACCCCCTGTACCCTCCAATCCCTTGCATTATTCTACTGTTGTTAATATTATTATGTTTGTATAATTCTTATATTTAAAATGCTGACAACTCGAACAACCACCACAATACCCACATCAGCCAAACCCACACGCCGAACTTAACCGAACTGAAAGTAAAAGTGATCAGACCATTTCTCGGTGTATACATTATTGAATCAAACTACATTTTTATAATATTTTTTTTTGTTCGGTTACTTACGCTTTAAACATATTTTTAGAGATTAATGTATTCGGGGCAGAATCCCGCGGGAGGACGCACACTCACACGAAAGGCGAATTGATAAAGATAATTAATAATGACCCACGAAACAAATACATTCTCTTGTGTCGTTTTATTTCCGTTGTTTCCCCTATGCACGTCATGTACGCTTTGTCTCCTTCTAGTTGCTGTCTGCCGTCCCTTTCCTTTTGGAGCGCGAGCGAATAAGAGAAAGTGGAGTGCATATTTTAAAAAACATTTCAGATTAGAAAGTGATCAACTATGTATTCTGGCATATAATTCCAGTAAAATTACTTGGAGTTCCTGTACTGATATATTTAAAAATTAATGGGGATGAAAATATATTTTTTATTTGTAAACTCAGTTAAACTCTGTTTTGAAATTCCCTTATAGATTGGGTATCATGTAGCATTCATTCTGTTAGAAATCGTATCAATTATACTGGAATTCCAAAAGAGATCCTGTAATTTCTAAAGCGTTTATGCTGATAGAGCTTATATATACATTTATCATTATAATATGATAATTTCACAAATATATTAAACAATTACTTAACTACTATACTGTACTGCACTATACTTATGTACATTTTGGCATTGATGTTATCTTTTTTGGGTTAAATATTCGAATGAGACTGTAATTTTCGGATTCCTGAATAACAAGATAAAATAACAATTGTTTTAGAAATGTAGTTTTGGAAACATTGAACAACTTGTACCTTGAATTTTAGCTCGACACGAAATATTATGCATGTATATAAAAGTGTAAATATGGAATTATCAGCTCATGGTATGTTAATTAATTGTTAATAGTTATATGTTGTTATTAAAATATCCAATGTTTTTTTCGTGTGTATTTTTAGCTTCATACTCAACAAAGTACACATGAGTGTACATGTGTTCTGTGGAATATAACTTTTGTACAGCACACCATATCATCAAGGTTCAAGTTACATGTTATTAACCAAATAATATAAAAACAAGTTTTGCCCATTTTCAGAAACTATTACATTTTGCAGATACTTATGAGTTCACTTGAGCAGCTCCCCTGAAGGTCTGGAGAAAAACCAATCAATCAGACACAATAAAATGTTATACTTTAGAAAGTATTCTCGAAAACTGTCTAACTGAAGACGAAACTGTTACAATTTCAAAGCAAATTATCAATTCAATGTTTAGGGAAACAAGTACTTAGTGTAAGGCATTCGAATGTTGGAGGGACTTAACTCAAATTACATTCAATCAATCAATCATTTAATCATTCAATAAAATAGATTATGTTTATCTAATCATTACTAATCATTAAAATACATTTTTTATGGAGAACCGATAAAAACAGATTAGGCATATCACGGAATTATACCTTGCAATCGATGTCTAAGATCTCTCGCAATAACCACTTTTGTGTTTGAAGACAATTTTATGAAACTGTACAAAATGCTAGCCAATATGTTGCCATATAAATCACATGAAAATTAAAAATAATCGGATAATATTTAGGTACTCCATATTTCATTATGAGGTATTAAAAGTTTCGAACTTCTTTCATTTTAAACAACTGCTTCTGGGTTATCGGCGTTGTTAAAATATTTAAAAGATTCGGTTTGCTTTGGTTCGATTAGGATCGATTAAGATTTGGGTTTGCACTTTCGGCCAAACCATTTTGCGACTTCATCTCAATCTACTACCATCTCTCTCTTCTGTTTTTGGTTGTGTATCCATTGCTGTTTTAAACAACTCCACCAGTGGCCTATCACATGAGTATTCGGAGCACCATTTAGGAAAAAAAGCTATCCAAAATACTTTAAAGCGCAACTTGAAAAAAAATTATGGTGAATCTTGTTGCATAGATATTTACTTTAATGATTAGCTTTTTATAATATTTAATTTCTTTAATTTTTGGCATTTTGAAATCACAAAAAGTGGCAAAAGAAGGTCAGAGATACCAAGGCATATGGGCTTGAATACTTTGAGGATCGCAGAATTGTTGGAGTCAAAGCTGAACTGAAGCTGAAAAAAATAACAATAATTTAACGCTTTTTAAAAGGTATATAGCTAAAAAATGTACATAAAAGCTATACGAATCTTGAAACTATTGTTACTAAGAGTATAATTAAAGTCAGAGCTTAAAAGATCTAAAAAGTTCAAATAATCAGAAATAATTCAGAAATCATCATTACTCCTACAACTCTCTGCCCTCCATGAGACGCTCTCATAATTGGGATTGGGAGAGGCTTGCCTGCGAACAAACCTCACCTGACGCGCACTGACCTTTCCCTTTCGTTCACGGTCTGAAACTGCAATTCTGGCGGGTGGGGGACCGAGTGTCGAGGGGCCGAGGGCTGGTTCGTTGGCATTAGGTCGTTCCGAGCTCTGATGCCCATTCGTTCATGCTTGACGGATCAATATGTATATTCGTTGGTTGTGGCCTAATTATGGAAATGCGCTTGCTTTTTGGGTTGAACTCATTTGCATTTCCCACTGGTTACTGCTTTGCTGTCGAAACTTCTTCTAATCCGTATACCCAATATGCTCCGGAGGAGTCCGAAGAGAGCGGGCTTGCTGCGGGGGATGCCCGTGAAAATTACGAAATCAAGACGAGCCACAAAACGCTGCAAACGAAAGCCGGAGATGAAGATGAAGATGGAAAATCATCGGCTGATCGTCTCATAACCATCTGCTCTGCCACCCCTTCGATCTCTGCGGCCACAGAGCGATCGACCGGTCAAGCTGATATCTGTATAAAAGCCATCGACTGCAGGGAATTGGTCATCAGTTAACTCAACGCTTTCCTCGGCTTCGTGAAGTTCCTTAGTTTTCGTCCCCCCAAAGCAAGAAACTTCCAGCAATGAAGGTAAGGTCCCCCGTCCTCACCATCCAAGGAGCCCATGGACGGGTGTTCGAGTGATAGCAACACTAATATCTCGGCAATACCTCATCGCAACATGTTCCTCCTCTCCGTTTCGTCTCGCAGATCTTCGTGTGTTTCCTGGCTGCTTTGGTCGCCACCAGCTCGGCTGGCTTTATTGGAGGCGGCTCCGGCGGTGGCGGTGGTGGAGGCTACAGTTATGGCGTTGGCGGAGTGGGTGGCGGTGGTGGCCATCAGGAGGTGAAGACCATCAAGGTTATCCACCAGGAGGGCGGCGGCTACTCAGGCAGTGGACATGGCGGCGGCTACTCAGGCGGTGGACATGGCGGCGGCTACTCAGGCGGCGGCTATTCCGGCGGCGGCTATTCCGGCGGCCATCAGGAGGTGAAGACCGTCAAGGTCATACACCAAGAGAGCGGCGGACATGGACATGGCGCCGGCTACTCCGGTGGACATGGCGGCGGCTATTCCGGCGGACATCAGGAGATCAAGACCGTCAAAGTCATCCATGAGGAGGGCCATGACCTGGGCGGCGGTGGCGGATATGCCGGCGCACACGATCACGGCTACGGCGGACATGGACATGAGAAGGTGAAAACCATCAAGGTTATCCATCAGGACGGCGGCGCACATGGACACGGCGGTGGTTACTCCGACGGACACCAGGAGGTGAAGACTGTTAAGGTCATCCACCAGGAGGCGGGTGGTCACGGCGGTTTCTCCGGCGGGCATGGCGTTGGCTATTTCGGAGGACACGGTGGCGGCTACTCTGGTGGACACCATGAGATCAAGACTGTGAAGGTGATCCATGAAGAAGGCCACGTTCTCGGTGGCGGCGGTGGCTATTCCGGCGGACTAGACCACGGATATGGCGGACATGGACATGGACACGGACACGAGGAGGTAAAGACCATTCAGGTGATCCACGAAGAAGGCGGGCATAGCCACGATCATGGCCTCTCCCACGGAGGTTTTGTTGGCGGTCACGAGGAGATTAAGACCATCCAGGTGATCCACGAAGAAGGCCACTCACAAGGACACGGTGCGGCTCCTTTGAGCAACGAGTACCTACCACCTGTGTTGTCGGAACCCCAGCCCGGGTACCTGCCCCCATCCGGTAGCTGGAAATAAATCTCTCCCCCGAGCACTCGCTATGTGCTTCGGTCTGTGTCATAGTAAGTCCCGAGATTCCCCTTCCCTACTCCCTCCCGCAAAACTCTGTTAAGTAGCTTAAGACATTTTTTTCTTCACATTTGTTATTTTTTTACTGTTTTACGAATATCCATTGTACCTCTCACTTTAGTTGTAAACCGTTCCCATGAGGAAAAAATAAATCATCTGTAACTTATAATTATTCTGATTTCTGTTTCTGATACATCCATCTGACATCAGGAGAACAAGTGGTCTCCAATCAGGTAGTTATTCTCTTTTCGCGAAATGACTGTAAACGTTCTTCATCCACGGTTGAATTAGATTCACTCTTTATTCGACTTCCTTCATACGCTCGGCACTTTCGAATCGTTTCAGTTTCAGTTTTAGTTTCACTTTCAACTCCACCAATCGACCAAAATTACCATAATCAAAGCCAAATTAGCGGTAGCTCAACGACCAGTTCATAGATTGGTTTATCGCAGTGAATTTATGTATATGTGTATATTTTTGAATCTTAAAGGTTGTTGATGTATATTGTATCTGTCTGAATGCTCGTATGAGTTTTTGCTTTGGGTGTTTTAGTGTGTTATATCTATAAATGGAATAAATTAGGTTGTGTGCGCACTCTGTTTGCTTCATTTGGGGCTCGATCTAGATCCGAGCCTTACTTGTGGGGCCAATCGTGCCGTCTTCGCTTGGCCGTGTCTTGCTCGAGGCGATTCCCGCTGCTGCCGCTGCCGCTGCCGCTGCCGCTGCCTCGTAGGTACTGGTAAAGGGGCAAAGTTCGTGGCGAGGAAGGAGGTCTACTGGCTGTCATTGGTCGCCACTTGGATGGCAGCCAAGGCGAGTCATAGGGGGATGGATCCTCCAGCGGGGGATTGCCTGGAATGATTGCTTTATGACTGACAGGAAGATTGCCCTGGTCACTGAGCTGCTGCTGCTCGTTGTGGACCCTCAGATTGAGCAGCAGCTCGCCATCTTCGTCGATTAGATTGAACATATGTGTGCCGGGATGCTGTTGATTGCTTCCCATAGGATGGACCCGTTCCAGGCGCACTTGCTGTTGCTTCTTGGGCTTGGGTTGCGACTTGCCTTTAGGCCGGTGACCGATGAAGCGCGAGGCGCGAGCCATGCCCTGAAGCTGCCTAAGGATACCCAGCGGCAGCAGTAAATCTGATTCGAAAGGCATGAAACCGCTGGCCCTCACTTTAATGACGTTTCTCAGCAGCGGCTGTTGCGGGTGGCTGTAACCGTAGACACTGACCAGACCCAAAAGGCTCACGAGTCTCAATGCGTTGACAATTTGCATTTTCTTCTTCTTTTTCTTTTTATTATGGGTCAAGTCCTGCAGTCCACTATTTGGCACACTCACAAAAGTCACAGCACAAACAAAAAAACAAGAATCACCAATATGTGCTGAGGGATTCTGGCAGGGATTGTGGAGAGCCAGATGAGCTCGTTCTAGGCCCGTGTTGCACCAACTGACCAGCGACAAGCCGACTGACGAGGCAGCAAAGCCGAGCTGAGTCAGATAGAGTGGAGCACTGTGCACTGCGCTCGTAAAAACGAATTAATTAGAGAAAATACCGTTTTCCACACACTGCTGCACTGTGGGCCAAAATAGCTGAAAATCCGGTGGTAGCAAAGTTCCCACATTTGTAATTCATTTAAAATTTTACAAGTTTGAACGAGAAAATCATTTAAATATATGGTAAGATTTTCTTGCAGTCAAATAAATCAGATTCGATTTTAATTTTAACACTTTCAATCGGAAAATTCTTATGATTTATGTATATACATATGTACATACATACAGCCGCCTCCTTTCTTATATGTTACTCTTATTGGGGAATTTCCTTCCCATTCTTTTATAATTCTTTAATTTTAAGTTTTAGGCATTCCCGTTTCGACCCACTGTCCATTAACATGGCCAACACTTTGAATTGAAAATAAAAACATAACTGGCCGCGAGCTATGTTGTTTATTGTTTGGGGGGGCTTGTTGTTTGACGGCCAGCAGCTGAAAGAGTAGAGGCGACCAGAGTCGAATCTTCTGCCTATTTTTTTACCTCTAGTATTTCCCGCTGTACAACACATGGACGGAATTTTTAAAATGTCGTACTCGAATGAATGTATGTACATATGTATGTATATATGTATGTGTTGGCTTATAGTTGATTTATGGCACAGTTAACAAGAATTATTCTTCGAATGGCTGCTGGTGCTGCCTTCTGGCTGCCATCAAACTGGTTCACAAGCCATTAAAGTCGCCACTAAAACCCGACCCATCCACTCTCACTGCGGCCTGGAATAGTGGCCTAAGCAAGGCCCAACAGACACACAGGCCTGCGGCTCATTAGCATTGAAACAAAGACCGATGTCCGCCCCAACGTACATATGGCCTGTAAAAAGTAAAATCTCTATGTAAATTAGCGCTTGTGTAAAGGCGGGAGGGTTTTCAATTTTCACTGGAACCATGTTCTGCCAGTCTGCAGTATTGCGGAATACTCGTACTATATGCGTACGGTGGTCGAACGGTACTGTATGATGTCAGTGTAGGCATTTACTTCTTACTTCTTCTTTAGTTACGCCTTCTTCAGCCATAGTTTGTTTTTATATATTCTCAGAGTAAGCGATAGTCTCGACAATAAGTATTAGACGGAAATAATCAATTTGTCGAGCATCGATTCTGAGGCAAGCTCACATCCAAATTTCGTACAATATCATTCAACAAGCACTGCCTAATAAAATTATACTTTCCCTTAGAGAATGAATCAATACTGCACAGTATTTTTGAGACTTAAGCTGCACCGAAGCACATCTCTAACGGTAGTTAGAAACAATTTTTTGTATTTTAGCTTTTTATTTTCGGTGTGTCACTATAATTAGGAAAAAATTCATATTGCCAAAAAAAAATGTCCCATATGTGTATGTATATAGTATGCGTCTGTGGGTGAACGCGTCTATGATAGAGATAAGGATCACTATAATTAGGAAAAAAATTAACATTGCCAAAAAAAAAAATGTCCCATATGTGTATGTATAATATAGTATGCGTTTGTGGGTGAACGCGTCTATGATAGAGATAAGGATATCTGTACAATTAGAGTAAAGTTTATAGACTTAGATATAGGTACATGTATGGATAATTGACTAGAATTATACTCGAGAGAGCTACGTCGCATCGGCAGCGCCCATTTCTCATATTCGGGTTAACCTAACATTTATACCCTCTTGAAAACTATTCTCGATCATCGAGATGTTTCATCTTCGTGGCTCGGCTCCGCTTCCCATCGTTATGGATGGCTTCAATATTGTTTCATATCGAATATTTACATATACAAATACTGTTTCTCTAAAGAATTAGTTAAGATATTCTTTTAGGATGAGGCTAGATCTAGTCCAGGGTGATGTGGGGATTCGTGTAGGTGAACCCATGGAACTGTTTCTGATCCATGGAGGCCAATATCTCCTTGTCGATGGGTGTGAGCCGAACCCGTTCTCTAGTAAATACCCGATCAAAGTATTGAGTATCTAGGGGATGTTTCTGCGAGAATAAAGAGATTACCAAAAGTATAAGTACATTATATTTTACTTTTACGAGTGTATATTGCTGCGAATCACTTACCACTTGGGGCTTGAAGGGAGGCTCGATTTGCCGCCTCTCAAGTAGATTCCAGTCGATGGGCCTGAAGAATATGTGTTCGGCTATATCACCAGCTGGACTGTACTGTGAACCAATCCTTTTCGCATAATCCTTCTCCAGCAACTGCAAAAAAACACCAACGAAATTAGACTGGATATATACTATCAGAAGATTTCGTGCTTACCCCCTTGAGTATGCCCGTGGCCTCAGCGGATATGTAGACAGGAAACCATGGAATTTCATTGCATATGGACCAGAAGAGTTCATCCTCGTCGCAGCCACTGAACGGCGATTGACCTATCAGCATTTCATAGAGCAGCACACCAAACGACCACCAATCCACATTCTGATTGTACTTTTCACCCTGCACGCAAAACAATCAATACATTTTTACGAAAAATCTATCAAATACAAGGTATGGGTCTTATTTCACCTTAATGATTTCGGGTGCCATATAATCGGGTGTGCCGCAAAAACTGTCGGCCGTCTTGTCTAAGTAGATCTGCAATTTGCACATGCCGAAATCGGCAATGCGCACATGACCTTCGTAGTCCAGCAGAACGTTATCCAATTTGAGATCCCTAAATTATACGTAATTAGACAATAAAGAGCAATAACCCATTTTCGGTACAAAATGTGATGCTAACCTGTAGATAATGCCCTTTTTGTGTAGGAATTTGAGGCCAGAGATTATTTCAGCTCCATAGAATCGGGCTCGCTCCTCGGAGAAGCGTCCACTCTCCTGTATATGGAACATGAGATCACCGCCATTCAGATACTCCATCACAAAGAACAAGTGGCTCTAAAAGCATGATGAGAGGTAAAGACAAAGTTCGAGATAAAGAGAGATTGTTCGCACTGACCCCCAATCGATTGTATCCTCAAAGTCATAAATAATTAAAATACCTTCTAATCGGTGTCAATGCAAGAGACGCCGATGCAAAATGCAAGATGCAGAATCAAATGAAGATGTAGAATAGAAACAGAAATTTATTGAACGCACAGCTGGGACGGACAGGCACCCTGATCTACATGGTGAGCTGACTGACTCTGTCATGTCCGACCGACGTCGTGTGCCCCAATCGATGGTCACAAACAGAGGCAGTAATTATAGAACGTTTTACCTTTTCTCTGGCTAATTATAGACGGCAAAACTAATCGATCAATTTGTATTTCTATTTATCGGTTATGTGTTTACCTATGAGCGCACTGGGCGATGGTGACCCCGATGGGTCGTATCTCCGATCGAATGGAGCAAATAGTTGATCCGAGCACGGATGCTTAATAGAACACTAACAAAACGAATAGCTTATGTATGTACATATGTAACATAACATACACGTCGCAAAACTTTTTCCATCGATTATCACAATCTGGATTCGAGCAGGAAGCGGATGACCCCGACCAAGAAGTACTTACCTCCGTTTGAAAGGTGCAAAACAGATGGCACAGATACGGGTGCTTGGTGCCCAGTGCCAATACTTTGCGCTCAATCAGCGTCGAGTCCACATCGTCATCCTCCAGGACGACATCCTTTTTCAGGCATTTGATGGCGTAGTAGTATGTGGTATCACGCAGCTCAGCCAGTAGAACCTATTCCAATCAATGGAAAACGGATGAATGTATAGAATAAAATTCGTAGATAAACACATTTTAAAGTGCGTTACTTACCTTGCCGAAACTTCCCTTGCCGAGAACGGCGAGAAAGTGAAAATCATCTACCGAATAATTCTTAAACCTAGGTATTACTGTTGCTGGCGCAGTGAAACGTCCGGATTTTTGGAATTGTGAATATGTATATGATGTTTCTGTGCAACAACAGCGAATATAGAAAAGAGTAGAGCAGCATCGAAGTAAAAGTAAGTTAAAGTCATTTGAAGATACAAATTAGTACAGAAAGTTTAGCATATGTGGTGCTTGGGAGTTTTTTCTGGTGGTCATTTGAGTGGATCTTATCTATTTATCTACTGTACCGATGGTATTTATTGTGTCTGTGAGATAATTAAGATACTAAAAGGATCACCATACCATCGTGTTCATCACCGGCCTCGATCTTATAGGCTGGATTCAGGCTGGGCGGTGTGCTGGGCGAGTCGCGGGCTTCCCGGGCGCCTAATTAATCGAGAGTGTACTTTTAGGACTTTAATCTGTTTGTTTTGTGTATAATATTGATTAATATTGCCCACCGTTTCGGTGAAAATGTGTGAATAAGACCATATCATTCAATATACTTTGATTTTGCAAATTTTTTTATTTTCCTTTTCCTTCCTTTCATGTATGTATGCCTTTCTTACTTTTGCGAGGAACTCTTCATTGGACTTTCGCTAGTAGTTTATTTTTTTTCCGCACCTATGTATACCTAAACGTACCTACAACACTTTTGTCTTTTATCTTATCTGAGAAATCTATATATTTAAATAATGTTCGTATAGTGGATGAGAGGATCTTAGTTTCACACATATCCACAGCTCTACTCTCTTGGGGAAAAATCAATGCCAGAAAATGGTTGAAAAAATATATTTTATTATAATTTTTTGGTTATTTGATGTCCTTCAGGGTTCTGTGGTTTGCTGAGGTGATTTTACCGTAGTTTACCTCGCTTCACGTAGGTGAGCGCCTCTACGATGAGTTTCTGATTGACGCCGCATAAATTGGCCGTGAGCCGTTCGCATTTCTTGTGGCAATTCACGTCACATTCTGGTTCGTGTGCGTTTCGGATTCGCATTCGGGTTGGGGATTGGATATAGTATAGGCACGCATCGCATCGGATAGTATTGGGTCGGAGGAGAGAATGTTGGGAATTAATTGCATACAAATGGATATTAAATTGTTGTTTTGAGGGGCATGCGGAGGGGTTTACTCAATGCGATTTATTGGGTGCATGCTTTTTGACTCGATCGATTTCGGCCTATGGGAATATCGGCCCCATTCACCAGGTTTTGGGTGGACTCGGAAATAGTGTTGTTTTTGTTCACACTAATTAAAGACGTCATTGCACACCCTCCACCCTGTATAAGTAAATACATATTTATTATCCGAAGCAGCATCAAAGAAGTGCGTGATAGATATTTTTCAAAGTTGAGTCAATTCAAAGGAAATATTTATATAGCACTAGATTCTTCCGCATCGAACCAAACTAGCTTTTTCTGAAAGATTTGGGGCTTAGAAATGGTTTGATGATTATTTTTTTTTCTTCTTTGACGGATCTTTGTTTTAAGAATTTTTTAAATCTGGTAGCGCTCTTTTTTTTACTTAAGTATCCTACATTTGGTTCTAATTAACTAAGCCATTATGGAAAACTGATGAATGCATCTACATGCATATATTGTTCGCCAAACACTTTGTGGTTTTAGTTTACCGCCTGGAAAATATTAAGCTTTCTAAAGCTTCTTTTGACTTCAAAGACTCAGGAAAAGTCGAGATAAAAATTATATCCTATGTCCTCTAATCTTTTGTGTATAGGTGCATTAGTTCGGCGTTGGTAGGTATTACTTATTAAAATATATGGAGAGACGGCTAAAAAAATAACAGGTTTGGAAAATTCTTGAAAAAAAAATAACTGCCATAGAAAAAAACAACAGTGAAAAATAGTGAAAACAACAGTTAAATGGTCTATCTACCTCTTAACTATTATATGCCGCTGGTGAAGAAAGCAGATTGGGGAGATGTTTATGCAAGACAAATACATAAGTACATCTTCATATGTGATTGTGTTTCGTTCAAGAGAAAAAAGGAAAAAAGCAGAGGCAGAGAGAGGCAAAGACAGACAAAACGATGACCTAAACAATTTGTTTTTATTTGTTGTTTTCGGCTAAAAGTAAAATGCCAACTTGTCGATTCTTTCTTCCTACCGTTCTCGGGGATATTCTGGCACTCGATCTCTGGCAAATTCTCGCACTAGCATCAAGGAAACGAAGGAACGCAAGCACGGAACAGAATAGAACAGTATTCAAAGGCAAAGAATTGCTCTGCACAACTTACATAAAGCAATATTCGAACGAAGCATACAGGAAGTTGATTGGTTACATCCAGATGGATAATCACAAATATCGTTATATCGTAGATGAATTGTTTTAGATTATCAAAATTGATGGCTCATTTGATGCGGGGCACTGAGAAACTACTTAGAAACGATGCCGAAAGAATACAAATCCCCTAGAAATCCGATCTAAATCTGAGAAATTGCAAATCACAGGGAAAACAAGTAGAAAACTAAACCGTAGAATACCAGTAAAAAAATATGCAGCAGCAATATCAGAACATCAATCCTAAAAACTGAAAGATGTAAATCTGAAATATCCAAAACCATATTCTGGACCATGTTCAAATATAAAATGTGTTCAACTGTATTTAACAGTTAAACAGTGCCTTTCGCATGGTTACAATTTTAAATTCCTCCTGAATCAAATACGCTCACAAATACGAAACTTCTTTCAAAAATTATTCTTTCTGAAAATATTTAGTAGCGAGAAAAAAGAACAGAAAACACAAACAGCTACTTGTTTCTTTTATTCAAACTTGTCATAGGATATGGTTAACCACAAGGGCCATCTACTGAACCTTTTCCATGGTGACCATCTCCATCGAATCCCAGAGATGTGACATTTACTTTCCTGGATGCTTTGCGATCTGTCAGGAATATGATCGGCCAATTTCGAATAGTATTCCGCCGATCAGAGCATTCAGGGAATTGTTTTTACAGACCGCATTATGCTGAAACGCTGCAGTCAGATCCGTATACTAAACTCTATATATAAAGGCTTGTTTATATTTTTTTTGCACTGTTTCTTCTTCTACGGCATAGCCCGCATGCCTGAAGTCTCTATCTACATGTACCTACACGAGAATACTTGTATCTATATCGATTTTCTATACATTTTCCGATGTGTGTCTAAGAGTATTCTGAAAATGAAAGAAAATTTCTGGCATTTCCAATACTTGTACGCCGTGACCCAAAGGCAACACGAGCCACACTCAAGTGACCATCAGGGGCGGGGACAAAGTATGAGAGAAGTCTTTTTTGTCAGGGATCTGTTCGGATCGTTCTGGGAACCCCCCAAGTGGGTCTGGGAGACCATGGATCCTTACCTAGCATCTTTTTGGGACTGGAGGGTGCTGTGCCGCCCTCGAAGCCGGAATCATTGCTGCACGTGCTCATCCGTATGATCGATGGCGAGCTGGACGTCGAAGTGGATGCCGCCCCCACGCTTAGAGTCGCCGCTGAGGTGACTGTTCTGTTGCTGCCCTCAGCAACGGCAGCCGCCGTCTCTCTATCGGCCTCGTCCGTTCTCCTCTTGCTGGTGGCCGCCGTTTCGGACTCCTCGGAGCTGGCGCTGCTGCTGGAGGAGCTGCACTCTTCGCTCTCATCATCAGTGTCCTCGTCTAGAGAGCCAGCGGTAGCCTCGCTCCCATCCTCGCTGCTCTCGTCGTCGGTGTTCTCGTCGGAGTAGACGATTTTCTCGCGCTTCCACAGGGGCCGTGGCGTGGCCACAAGCGGATACCGGGGCGCCTCCTCCTTTACGTAGCACTTGTTGGTCGTATCGATTTTGACCTTCTTGTGGGGATCGAAACGGGGTGGCGCTGCCGCTGCCCCTTTCGCCTTCTGTTTCTTTTTCTCCTTGCGCTGCTTCTTCTTCATGCTGGCGCTCAGATTCGCACAACCGGCCGCGCTGGAGTAATCGTCCGAACTGTCGTCGTCGCTATTCTCCGCTGACGATGGTATATAGTCCTCGAGCTCGGCATCAACGTCTCGCAGACACTGTGCCAAATTCGATACTGTTGCAAACTTTGATAAATTATTGCCGACGCCTTCGCCACAGCTGTTGGCGTTGCCGTCGCCGCTTCGGTCATCGCCGATGTCGGTGTCGATGCCGATCTCGATCTCGATCCCGATCCCAGCGACTGCAGCCGCAACATCAACACTGGCAACAGACAGCTCTATTGTTCTTGCTGTTTCTGCAGTGGCAGTGGCAGCGGCCATTGTTGTAGGCGTTGTCGTTGCAGCGACTGCCGCCAGCGATGACGCATTTGTGGCCACCAATTGCGCCTGTGGTTGTTGCAGCTGCTGTTGGTGTTGCTGCTTCCCTGGCGATGTTTTGGCCGCCTTTGTCGGGGCCAGCGTTATAAAATGATCGGCATTGATTGGGGTCACATTGCTATCAGCTGTTGCTGGTGCTGCTGCTCCTGTAGCTGCAGTGGCTGGTGAGGCTGCCTTCTTTTTTACCGCATTATTTGTTTTACCGGCATTTTTTGGCTTTGTCGTTTTCGGTGATGGGACCTTTGACTTTTCCGTTATCTCAACGACTTCCGTCAATTTCGGTTTTATTTCCGTTGGCTGTCTCAACATTTCTGTGGCGGTAGCTCCTTCTGCTGGTTGCTGTCGCTGATGATGTTCCTTGTGCGTTGTTTTATCTAATTTCGTGGCTGCCACTAGGACTGGCACTGCGACGACGACGGCGCCGGCTGCCGCTGTTGTTGCCTGTTGTTGTTCAGGTGACTTGGCCGATTGCCCGCTATTTATTTTTGGCCCTCCCGTCGCTTGTGTAGCTGTTGCAGATTTTGCCACAGCATTTGTCGTTGTCATGACAACTTGGATGCCCGTCTGTGCAGCGTTGCCAGATACCAGCATCTTAGCCTCTGGCGATGTAGTTTTTCCTGTTGCTTTAGTTGTTGTTGTTATTGGTGTTGCCGCTGTTGGCGACTCTTGTTTTGTTAGCGTCTTTGCTGTTATCATAGCTGTTAATTGTGCGTTTTCTGTTGAAGTTATTGAAAATTTCAACTTTGATGTGGGTGAATTCTTCGTGGTTTTCGGTGTTGATTTTTTGTCTTCCGTAGGTGGTACGGGGATTGTTGGCGAATCTTTTATTGGTTGTGTTGTTGATATTATAGGAGAATTATAAGTTGGTGAATCTATGGATTGTGCTGAATTTTGTAATAGTGAATCGGTTTTTGCTGTATTTGTTAGTTTTTCTTTGGTTGAATCTATCGTAGTTACAGCATTTGCACATTTTTTGAGTGGTACATTTTTTGCTGCGGTCGCTGTTTGAGTAGCCACTGGGGAATCTGTTGATTTTGCTACGATTGTCAATTCAGGTGGAACTGTTATTGGCGAATCTTGTGTAATTGTTGATGATAATTTGTTAGGATCTTTTGTTGCAGTTGTTGCCTTTGATGTTAGTGTTGTCATTGGTGAAGTATTTTTAGCTTCGACGCCTGATAATATTTCTCCTTCTGTTGAATATATTTTTTTTAAAACATCTGGTGGGCTTTCTGGCTCTCTCAGAATGGTTTTAGCTGCGGATATTTGTGGCGCCGTTGCTGTAATCTTTGGTGCTGTTGTTGTAATTGTCCTAACACATGTTGCTGTACTTACACAAGTTGTCTTGAGCTCAATAAGAAGCTCTGACTTAAGCTTTGGTGTCGTTGGTGTACTTTTTGACTGAAGCTGCTCTTTAACTTCACCACTCTCTTCTTGGACCTTCTCTTGTCTTTCTGTAATTGCCTTCTTGCGATTGGTCATGTAGAGCGTCTCCCGTGAACCGATCTGCGACCAGAAGTCATCACCGCTCTCCGATTTCCTGATGACTTTCCGAATGGGCTTGGGAGTGGCCACACCTTCAACCTTGGTCTCCGGAGGCTGTGCCTGTTGAATTGCTGCCTCATCGAATGTGAATACCTGAGCCACATTCACGTGCTGCTCCGGCATCTGTTTCTGTTGCTGTGGCACCGCCTTCCGCTTTTCCAGTGGCGATGTTTTGGCTGGCTTGGGGGCGGCTTTCATAAATCCATCGGGCAGGGCAATCTCCACCTGAACATCCTGCTGGGACTCTGCTGGCTTATGAACTGTTTTTTTCTTGGGTAGTTTAAATATTTTGTGTATCTGGCTATGCTCCTCCACCTCCACGTTGACCGTAAACTTCGGCTTGGGACTGGAACTGTGGGTGGAGCTCGATGTGGATGCAGGGGCGGAGTTGGCTGTCTGCAGCGGCATCGTCGTGACACTGTCCTCGTTCAGCTCCAGAACACTGGGCATGTGCTCCAGCTGAGCCGCGCTTGGTGCATTCTGCACCTCAACAATTGCCGTGATCTTGTGGCGCAGCTTCTTGCTTTTCTTGCGCTGTTTGGAGCTGCGACGATGTCCGCTTGACGACTCGTCAGCCGTGGTACTGTCGTGGCTGGATCGCCGCTCCAAGTGAATCAACTGAAAGCTGCCGGAGCTTGACTTCTGCAGCTTGTTGAGTATTTCCTGCTCCTGCTCCTGGATGATAGAGGCACGGCGTCGCAGCTCTCCGGCATTCAGATCGTCGTCGATCTTATCCGAGGAAATGTCCTCGCAGATATCGTGGAAGGTCGGGCACTGAACAAGGCTAAGTCGACGGATTCTCTGCTGAATCTCCTGTTCGTTCTCCTCGTTTCCCTCTTCAATTTCCTCTGTTAACTGCGTGTTTTCCTTCTTCTCCAGAGCCAGGCCTTCACTGACATTCTGTAGCTGTGGATGTGGCTGGGTTATCTCCAGGACTGGTATCCGAATGGGCCTTAATTCTTGCTGCTGCTCCTCCAGATCCTTGTCCTCGCGGATGAAGAAACGCTCCCTCAGAAGCTCTCCTGGCGACTTCTTGTTGCTGACGGTGGGAAATGCGGCCAGGTCATCGGCCAGCTTCTGTCGCCAGCTAAGACTCGGCTCGGTCGCAGGCGGCAAATCTCGGAACTGGTGCTCCGCGGTAGACCTCTGCTCTTCTTTGGCAGCCAAAATATTTTCGGCGGAGGTTCCTGTGCGCTCCTTGCTCTTTCTTCGGACAGTGGAGAGCCGTACCACGGCTCGATTGCGTCTTATGGTAGAGCGACGGGGCTGTCGATTTTCTGGGACGGACTGCTGGGCCTCCATAGTAGCAGAAGAAGTTTCTTCCTTATGTGCCAGATCCACTTTCACCTTGAATTTCTCTTCCCTCTCCTTTTCTTTTTCCTTTTCCTTTTCCTTTTCCTTTTCCTTTTCCTTATCCTTCCCCCTATCCCTTTCCTCCTTCTCAGTGCTGCGGCTCGAGGACGCAGGCCTCCGATACCGGGAAGAACTCACATCGATGTCCGCCGTGTTGATGGCTATTGGTCGTGGCGGTATATAGCGACTGCTGCTGTTGGCGCAGCTGTGGCTATAGGTGTGTGTGGGGCTCGAAACAAACTTGGGCGACTGTATCCGGGTGAGGGGCATTAGGCTGCTGTGGCCGGCATGACGTCCAACCAGACCCGAGCTCTCCGTGATAGTCGTCAGCTTCGGTTGGTAGCGCGATCCCAGGCTATGTAGGGAGCTGGCAGTGCTGCCGCTCGAGTAGCTGATTGGGGATCGCGGCGAAGACGGCGACAGGGGCACCATATAGCTGCCCGGATACGAGCGATTGTAGTTGGACGTGTAGCTGGATCCGGCTCCTGATCCAACGCCGCTCAGCCCCAGTCCGGAACTGGAACTGTAGTATGGAGAGTACAGCTGGCTGCTGCCACCGCTGTAGTAGTAGTTGGTGGAGTCAGAGTACAGGGGCATCTTTCTGGGGCACTCGGCGGGGCAACGAAACAACAATTCAAACAAACGGAACACTATTCACACCGGAATATCTCCCAAAATTATTTGCGACTTCTTTCGTTTTAGTTTCTTTGTTTTTTGTTTGTTTATTTACCGCTGTTTTTGCTGTCTAAAAATATCGTTTAACCGGGTGGGAGTAACTTTAAATAAAATATCACGTAATTACACACTCAAGGTATCTATTCCTAAAGGGCAATTTGCGTTTCAGATCTTTGGTAGACTGGGACTTTTCTCTTCTATATTTATCTGCCACAGATTGCCACACAGCAACTGCTATGATGTTAGCAGTATTGTTAATGTTTAACTATTTTTATCTATCCAACTAAGCCGATTTGATTGAAGCAGCCAAAACGAACTTAATTTGTCTCGGGGTTTTGTTAATACTTCATTGGGCACAATTTTACAATTTCTTTGGCAATATAACGTATAAACATATGTATGTATGTAGGTACATACATACATACATACATACATATATGTACATATGTATGCATCTAGAAATATGTAGAACGATTCACCTAGAAATTTGTGGGCACTTCAGGCTGTTCTTTCACCGGTTAACGCTGACTTAAATATATATATGTATACCTATGTGTGTACAAATACATATGTATGTATGTATGTACGTATTTCTGAGTTTCGGTTCTCCCTTCTGCCTGTTCGTTTTTTTGGATGCTCTTGCCGTATAATTATACAACTTTTAGAAATTTCAAATCTGCTGTCATAATATGCCAGCATTTGGCATTACCGGCTACCATCACTAGCGCGGGGCAGCACATTAATTATAGCTTAATTGACAAAAAGATGCAATTCCCAGCCAGTCCGACTAAAACCAAAAGGAAGTGGTAAAATGATTCTAAAAAAAATTAGATCTTTTAAAATCATTTCATTGCAATTGTAAATGGTAATTGTTTAGAAAGATATTAAAATGCTCTACCATTGAATGAGTGAATTGATTGAGTGGACTGATAAACATATTCGAAAGTAAAAGGAAACTAGAAGTGATGTAAAAACAAAGTAAACATGTTTAGAGAGTTGAAGCAATAACCTCTTTCATATATCGAATAAAATGCTGTATAAAATGAGATCTAGATGGAATATAAATTCCAAGTTGTACATACATATGTACATACATACATATATAAATGTCTATAGCTGAAGGTCAAGACAAACTAAACCAGAAATCTAATTCGAATTTTCAGTATAATCAATAGCATTGGAATGGCGATTTCAATATCTCTTTGTAGTCTTCTTCCTGATCTAATGTTCACATATTATTGGCTTTGCCCCGCATGTGCCATATAGAAATAGATAAATGTGTGTATATATGTTGATGTAGTAGATAAGTTTCTCGGCATGACGTAAGAGCTCACGAGTCGCCTGCCTGCGATTTTCGAGCGATATTTGTCCACGAATAAATTTCTTGAAATTTTGGTGCGTTCTAATATTTTTTCTTTTATTTTGTATTGCTATTGTTCGCGACGGACACGTTTTTTCCAATGTTCGTGGAACAAAGTTTATCTTTCGATTTTCGGATTTTGGATGGAAGAATCACCGCACCATACCGCTGTCAGTCCCCTCCATCGAACTGCACCGCAAAGCACTGCAATCAGACCGCACTGATCGTATGACACCATAAGTGCTGGGAGGGGGTGGTTATTCGCAGAGGGTATCCGCAAAACTAACCAGAAAAAAATATGAGGACCACCTGACCACCACCTCGACGAGCCGAACGCATTAAGGGAAACTACTGAAATGTGAAGAGCATCGAAAAATATCTTGAAGCGCCTCGCCGGAGTCGATTCCTGATCGCGCACACACACCACACACATAAACACACACACACACAAGTAGAGAAACGGTCACACTCGAACACAAAACAGCACAGCACAACACAAACGGGCACACTCACACCCCAATCCCATGTCGAAGTCCATATCTCTGCGAGCATGTGTGTGAGAGAGACTCTGTCGGAGGCTAACTTCGCCGATGATGACAGACAGAAGCAGATCAGCATCATCTGAGGTGTGTGTGGTGTGTCTATATGGTGTACAGGCATGGGCAGAGGCACAGGCACATATCATCGTCTTCTTCGGCAGCTATATCTCTGATGCTCTCCCAACACACACACATCACCACTGACCGTGTGCTTGCCAATTTCGAAATATGCCCCTCGCCGGCACAAACACGCAGCCATAAATAATACACGAAGGCGAGCATATTCGAATTTCGAAAAACATAAACATTTTTTCGGAGGTTTGTCTTGATAGAAATGGTTTTCCCTAGTTTTCGCACAGCGAAAGTAAAAGCGAAAGAGCCAGAGCCTCCTAGAAAAGAGAGAGAGAGAGACACACCGAGAGCTCAATGTGGTAGACGCCAAGAGCACTTAACGTATGAGTACAGACAAGTTGACCCCAAAGGGGGAGACTGTATGAAAGCGTGTGAATAATTAGCTAAGACATGTATAAATTTGTATTCAACGATGCCTGATGATTGCCGGAACAATAGAAACTATAAATTCGCACGAAAATACACCATAGTCTTTTATCCATCCATATCCACTGCCAGCAGGGAACTACCCCTCAGTGGGCGGACAGTACAATATTTTTTGATAGGCGTTAATGTTTTAAGCGATACGACTACAGGGATTGTACAATATCTAACCGATCATCGATCTGCTTGTTTATTGCACCTGCTCTGAAGATGTTTTGCTAAATTTGTTCATCCCCAAGCATGAGAAAAATAAACCTAAACCGAAAATAAGTTAGAACGATCTGGCTAATGATTAGGATTACGCCGACCATGAGATACCCGCTAATGATTATGACATACATATGTACATATGTAAGTAAATATGTACATACATTTTATCGAACATTTTTGCAGATACATATGTGTATGGAACTTACAAAATCAATTTTTTATTTAAATACCCAAATTGGGATAAGATAAGATAGAGTAAAATACGTTATGTGCATTTGCATACAATACATACATATGTACAAATGTATGTCTGCATAGAAAGAGAATATATCCTCAATACCCAATACATTCCAAATTGTGGATATCTGTAATTTATGTCGTTGCATGTTGCATAGATGTCGCATCTACCTTACTTTAGACGAATTAAAATAATGGCAAATGCCAGAAATGCCGCACGTAGGATGGCGGCGTAGGTGACGCTTTTTGGTTCCGCAAAATACATACTCAGTAGCGGGGCGACTCGAGTGCAGACATCAGGAGACGGGGCATCACGGGTGACAGTCGGATAGCGCCAAACCACTAGAAATAGAACTGCTGCAGCATGGACCGCAAGTTTTTATTATATTCTGTATGTTTGTTGCTGTTGCAGTTGCCGTCCCAGCACTTAATCTTTGCGATTTATAGTCTCAAAAGTGAAAAGAGGGAGCGAGCAGACTTGGGGATATTTGTATGGGATATTTTTACGCCTGCATTCCTGTCATGTCGGACGCTGCACTCGCCGTGCCCAGACCTCTGTAGAATATTTGCTTGCATCGCTTGCCAGGGTATGCCACTGGGGTATGCACTAGATGGCATACGGGTTGTTGTAGAACCCTGGGGCCAGGGTATTATAAGACTGGACAAGACACTGCCGGCTCTTATGGTCGTTGCTTTACAATAGATGGGATCCGATTCCCATTTAAGAATCCGTAGATCTCGGCAGAGATTCCAGTAAAGATTCCATTCGGTAAGCATCCGCCCAAGCTTTATCCATTATAGGGCACCGATATTAGTTTCTCGCATTCCTAGATCGCTCATTCCTTCTGTCTTTTTTGCTTAGCCATGTTTCTTTTTTCTGGTATCTCTGTGTTGGTAAAGTCGCAATAAATTGATTTCTAATGCATTCCGCCTATCTGGCCGTTAATCTGTATAAAGCTTATTCAGATTAATTGGGGTCACTTCCGCCTCAATCACGCACAGCAAGTGAAAGTCTCCACGAGCATTTCGTCATACAAAAAGCGGCGAAAAATGCATCCGTAAATTGTGCGAGTATTGCGCTATTTTTGGTTGCTATACCTATATATGTACTTGTGTTCATATGTATGTATGTTTTTATGTAAATTTATATGGACGAGTATTATATCTTGTCGTGGCACACACTATAATAGTTACATATGTAAATATGTATGTATGTATGTAAAAACATTTCTATAACCTTTGCTCTCTCTTTCAATTCCAAATACGAAACAAACGGATTCCGTTTGGTCGATAAACAAGACTAAATAGGAGCCCTACTCATAATATTCGAAATTGTTATGGCTCTTAGGTCAAATTAGTAAGAGCGTGTAGATATTCCTTGATATTTAAGGTGTTTTGGTCCATGGAGTATGAAATATATACACATTTATGAATATAATCTTTAAGTTGGACTAATAAATAAACTGCCAACTTAGGTACACAACAAAGGAAATGTGGAAATATCATTGAGCTTCTTTCTGAACTCTTATTATACGAATTTTATTTTGGAACAATATTTTTTTTTTGTACTCATTCACATTGCCGCACTCATGAAGAGCAATATATGGTAAACAGCATTTATAACTTTCACGAAAACATATGAGTGAATAACTTAGTACATTACTATAAATGTGGTATACAGTCATGTGAAAAATAATAAGGACAGATGGTCTTACTTCGATTTGATTACTTTGATTATGTCGATTTGCAGGAATTTGAGGTGATCTTAAATTTTCTTAACTTGCAGTTTGATGTCTGATGTTTGCACTCCATAAAATAAAAGTAAAAAACCCCACGTGGAACGGTACAACAATAATATCAAATTTTTGATTGAAGATATTTGAAGATAAATGAATAAATTAAAACTAAAAACGCCATTCCGTATGGAATGGCCATATCTATCAGATCACCAAATGGGATTCGATCTTATCATTATTATAGCCAGAATGAAGAAATTCATCTGCCTCCTCCTCGAGTCTGCAGTGTGTTGGTCTAGGGATGGGCGGCGAGCTAACGGAGCGTGTTGGTGCGAGAAGTGTTGTAGATGTAGATGACAGATGAAGAAAAAATTTAAAATTTGACAAAACACCCCTAAGGTGCAGATGTAGTCCTGAGTGCCGGGTATAAAAGTTGTGACGCGTAAAAAGCGTCCCACACGTCCCTTCTCGTTTGTTTTAGAATATCTAAATCTCGTCCTTCCTATCCCTAGCCTGAACTTAGCTTTTTGGATTGTTTTATAAAACTACTGAAATGTAATACTATTAATAGTTTAAGACCAAACCAAAATAAATGTGTTGTTTTGGGTGTCCCTAATATTTTACACAGCCAAAGCCTATATCAAATCGACAACAAAATTTTTTGATTTTTTTTACCATTACTCTTGGGTTTTTTATACCCGGTACTCGAAGAGGGTATAGGGTATATTGTAATTGTGGAGAAAATATGTAACACACAGAAGGAAGCGTTTCCGACTCCACAAAGAATATATATTCTTGATCAGCATCAATAGCAGAGTCGATTTAGCCATGTCTATCTGTCTATCTCTCAGAGACTATAAAAGCTAGAGTCACAAAACTTTGCATCCAGATGGCTGTATGCTCTCATTGCTTCAAGTGTATTTAAAAAATGAGCCTCCTTCCGGCCCCGCAAAAGGGCAAAAACCTCCCAAAGCTACAATTTTTAAGATTAATTTTAACTAAAAACACCATTCCGTGGGGAATGACCATATCTATCATACGATTGGATCATTATTATTATTGCCACAATAAAGAAATTAATTTGCAGTGGATAAATCCACCTTGTCCAGCAGCTTTTGTTGTTTTTTTTCACATTCTCTCATTCACACTCTGCTTCTGCAGTGTGCGGCCTCTGTCTCTACCGCTCCTCTGCCTTTGCCACGACAATGCAGTGTATGGCTCTAGGGAAGGGGGGCGAGCTAAATGAGCGTGTTGGCGCGAAAAGTGTTGTAAATGTAGATGACAGATGAAGATCAAATGTAAAACTTGACAAAAACCCGCTGAGGTACAGATGTAGTACTGAGTACCGGATATAAAAGTTGTAACGCGTAAGAAGCGTCTCACACGTTTCTTCTCGTTTACTTTTACTTTATTTAGTGCAAACATAAATCAACTCAGAAAATAGACATTTTGCAGAGCATTTGCTAAAGTAAGGCCAACGACCTTATTATATTTCACATGACTGTACATACATACATACATAGGTATGGACATACAAAGATATGTTTGTAAATGCACATGTGTACATTTGATGTATTTTAAAACTTACATAAATACATAAAATTACATTCCGTTTCAATATCTGAAATAGTTTATGACTTAATAATTTTTGTTGGAGTATTATTCAATGTAGATATGCTTTTCAACTTTGCATGAGGTTACAGACGTTTTGAATTGTAGTTAGTTATTTCCCATTATCGACCCTGAATATCCCAGTATTTCAAAACTTTTTTTGTCCGCTACGTTTCATTGAAAGATGTCAGCGGAGCGTAAAGCCCTATTCGAGGGAAAGAAAGCTCTTAGACATACTTTTGGCCACCAGATGGTTCCACCTGGCAAAAGCTCGAGCAACCAATAAATCGCATTGAGTAATATGATTTTATATCTAATGTGATATGATTCTGTTCGGAATCGGATGGACTCACCCTCACACTTGAGACCCTGGATAAAGAAGCCGCCCATTAATGAGCCGCAATGGTCGCAAAACGTCGGGGACATGAATGTGTGCGGCTTGAACCGGTGCGGCATATCGATCTTGAACCGTTCTCGGAGCAGCTAAATAGTGGAAAGTAGGAGGAGGAGAAGCACTGATTATGCCAGCGGGAAAGAGGGTTTCGTGGCATGAATAGACCTACAATAGTGCTGGCAGAGGTGAAGACGGAACCAGAGCACTTGCCCAACAGCTTCTCATGACACTTCTTGTGGACGACCGTCTGGCAGACTGCGGATAAGAGAGAAATTAAATCAGATTATCCAGGCCAGCGAGAGAACAATGGCACTTACTGATGCACTGATATCCCTGCTTGCCGAAGCCCCAAAGAAACAGATTGCAAAAGGCACAAAAGGTGGGCTGACGAAAAAACTTTGCCACAAATCGATGGCCATTGATATCATGGGTTCTAATCATATATAAAAGAATGAGTGATTCATTGCGTATTCTATTTGATGTGGATTGCAATGAAGCTCACTTCTGATGCTTGATGGCTCCACGCCGATTGGTGATGCTCCTTGGACGCGTTCGTCTGTCCACATAAACGCCACCTGTAAGACCACCAGCGGCGCCGCCAAAGGAAGCGGGTCCAGCACTTCCACATCCACTGGTTCCACTTTCTCGATCCCTATCCCGGTAATAGCCCTCCTCTTTCGAGTGCTGGCGTGGTAGCTCGAAGGAATGCTGCTTGCCATAGTAATCTCTGCCCTTATCTCTGTCTCTGTCCCGATCGCGTCGTGCTCCGCCTGTGACACTGCTGCCACTCATTCCGCTGCCGACTCCACTGCTGCTGGTCGAGCTAAGCTTATAGCGGGTCTGAAAGAGGAGACAAAGAGAGATTTTATATAAAATTGGAGCTAGCTTAACTTGGTTGGCTTGGCCATGGATCCCTCTGACACTTGTTCCAATAGCCTTACCTATGGGCGAGCTCTCACCTCATGATTTTGAAGTCCCTGATGCCGCGAGGATCCTCCAGAGCTGCGTGGTCGCTGGCTGCTAGTGTTAGCCTTCTGCTTGCGTACTTGGGCGCGAGTGAACATCATCTTGTGTATTTCCAATTCGAAAATTGTGCCAGGTAAAGCTGGATGTGTAGCTTGAGTCCGTTTTCTGTTAAATGTTCGTTCAGGTTTATGACGAGTAGGCGGCGAATTAATAAAAATAAAAGAAACATACAAAAAAACCTTCCAATATTAAAATAAAATTTAATTATATACAATGTTTTGTTAAATTCGGAACACTGGATCCTGCCATGGGGACGGCATGGCCACCGATCAAGCGGCGCATATGAGCATATGTGCATGTACAGATATGTAAGAACATAAGAATGTATGTACAGTCGTATGTACATAAGTGCCTCATGGTTAAATTTTGATTGAAAATTGGCCAAGTTTAGTTTTAAAAAAATTATTCAATGCAAGTGCATAAACATTTTAAGGCAGGATTGGAAGCTTAATGAGTCAAAAAATTGTCTTCCCTTAAGTTTACAATTTTCACAAAAAGGGAAAACATAAACATAAACAGTTTAACGTTTATGACCTTGATCAGTGCCCAAGTATTGGAACATAAATACATGCGAATGCAAAGATCTCAACCCTAAGGAACTGATATCCAAGCAAACCGAAGATCCATTCAGCTTTTGGTTGCTTCCACAGCTGCTGGTTCATGAGTTTTTCCCGAGTGTGGAATCGGAAATGACACTAAGTGTACACTTATACGGCGTTTCGATCCCCCGATTTCGATATTACCGACTGATCACTGAATGATCGGCTGCAAAGGAGAGCCCGAACTTTTAGCACGTGCCTCGCTCTTCGAACAATAAAAAAATCACACACACATAGAACAAAAATAATGTAATGTATTGATTGATAAATCAGAAACAATTTTGTCGATGGTTAAGGGAGGGTTGAGTGAGCGGTGGAGGCAAATCCGGGGATTGGTGAAAAATGGGAAATTGGATGGTGAATTTTTCGTATTTCGAATGCTGCGCCCATTGGATACTGGACCACTAGACTACTGGACTGGCGTTCTCTTCTATAAACACATTCCGCATTGGTACACACAATAAAAAATATTTCGTAGGGAAATGATTTTGTTTTAATGCCCCGAAAAACACAGCGAAAATGGACTGTATGATTTTGCGGTCTCTTTATTTTTCTCCATCTTTATTTCTATCTCCCTCTATCTATGGATCCTACCATATAAATGTGCATAAATATATCTATAGCTGTGGATACAACTGTACAATATACAATGTGTATGTATGGAAAGAAGAGACGTCATAAATGCCATGCAAAACTCAGCCCCCAGCCAGGTGTTGGACAGGTATTGGGACATCTCTCATATACCATCTATCTACTATCTGCGAGATCGCTTCATGGGGATAGTTTAAACAATTTTACTTGAAAGCTTACACTTCTTTGAAAGCTCTTTCTCTCACCAAAAAAAGAAGACAAGTACGAGGGGTGATGGGAGTAAACTTGCATTACCCGCACTGTCACTTGAGTGCAACACGTATACGCCACTCTGCACCATTCGGTTTGTTATGCTATTGTGCTGCCCCACCGACACCCACCGCACACGAAGTCGCGACAACAAAAAATGTATTTGTATGTACACATTTGTATGAATATGCACTCGTACTTTCGTGCGGATTGATCACGTACGAAGTGACAAACATCGAAATCAACGCGATATATATATAAATACGAGTACAACAGAAACAAGAAACACACGAAACACACGAAAGAGACAACGTTTAACAATGCGAACGAGCGGAAAATATAGAAGGATGTGAAGTGAATACAGTCGAGTCTCTGCAGATAGAATAAGAAAGCTAACGAGAATTCTTCCGCTCTGCTTGCCCGCTGCGTTCAAACGGGAGCACACAGCATCCGTATCTGAAAGTGATATACCAAAGCTCTATCTCAGCCCCGTTCCTGTATCTGTTTCTGTATTTGTATCCGTGCATAAAGAGAACTTTAGAGAGACAACAAGAGAGCGGAACGCTCTTGGCTCTCATTTTTGTTTTTGTTTCGACGCTTTTATTTTTGTGGGTGTAGATATTGACCTTCCATATAGACCGTACATATGTACATATACATACATACAAATGTATATACGTGCATACAATGTATGTCTATATGTCTATATGTGTGTACATTTGTTTTTCTTTATATTTGTGCCTATTCTGCTTTGCTTTATTTTCTAGCGCTGAATAAACAAGCAGGGGGAACCCAAAGAACCAAAAGCTCCATTGTATCAATCAGAAATTGACTTGGGGATATAACAGACAATGAGAGAGAGGGTGGAGTGGGGGATCATCAGTTGTATTTAAAAAGCAACTCGTGTGATCATAAAAGCTATAATCAGCGAATGGTATATCCGGCATATCACGTATCAACAAAGAACATTGAAAAAAAAGATTGAACATGCTATAGACTGATAGACTTGCAGAACCCTGATCTCAGGGTAAGGGATCCAGCAGTCGACGCCCCTTATCTTCTCATCTGGAAAAGTGAAAGCTTTTCCTCTCGAACACTTGAAACGCCAATGCTTTGAAAGCAAATGAAAGTTGGTTTATGACATTTTTAATTTTAGTTTTCGAACAGAGCATATGGGGTGGGGATATGGATGTTTTTATCGTGAGTGCGAGAGGAGAGTAAAATTGTTATTGCTCAGCTCCAGATCCATATCGTACTCAGTTACTTGCAGGGGCAGCTGCAGTCACTCCTACCCATCGTTTCCGCAATAGGTGAGGACAGTGGTCTTTGGGCCTGGTAGCGCTGTCCAGCCCAACTGATTGATGAGCATGTTGCATACGTCGGCAAAGATAGTGACATGAAAGGTCTCGAAGAGCTTATCCTTGTCGGCAACCCATAGGGGACGAGATCGCGCTCAAAGAGCGGAGGACGAAAGATGGACACACCAGCAGCCACGTTCACCATATGGACTCCATATGGTAGTTTGTTTTGATACAATTGCTGCCCCTTGCCCATGAAAAGTACTTGCATGATATTTTTGCCACGAAGCTCGGTAAGCGACTGATTCGAATCGATAGGCCCTTCATAAAGGGGCTCTCTGGATTGTAACATTATCGATTTATCGAGTAGTTTTTTGCCAGTTTGCTTTGCATAAAATGCTTAACTTACATTTTTTTTTTCAATAAATAAAATTTAGTTTTTATTATATGTATAGAAAAAACACAACATTTTACAAAAAGAAATTTAGAACGAGAAGGGACGTGTGAGACGATTCTTACGCGTCACAACTTTTATAACGGCACTCAGGACTACATCTAGATGGAGAAGACATCGTCAACCACTAGATACACATTACAGAACACGTAGTAAAAAGCCTACTAAATAAAATTTTTCCAATCTATGAGATATTTAAAACACCAATAAAATTGGTACTTTTTCCCTGCACATTCTGTGCAATATATATATTACATGTATGTTCTATGGCAACAAACTTCTGTGAGTATGTCGTAAATGCAACAATTCAATATCTTAATGCTACAAATTCATTTTACTTATACAAAATACTAATTGCTCCCGGCCATAAGCCCTTTGCGCTAATTTGGCCTAAACAGCCACCAAAACTGGTCATTGTGACAATAGTGCATCTGAACCTCAGCGGTGTTTTGTCAAATTTTAAATTTTTTCTTCATCTGTCATCTACATCTACAACACTTCTCACACCAACACGCTCGCCGCCTTTCCCAAGACAAACATACTGCAGACTCGCGGCAGAGGCAGAGGCAGCGATCGCACACAAAAAAAAAAACAAATATAAGCTGCGGGACGGGGTGGGTTAAAAGTCGGAAGAGGCATCGGCAGGGGGAGGGCAGAGGCAGGGGCCGAGTGAAGCAGAAGCAGAGTGTGAATGAGAGAATGTAAAAAGAGCAACAAAAGCTGCAGGACAGGGTGGGTTTAGCCACTGGAAATTGATTGCTCCATTGTGGCTATAATAATGATCCGATCGGATTCCGATCTGATAGATATGGCCATTTCCTACGGAATGGCGTTTTTAGTTTTCTTTTATCTTCAAAAATTTAGATTTGAGGAGGTTTTCGCCCTTTTTCGGGGGGCGGAAGGGGCGAGGCTAATTTTTTAAATACACTGGTTACAGTGTGAGCATACAGCAGTCCGGAGCCAAAATTTGGTTACTCTAGCTCTTATAGTCTCTGAGAACTAGCCGACAAACAAGACGGACAGACGGACTCTATCGACTCGGCTATTGATGCTGATCAAGAATTGATATACTTTATGGGGTCGGAAACGTTTCCTTCTGTGCGTTACACACAACCGTTATTCCCCACAAATAAAATATACCCTATTTATTCTTCGAATACCGGGTATAAAAAAGGGTTGTAGACTTTTGCCACCTCTTTCCGTTTGAGGCGTCATCTGTGCGTCATCTTTTAATGGGGTGGTTGAACAAATGTTTGTTCGGAAAGGTCGCTCAGAGCAAACAGTGATTTATCGAATCGGCTGCATATTGCTAGACGCTAACAGTTCCGCCGGAAAATATAATATTTCTTCAACTCCTTCGGAAATTCGTATGCCCAATTCGACTCTTTCAGATAAAAGACTTTATTATCTGAAACCTGTAGTCTGTTTAGCGCTCCCTGATCCTAAACACCCCTTCGAACATATTTCAGGTCGTCTCGGTTGACTGCCAGTGACTGTGGCTGTGATTGAGTTTCGAGTCAAGGCCAAACTGGCAAAAGTTTATCGTTTAACTTTGCTGCCGGGTGAGCTGGGGATGAGGTAAAGATTTGGTAGTAGCTGTAACTGAAGCTGGCCCCGAAGCAAAGTGAGAGGGTCAACAGCTGGTGCTCCATGGCATTTGTATTCCGAATAGACCGCACCACTGATTCATGGGTTTCATTTTCCGGCGGTTTGTCTGCTGAAAGCGAATTGAATGGCATAAATCAGTTGGCCAATAATGAAAATGCTTCGGCCATATTGCCACACTTATGTGTGCATCCTTGCTCTGTCCCTCTGTCCTCTGTCCCTGCTGTTTATTTCCAGCTCCCCACTCAGTGCGTACGGAGGAGTATTGTTATGTTGTTCGGATACACAATATTGTATATTGATATTCATCTCAAAAGTTAATCAAGCAAAAATGCTTATAACTTTTATTCCATCCCCAATCCCAATTCCAATCACAATGCCATGCTCCACTTTGTCCATTGCTGCTTTAAGAGCTTTCTTTACCTCTTCCCTCTCTTGCACGGCAGCTCTTTAAGATTGGGTTCGTGTCGGTAATGGTTCGTGTACGTAATGGTTCAGCATAATGCATAGTCGCATGCTATGCGCTTATAAGTGCAATATTTTGAAGAATTCTCTGAGGTATTATCGTGCTATCTTTGAGTTGCTTGCATATGAGGTCGGTGTGGGACAATAAATGCCAGTTGCCTGCCACGCGAGATGTGGGAATGTATCAAGGTGCTGCCTGGACCATTGCATGCTGCATAGATTTCAAACTCACAAAAGGTCTCAAAATCATTGAAGCTCTGAACCTGGCATCTTCCAAATTATTACCGTTTTGTGTCTATGAGTTTGCCAAAAGGGAAGTTAAAGCTGAGGTGAATACAAATAAGGTTGGTGGGTAGTTTTCTTAAAGCTCAACTATCCTGTTGGGGTAGGTGAGAAAATGTCTTTCATCCACTTTGAAGATTATATTTTAGTTTTTCTTTAAAGAATAATGCCCAAAGTTGAATGAGACAATTGATGGACTACCAATAGAAAGTCTGATAAGAATTGCAAGCTCATAATTTGTAGTATATAATTTCTCACGAATTTCAGGAAACATTTTGCTTTGAACTTTTCAAAGATTACATTTTGCTCCTATGTGTACGTTGATTGCTCCTTGGCTACTAGCGCTACAAGACGGACGGACAGACAGACATGGCTCTATCGACTCGGCATTTGATGCTGATCAAGAATATGAATACTTTATGGGGTCGGAAACGTTTCCTTCTGTGCGTTACAAACATCCGTTATTCCTCAAAAATACAAAATACCCTATTTACTCTTCGAGTACTGGGTATACAAATTTATAATACAAAATGTGAATACAATTTCTTGTCTTCTGCTAGTTCCCAATTATTCACTTGAATAGTTCACTTGAAGGCAACGGGGAGCAGAAATTGTACTTTCCTTCGGCCCTCGCGATTCTTCGGAAAATTGGTGTCAATTCTGCCATTTGTTTTGTAGCTCCAATGTCATGAATTACTGTAGAATTTATAAGTCCTACGCGTAAATAAAATGTAGTTCAAATACTTTCCTTGGCAGTTGGTTGTGGGCACGGCAACGACTTCTCTCAACTGGGACACTCTTCTAACTGTCTCGTCTGCTTGTTGCTTACATTTACGAGAGGAGCTGCAAACTTGAACGATTGGTTCTTACAATATTTAAATCAGAAAATTACCAACTCCAGGGTGGAGCACCAAAAAGCCTCTGATAAATTGAAACACAGGCTTATATTTGTTTCTGAGCTGTAGAGCCGGGATGCTTGTTGTTCTCTCCACATAAGATCAATAAATATCAACCACAATAAGTGCATACTTGAGATTGATCTGATGAAGGTTAAAGAATCTTCATTCTCCAATCCATCCAACTTTTGCAGATATCATCAAAACAGACGACAGAGTTTTCGGAACATTTTGCGGGAGCTCGGTTTCGAAGGGTTCTTAAGTTCAGAAAACAGATTTCCGAAATTTCTTGGAAATATAGTGTATGCAAGATATGTACATATGTACATCCATTATCAGGTGACAGACCCCCCACTCAGTCAGCTGAAAATTACAATTGCCTCCAGATGGGGAGGGACAGTGACCAGTGTTTGGGCGGACTCCACTGGCGACTGATAGCTGCTGCTGACAAAAGCGTCATCAGCTTGCTATTTGCTGTGTGGCATGCGTACACGTCGTACAATCAATTGCTATTAGTTTTCATTACATTCAAATTACCATAAAATCACATACAACAACCAAAGCTCGCTCTCCCCTTCCACGATAGACGTAGCCTTTGTCTACTTCTTGGACAGCAAGACGAGCACTTTTTTGATATTCATGGAATAATTACACTTTATCAGAACACGCAGCGCCAAGCAGTGGCGAGCACTTCATGAATTATCAACGGCAGAAGAGTGACTCCGTGTGGCCTTTTGTGGCTTCAGAATCACCTGAAATTAGTCAAGTTTTTTGGAATTTACTTGGAAATTATCGTAATTAGAATATATTGAGCAATAAAAGAGCTTTTTATTATTGAGCTTCACGTAGGCAGTAGCAATGGCAGGGACAGTGGCAGTGACCCTTGCCGTCACATAGTCGTATACATACTTGTACTCCTTTGAAGTTGATTTTTTTGTCCAGGCAAATGGAAAACTTTTCCTGGCGGTGAAGAAGCCTCTAAAAGAACTTTGCTCCTTTTAGGGTTGCTCGGAGCCCACGAAGTGTGTAAGCTTCACTAATATTTGGTAGCAAGAGTTTTCTGCCAACCTTGAAGCCCTGAACATGGCCCTGTTTATGGCCGAGCTCGAAATTAACTTTGATGCCTGACACTGGTGCCTTCAACACGCAGCCCATTTGGCTGGCCCCAAACATCTCGTTAGACAAGGAAAAAGGCGTAGGAGAAGGAAGGCACTCCAAAACACTGCCTCAGACAGAGTTGCAAAGTGCACTGAGCGAAAACTGAAACCTGGAATCCAGATTCCTCAACTCATCGTGAGAGTAAAACAATCATCATATATGTATTTACATATGTATGTAACATATTATAGAGGGTTACTTAAAGTAAGATAATTTGCATGGTGTTAGAGGCTATATGTACCTTATCCATCGGTAAGTACTGGGAAATAAGCAATACTCTCTCGAAACGATTAGGGATGGGCTTTGGGCGGGAGGAAAGCTCTCCCTGGTTTGGAAAAGTTACTTTCCCAGTGTAGAGGCTGGCAGTGGATGGATGGATGTCTAGGGCTGGGTCGGGACTATGTACTCGACATATGGGTGTTTTGTGAGTGTTTGTGTGGGCGTTTTGTCAAGAAGCGAATGTCAATAACCAAAAACAGCTGTCAAAACACAGACGCTCCTTCAGGATGATAATGTAATTTGACAATCAACCGAGTGCCACTGGGGTACCGAAACGGGTTCTGGCCTCTGGACTCTGGACTTTGCACTCTGAACTCCATTCTCTCCGTGATTCTTCGACGGCTAGAGCAACTTAATCGATTGGCATTGTGGCAGAGCATTTTCTAGGTAATCGACTTTGATAGCCAGATGCATGTGTGGGGGTAAGTGTGGGGCGAGTGATATGAACCGAGATTTAATGAGCAGGCAACTGTCATGAATGCCTCATAGACTGTGGCGTCGTCCCAGAAGCTCGGCATAGCTGGTATGAAACCACTCGCCAGTACCCATTAACGTGCGAATGGATGAAAGTCACTGCCGCAGTCACTGACGCTGTTGCACTTAGGCCGAAATGATCTGGACTCCGTCCTCTGTGGCATTATTTTGTATTATATGCAAAGTGCTTATAAAATTGAATAGAGCATCGTATTCATAATAACCGTAACGACTGCGCTGTACGGTCCACGACATGGCTACGTAGCAGTGTCGAGCTTAATGTGTGCACTTAAATATATGTACTAAATAAGAACGTATAAAAAAGTAGCACAAAAATCATGACCTCTGTCTAGGGTGGCTCTGTCCAGTTTGCTCTGACAGTTACCACTGACGCTTCGCTCTGGCACTGGCGCTGATTATGGCTGAGTTTATTAGATATGATTAAGCATACGAGTACATATACAAAGACCAATAACCTGCGAGTAGTCCAGCTCCCAGCCCATGCCTAATTGCTTACTTTTTCAAAATTTAATTAATTTTCAATATTATATTAAAATTTCATACATTTCCATGCAATGTTTACGGGACTTATATTCAAAGGCGTCTGATATTTAGGTCCAGCGCACCACACATACACTTTCCTATATACATATGTACATACATATGTACATATAGAAACGTGACATTAAAATAATGTTGTGGAAGCGAAAATTGCGTTTACAAATTGAATCTGTGTAGAAACAAAGAGATGCAAAAGGGAATGGGGCATGCAATATCGGCATGGCTATAGCTCATAGAGTGCGCCGCGAAATGGGCGATATAGAGAACCATAAAGTTCGAGGTTTTATACGAACAGTATACGAACAGTCCACATTAAAGTACAAGCGGCCAGATAACTTCGCCAATGCACTTTTATGATGCCGTTTTCCATTTGCCGTCTGGAACCTGAGCCGTGGTCGAGAGTGGGGGAGAGAGAGGTGCTGAGCATAACGTGTCGTCTTTTTAAAGCTGAAAACTGCAGGCGCATTTATTTCCACTGCCGGAATGCTGCGGGTGTGAGGATGGGATGGACCGCAGCCATAGGTTGCGAGTGGGGGTATTGGTTAGCAAGGGGCAGGCCGCTCATTTTGCGGCTTGCTCTGTACAGGAACAAAACGAACTGGACCAGAACAGAACTCTTAGGAACGTTTCCTGTGACTTGTGGCACGCATTAGAGAACAGTGAAAAATACGTGTACTCATAGGCAGGAGAGTTGCAGCCATCTGTTGAAGAGGAAACTTAACAAGCTGGTCAGGCAGTTAAATAGATAAATTTGCACCGCATGCTCGGATATTTGACTCCGCTCTACACGCATGGTGTTGCCGCAAAGGAACTAGACGGAATGGTGCGGCACAGAGTTCTGCGGAAGTAGCTGGACGCAGAACAAACCGATTTGCGAACCCATTTCAGAATCATGGATAACGTTTAAGATTTGCAAAACATTTTATTCAGTCAATGTCACAGCAAAGGCTACAGTACCGAGAGGAAAATCCTTAGATATCCTTGCAGATATAGATTAATGTTATTAAGAATCATTGTATACCTAAACTTGTCAGGGTTCTGTATGACATAGTGTTCTGTTCCTAGGGGTTCGATTGGTAAGTGATGGTAATATCAAAATCTAAGTAAGGGTCTCAACTACAGATAAGGAAAATATCCTTTCAGCGACTGTTGTTGACCCGAAATACATGTATCGACCATGATTCATCCTTCAAAAGGGTATAACCATAAAAGCAAATAGGATTGCATAGAAAGGGAACGTCTGTGTTTGCGGTGGTCCTGGGGTGGCTACTGCTACTTCCATATCTCCTGCTCTTGCTCTTCATCACAGACCTGCACCCAGCTACTTTTCTTGATGCAACTGCAGCACGTCCATCAGTGGCCCATTGTCTGTGTCGCGCATACATAATGAAGCGAACCTGAACCCCAACCGAGCGCGGACCTGGACTGGACTGGGCGAACACTGCATTTACCTGACCTGGCCACCTCATCATCATCATCGTCGTCTAAATCATCATTAGTAGAAGGAGTAGAACCAGGAATTGAAGCAAGAGAAGGAAAAGGAGAAGGGAGGTGATTGGCTGCTGCCTTCTGTTTGTTAGCATACATTGAGGAGTGGACTCGGAGTCCCGGGTCCAGGGTCCAGGGTCGTGGGTCTCTCGATGTCAGATTGTGAATTGAAAGAAGCGCAATTAGCACTTCGATTGTGTTCAGTTGACGCGATTTGCATCAAATTAATGTCTTCATCAGCAGACAACCCTAGTGCTGACATGGGGCGACTCAGAGCATATTCCAGTGGCCAAAACCGAAAGAAAATAGGAACGGAATAAAGTTCAAAGCAAAGCCCAGACTTTGATGGCTAGAGTACTTGTATGAGCACAATGATGGATTTAATATCGCAATTGAATTGTCTGACTAATTTTATTTACATTTCCATTCAATGATAATTCAAGATCTAATCAACATCTGCAATTAATTAATTGATTTAGGTGGAATTTGTAACACTGAAGTCGATAAAACAGTGGATAAGATAAATGAAAAAATAAATGAATGATGGCGATGACAGCCCATTTATTTTTGTTAAGAACACGAATGAATAATAAGTGCAGGAATTGAATGTCTGAACCAATAAAAATGGATGAATCCTCTTCTTGTGTAAACTCTTAAAAAATAAGCAGAAATTAGTAGTAAAGGCAGCCAATATATAGAGGAATGATACTCCTGGCAACCTTGAGACACCGCATCCGATTGTTGATGGACTGTAACCATTATTGTCTAATTCAGTGACAGAGTCCTTGTCTTTCGTCTCAAACTTTCGTCTAGTTGAACTCCAATTGTCATAACAATTGATTGAGGATTTCCCTCATTTGTTAAGGGGGGGGCACTTCACAAAATACGTCCTCTGGCCACAAAGTCCGTCCTCTGTGAAAGCGAGATGAGGTATGGAGTGATCCAAGTGTTTCTTATGTCTTGTCTTCCCATTACTGTCATTCATCTGTTTTGTCCTGTCTTTTGGCATCCTTTATTTATTTATTTTCTCTGGTTTCTTTTGCTTTCGCTTGGGTTTTTGGTTTTATTTTTTCTCATCCTCCCATTCTACGTCTATTGCTTATGGTCTCCAAGTTCTGTGTGTGTGTGTGTGTGTGTGTGTGTGTGTGTGTGGGTGGGTGGGTGTGTGTGTGTGTGCGTTTCCGCCTTCCCTTTCCTTTCCTTTTCTTTCATTTGCCTTCAATGCAATTATACTGGATAAATATCTTCTTCCGTTTTAGCTGTAATTACAAAAGTTTAATTGAGTTTTCTCGGCTCGTTGTGTTCTTTTTTGCTGTTGCTGCCGCTGCTGTTGTTCCTGCATTTGCTGCTGTTTCGGGTGTGGGTGTGTGATGGGTGTCAGAAGTTTTTCTCCAGCATTCGTCCTGAAGTTGTCGTATCGCTGTCGCCGTGGCTACTGCCACTGCCGCTACTCCTGCTGTTGACGTCCCGACCCCAATCCCAAACTCGCAAACGGGCTCTTACTCTTACTCTGACTCCTACTCTGGCCATGTCTTCCATCCGTCTGTCTAATGTCTGTTGTCGTCTATCAGCCGCCTCTGCACAAATAATAGTACTTTTATATACCCTTTACAAAGAGTTGTTTTTAAATGTTTAAGGATAATACTATTAATGATATAATTGCTGAACCGTGATATTATAGTCATAGTAACAACAGGCACTAGAGATAACGTTGATTTCCACTTCACTTACACAAGTACAGCCCATATTTTTAAATAATATAAACTGGGTGGATGTAATCAGTGCAATCAAATTCTCAGTATTCCAAAGCATAATTGTTCTTAGTTTTAAATACAGATATAGTTGATTACCACACCTTTATCGTGATAAGTATATACAATTTTATACACAATTTCCTACATCTGATCACTTCCAAATAAACGATGATGCGTACATTACAAGGGTGCCTGCTGTTTCGACACCAAAAATATGGTCCTTTCTCCTGGTTTTCCCTTGCTCTTACGCTGGTCTTGTTATTGTTGACGGAGCAAAAAGAGTTTCTGTTGTCAGGATGCCAGGGCCGGCCTGTCTCTCTCCTGGCCACGTGATTGTTTTCTTTTGCTAAGCCTCTGGCAAACACTTTGTAAACACCACACCCCACACATAAAACAGCGCATAATAAAAAGTGATTAAAAAGGAAACCAAGAAGGTGGCGCCTAGAATAAGTTCTGCAGCAAATTTATTGATAATACTCGAACTCGGCTCAAACCTGAATCACTGTCTTACCTCACTCACTTGGAGGCTGGATAAGGGATGAGCTTGCAAGTCGGTAGAACATAGTCAAATTATACTTTCATAAATAGCGAAAATGTTGAGCAACGTCAGAGGAACGCATCATAGTACTGGAAAGGTGCTGAAGTGGAGTTGACTCTGGTTAATTTATTCATTGCAAATTTACATGCTCATGTTTGCAAATTTAAAAACTGCACACACACCCGATATACGGAGAAGGACGAGAAGGCTGAACGCAGAGATAGAGAATTCCATTCTGGATAGAGATAAGTTTATTCAAGGCAGACCTTCCCTTTACTAATATGTTAATCGCATTGCACAGAGCAGACAGTGGAATAAGAGATCTCTTTCTCTCACTCGCTCTATCTCCAGCATCTGTATCAGCGCCGCCACTTCGCGCTATCCCATGCATTTATGTACATATCATTCCTTACCCTCGCTGAAGGAGAGTAGGTTGGTCCTCACTAAGCACTCTGTAGATTTTTCAACCCCATCAGTCTAAGCCCCATTGCAATGCATTGATTCGATTAAAATGTTGCAAACACTAAACCAATTAATTTTTGCAGCGTCGCTTAAGGTTGCCTACAAGATAGGTTCTGGAGAACATCACCATGGCATTACCTTGATGAATTCTAAAATGCCTGGCTCTAGCGCTAGGTCCAGGCCCTAGACAAATTTATGTGTGCATACGTATTCTAGATCTGCTGGCATGTACATATGTACATAAATGGTTTTACAGTGCTGTCGAAAAATATCCTTCACGTTATAAGTCTATGTACTTTCAGAAGACGTTTGCCCCCTTGCCCCCCTACACCACATAGGTTAACCACATATTTCGTATATACTTTATATTAATGGTATTTTGTATTATTATTGAATATATTCAATTTACAACATACAAACTTACATATGTAAATATGTATACATAAATTTGCATACATGACTTAATTTGCTAGTAAATGGGTTAGCATATTTCTGATCTGCCTGAAGTTTATTTACTGCATATAGAGCAGGCGGAATAATATACTTATGCGAGAGTAAGTGATAATTTAATATTTAAGGTAATACGTTCTATGAATAAGCTTAATACGAATACATAGAATATCGAGTAGGAACGTGAGACGCTTACAAGGTTACTCTACAGCAGGGCTCGGCACGGTCCTATCTATCTGCCCTATCTCGAAAATTGTCTGCTTGGCTTTTGCGTTTTCCCATATGCGCGCGCCTTATATTTTTAGATTTGTACTCTCTAAGATGTGAGCGACCGCTCACATGTCTTTTCGTCGTTCGATGTTCCAGATCTTGCTTCAGTATTGAAATTCCAATGCATGATCGTTACATATGTTATTCTTATATTAACTTTGGTTTGGCACGGCCCTATGTATTGTGCATAGGAAAAGGCTCTGCCGCTCACGTTCACGCATAGTACAGTGATTTGTACCAATAACAATACATGGCAATGTACATGACGATGTTCGAGGATCTTTACCTACCACATAACGCTTTTGAAGCGTTTAAAGCATTGTTCATGAGATCAGACAAACTCAAGAGGTTATATTTTATACAGGATAGAATGCTAATCTAAAGAAGTTTGTTAAAAGAGAAGGTGGGATTTCCCTGAACCGTTATAGTGGGTCCTATCCATTTGAAAGGAAGATGATCAAAGGGGACTGATTGTTTCCCGACTTGTAAGCAGTATAATAATTTAATAATAATAATAATTCGGAATAATTTGAATTCTCTCAGGAAAGTCACACTGTCATATGTACATTGTAAATACGTAAATTTGTACAGAATATCTTAAAGGCGCGAATACTCAGCAATTGAATCAGATTTTGGGTTCGTCCCCATCGAGTACTTTAAGTGCGGAGAAGGAGACCATTTCAAATCTAATATAATAAATTACATACGCTTGAGTAATTTAATATTTATGATAAAAGTATACCAAAGCATACTAGAGTCTGGGTACTCCCCCACCACTCAACTTCACCGACTGGCAGGAGCAGGAGTAGCCCTCCCTCTTAACTTTGCAGCCACACCGTTGTGGAGCTCCCACACTCGGTTCGCAGTCAGACCTAGCCGGGACTTATCCACACCAGATTCATATGCATTGGATAAAAACGGAAAACCCACACATCTCATCTTTCGGTGGAGTATGGAAGCAAGAACGGCAAGGCACTCCTGTCAAAACAAATCCGTTAGAGATTACATTAAAAGGCGCATTTGGACAGCTCAATCTCAAAATAGAAAAACAGTCCTAAAGATCTGGTTGGGGGCCGGGTCTCTTTTTGTGCATTTGTGTGTCAGGGTATGCTATATCCCCAATGGATTTACCAGACGCCAACACCCAAATCAAATCTGCTCCCAGGACCCAACATTCTCCTTTCCTTTCTGTTTGGCGAGGTTCCCGGTTCCGCGTTCGATGGAAATGATGGAAAGTTCCCTGATTCAAGCTGACAGCGGTAGTTTTTTTTTTCGAAACCATGTAATCTTTCTACGTGGGTCGCTTTTTTAAACGGCAAAACCCTCCACAGGAGATGGGCTATGGTGCGCTACGAGGGGTTGTCAAGCTGTGACGAGGTTTCGACTGATTCAAGTGATAAATTATGTTAATTACTGATTCAGTTTTTGATGAATTCAACAGATGCGAAAATCTACCGTCATATGTGTATGTTCACATAGTTGGATACGTATAACAGTAGCAGTATGTGCAGCTACAGGCTCAGTTAAGTAAAATAAAAGCTCCCACATTCCTAACGAATATACATGTATGTACCTACTTTTAAATGTATATTTTTGATCAGAAAAGGCTTTCAGAAGAGGAAACCACCATCTTTGATGTGATACTCTGAACATGACACAACCTTTCACTTGTGTGATTTCCGTGTGAGCCGACAAATCAGCTTAGATGGGCAGGACTGCAATGAGAAGCCCACCAACGGCCACTTACTAGTCCCATTTTTGTCCAGTGAGCTCTTCCTCGTAAATTTCTTTTTGCGAGTACACTGTCGAACGGACAGTCGAACTGACAATCTGAAGGACCTGGTAACCGCAAGCAGCGAGCGGTCTTTGTGATGTAAAGCGCAGTGGTGGTGGCCTAGCCGCATTGCCACGCCCATTGAGCTGACACAGGCCAGGTGCCACAGGGTGGCTAGGGGCGACGGGAATGCCACTCTATAAATTGTAGAACTATTTTCAATAACAGCACAACAACAAGGATGCTCCTCGGAGCTGAGGTTTCTGATTATTTGCCTTCTACAAGACACGACCCGAAGACGAGCTGTCCGAGACGAAGAATGGGTCTTGGGCGAATTATGGAGGGATAAGAATAGGGCCCTGTGCCGGCAACAGTACGAGTATGTAACTACCCTCAATCGGGTTTCGCTTTTGGCTACAAGTCTACGACTCTTGTTACGGTGCTGGCTTTCCCTGCACCTGCACCTGCAGATGGTTTTTGTCTTTTCCGGCTCTCTCACGACTTTGGCCAACTTCTTGAAAATACTTATTTTGGAAGGGGTTTCGGGGAAGTCTAACAAAGTTTATTCTATGGGTTTTTTTGGCTGTGTCTGTGGCTCTGACGTGTTTTGTTTTTTGTCTTTTAGTAATTTAGCATATTCCTTGAAGCAGTTGTTGTCCTATCCCCTGTCCCGCTGCTATCCTTTCAGCTCTCTGTGCTCTTAAGTTTTGCTTCACCGTTTGCGGCGTGCAAATGCAAATTGGTTTGCTTGCATATTTTCTGCTTCCAAAGAGACAAGTGAGTATGGGTATGGTATGGTTGGCTGGATTGTATAGGAATAGGAATAGAACTGTAGTCGATAAAGTGCGGCCAGGTGCACTGAAGGTTACATCACAGAGACAAGTGCATAAGTGCCTTCTTTCTTCGTGGAATCATTCAATCAGTTATGGAAATCCTCTATTATAGAATACACTCAAGGACCACTCACTCGATTAGATTGCTTCTCTCTCTGGCGGGACTTACCTGTAAATACCTATATGTACATACCTATATTTGTAATTATGTTTGTATGTATGAATGAACAATCCTTCGTATGAACTCACTTACATAGTCACTAATTCACATTCAGTCACCCCCCGGATAGCTAGCTTTCTCACTCACTCACTCATTCATCCATTCTTTCATCCACCCACATTTTCGCATTTCGATTGCGAATAAATAATACTCTTCTCTTTTCCTCTCTCTCTCTCTCTCTGTTCTCAGTTTGTCTGTTGTCTTATGGTTGTCCGTCCAGATATTTTGATTCAGTTTTAATTCATTTCACTTGGTGACCCTAGTCCCTTGTCCCACTACCAATCCATTGAAGCGCCCTTTGAGTGCTGACTGTTATTGCTCTTTTATTGTTTTTGTTATTTTTTCCCCTTTTTTTTGTTGCTATTAAGAAAAACGCCTCCCAACATAACGCCTCGACTAAACGAGCGAGCAAACGGGAATTGGTTGTGGAGGATGCTCGCTGTACCTCCTGAAGTGTACCATACCACATTCGCCATTGGGTGACGTGTCCTGTACGCTTACTTGAACCCAGCTCGAAATCGACATGCAGCCAACCAGCCGGCAATAAAAATATGATTGTATTTTCGCTTGAGTTGCTTTCATTTCTCGATGATGTCGAGGGCCGTCTACCATCCGCCCACTCCCAGGATGTAGCCACACATCCGAAACCCAAGCCTGGAGCCCAACCAGACCGCAGTCTCATGCTCAGACTCAGTGTGTATCGAAGAGGCCGTCTCCGAATCCGACTCTAGTTGACCCAATGTATGGTTAAATCAGGCGAGTGCCACCGGTCGGCCATTGAACTGTTCCGATCCGTTCCGTTCTGCTTTCTTCAGTACAAGTAATTTCGGGAAATTATTTATTGTTGTTATTGTTTTTTTTGGAAGACCGAGGGATGGGAAAGAAAAAGGTCTCGAGTAGAGCTGTGGATCCTATTTGAAATCAGGACGGCAACTCGCATATTCGCTACATTACATTCCTCGTTGCCATTAATCGTGCATCGTGGACCGACTTCAAGCGCCAAGCCCCCAGACAACCCCCATCTCCATCGCTATGCCCAAAATTCCCTGTTCTCCTACCCTCTCTAGTATTTACTCAAGTGATGTAATTTTTGAATAGCTTAAGGCGTTTCAAAATGTTTAGCAAGGCAAATCCTTTTTAAACGTCGATTCTCTTGCCCGTCATCCATTCTCAGTCACAATTCCGAGCCCCAGTATCGGGCTCCGTCTGATTGAATGTCCGCATCCGTATCCCTCGCCATGGCTGTGCCAATGGTCGTCTGCCCTTTGTGTGTGTGCGGTTCTTTGGGAATTTTGCATATATTTATACTCGTTATTCCGCATTATTGTTATTAATATCCATGAATTATCCATTTTTCCCTGTGAGGTAGCTAGTTGGTCACAAGAATTTCGATTATTTTTCGCTTGTTGAAAGCCCATAGTTTTCAATGGAAACGAGAAGGGACGTGTGAGACGCGTCACAACTTTTATACCCGGCACACAGTACTACATCTGCACCTTAGCGGTGTTTTGTTAAATTTTACATTTTTTATTCATCTGTAATCTACATCTACAACACTACTTACGCCAACACACTCTTTTAACTCGCCACCCTCCCCTAGAGCCCCACACTGCAGAGTCACGGCAGAGACGCGGCAGAGTCCGAGGCATTCCCTACGGAATGGCTTATACATAGTTATATAGTTTTCTTTTATCTTCAAAATTTTAGGTTTGGGAGGTTTTCGCCGTTTTGCGGGGGCGGAAGGGGGCTTGGCTCATTTTTGAAATACATACACTTGTAACAGTGTGAGCAAATTTTGGTGGCTTTAGCTCTTATAGTCTCTGAGTACGAGGCGCTCATCAGGACGGACAGACTGACGGACAGACAGAAATGGCTCAATCGACTCGGCTATTGATGCTGATAAAGAATATATACACTTTATGGGATCAAAAACGTTTCCTTCTGTGCGTTACATACAACCGTTATTCGCACAAATACAATATACCCTATTTACTCTTCGAGTACCGGGTATAATAACAGTCAAAGTCGTTACTTAAAACGGTCTAATTGACCAACACTTTTAAACGTAACAATTTCGACTGCCTGTAGAACACTTTTTAAACACTTTTTTTTATTCTTTTCTGTTATAGCAACTGGCTCAACTATAAATTAGGTGTATCCTACACTAAACTAACTAGCTAGCTACATACAACACTAATCTAAGCATTCCATATTGCAAACAACATTCTTTGGCATTGTCCGACAGGGGGAACGGCATTGGTTGATAAACGTGCCACTGCTTTTAATGAACTTGAAGAGAAACAAATATCAGAAAACAAAGGGAAAAGCAGAAGTAAAAAAACCCCGAAAAATGTTTAATGAAATTGTGTACGCTGACATTTCGAAAAATTGCTTTTTAACCTTTGTGCTAAGGTCCTCTTCTCTCCCCACCCCATCCTCGTCCAGCTACAGCTACAGCTTATGTACATCGTGTGTGCCAGTGACATGTTAGACGTGTATCTGTATCTTGACTCACCATGGGTGGCCTGGCTTCACGACTCGAACGAGGACACGGACACGGACGCCGATCCGTACCCGTAACCGTACCCGTACCGAATGCAAAAGCAAAGTTGTGCAGCTTGTGAAAATCTGTAAGCCGAAAACTCTGTGACATGTTTTTAAGTTTCTCAGCCTGGCATGCAGATTATTATTAGGTTGTCTGTCTGACTTTCTGTCTGTCTCTCTGCCTGTTCGCCTGTACGTTTGTTCGTTCATCTCTTGCTCTGACCCTGTCTTCGTCTCCGTTTCTCCATGTGCTTTCTCTGCCTGTCGTTTGCCAGGTGAGTCCCCAACAAACTTTGCCCATGTCCAGTGCGGAGAAAATCGGGACTCCACGAACCGGTAGCAGGGAGCAGGGATGATGGCGGTGGGTTCTGTGCCATAAGTTTTGTTCTAACAAACCAATTACTCGCACCAATTTCCAAAGCAGGCTGACTTGCCTTTAACTTTCTCGAACATGGAAATATTCAGCATGATGTAAGAGTTCGACTTTGAGATGGCAAAGAGTGGATGTGGGCGACAGAGAGATCGAAAAACAGACATACAGACAGAGCAAGTTGGAGCTGAAGAAAATATAAATACGACTTTGAGTTACTTTTTCATTATTTTGCCAAGGAGTTTGTCCTTTTGCGTGTGCTCCCACACACGCACACGACAATACGTAGATATCAATCCAGTGCACTATGGGGAATTCGACCACTTTTTCTGGCCAAACCTCTTTTTTCAAAAGTCGATAAAATAATATTTTTTTAACCGATATGCATAAGAATAATACCAGTCTTTAATGTTAAGTAAAATTTAACAGTGCTCACCACTGCTAAGATAAAATCCTTTAAAGTCAGCGATGAAAATGTTAACAAAGTGTATGGTAGCCCCGGAAGCATTAAACTAAATGGATTTTGAAGAGTATTAAATCCTTGATCAAATGCATGTAAGCTTTTCTTGCGCATCTGTGCGTCTTTGTATATATTTAAATTTTCGTGAAATAACCTGGAAATTCTGAGTCGTTTACAAGGTTATTAAGTAAATTGAAAAAAAAATACCTATTTGTATTGAATTTTAGAGGTAATACCTGTCACTAGTTTTGAAAACGATAAGGGTTCTTTGAAGACCCTTTGATGAAGTTAAGCAAACAAACAAAAAATTTAGAGAAAAGAGTGTCTCGACACGGACAATTGCAATTATGTCGAACATCTATACAACTCAATGAAAAGAAGCTATACAGGGAAGACAATGAAAAAAAAAAACGATTGTCTTCTAGTCTTTATAATATGAAATCTTCTAGCATATTACCATCATTTTGTTATTAATAAATGAATAAATAGCGTTGCCCCGCCCACTGAGCCAACATACCTTCCCCTTACTAATAAGAACTGATATCAAGAAACAAAATCAAAAAATATTGTATCGTTTGGAAGCTATTAATTTGTGCCACAAAAAGTGGTCCTATTTCCCATAGTGTTCAAAACATGTTCAAAACATTGGCAGATGTCGCCGCCCTAGCTAAAGTTACAAGAGCGGCAAGTGGAAAGTGGAAAAGCAGCAGGTGGAGGATGCTGAACACATGCCGACACAAGACATGCCAATGCCACCGTTGGAACTATCCTGCCAGCCAACAAGCCAGCCATCTCTTCAACCTGCCAAGACACAGTCCAAGTCAGTCAGCTCGGGCCAAACGAAAGCCGGTACATACAGACACATACAGGACATACTTATTCGTATGAAAAAATTTTGCTACATGCTTTCTTTTTCTAATTTTACTCGCTTTCTTTCTGAAATGCCTTTTCACCCCACCCTCTCAAGAATGAAAGCCAAACACCAACAAAAGCGAAGCTCGAGTCTTTGGGGTGTAAAAGGCAGACCTTCAAATCAATTCCAATGGCAGCTTTGGTATGATACATACAAAAAACGATCCGACTACGATCGGCTTGAGAAATCTACAATTCGATCGTTTTTTAGAAAAGATATGACTAAGCTAAATCATAATACCCTCTGCAAGGCTACTCCAAGTTACGAACAAGCCAGGCAGACAATTTTCGAGACGAAAATATTTATAAAATTTCTTCTTCTTCAAAAAGTTGTTTCCCATTGAATGCTTGGAAAAAAATGTATTCCCTGTATTCGTATTTAGTTTCATCGGAATATGTAATACTTAAAATATTAAATTATCACCTACTCTCGCAAAAGTAGTATCTCCCTCCCCTAATTTCTGTAAATTAATCAGGCAGCTCAACAATTTTCACAAAATCGATTACTCACACATATTGTACATACTTACATATGTACATACATAAGTATGCATACGGGCTTCAACAAAATAAGATTATTAATATGACGCACGCTAAATATTCTAATGCATTTACTCGCAGGTGAAGTCATGTATAAAATACGTCTTCTGAAAGTGCATAGACTTATAACGTGAAAGGTATGGTGTCGACAGCACTGTAAAAATATCTACACATGAAAGAAGAGCTAGAATACGTGTGCACACATAAATTAGTTAAGGGCCTGGACCCAGCACTAGAGCCAGCCAGAAAAATTCGTGTGCAAAAAAATTGTAAAAGGTTACTTATGTTGATATTATATATTGTCTTTGGTTACACGAAAGGTGGAAAACAAGATGAGCTGCGAATGCTTCCTTTCTTTTCCGAGGGCCTCCATTTTTTGTTTTTAACTAGCTCCTCCGTTTCTTCTGCTCTTAACTAGAAATATAATGAATACTCTGTGACATCATACATAAGTGACGACAATGTTTCGACCCACGGTGGTCGGAACTCCTCGCCAGGGCCTGATGATGAACTTGGGCTTGCAGGAGTCATACGTGGGCAATCTAGACCACTCCAAGTTATCCAATTCAATCCAATTCGATTGAGAAGGAGTGGAGAAGGTCTGGCAATGAGCTGCGCATCTCTCAATCGGGCTACCACATCCTGCTGACGGAGGTTCCCAGGACCACCAAGGGCCATCACGAAAAGGCCACTCAAATAAAATTTTAAACCTTGGAAGTGCCGGCCATGTACAGTGGCGGAAAAAATAATAGAAACGACAGGCGCATTCACCTTGAATCCAAATATTTTGTTTTTGGTGAATGTTGTTTACATCAAAGCAAGTTGGCTTGGTTGCAGGATATTAGGGCTTTATTTAGGACGCTCTTTTGGGCTTCTGTCGTAAGTTTTTTTAGCAGTGTATCCCGATTTGTATGAAAAACAATGCATTTAGATAGTTTTTTAAATTTTCCGAAGAGAGAAAGCATTTTTTGTTTGATTTTCGAACAAGGCGGTGTGTTGAATTAAACCGATGTTGCGTGCATTCTTCCGCGTGTGTTTCGTTATTTTTTGTCCTGAATCGTCGAAAAAGCTTTTATTAAACCCATTTTAGAATCGTAACACTATCTGACGTTGTGTGACCTTCATATCCTGGTGTAAGGCTATTTGTTCTTTTAATATCCGCACAATGTCCTCCGCGAGCTATTCTGAAGCTCTAACAACGTTATTTTATATCTTCTTTGGCCGTTAGTTTATGAATTGTTACCAATATAATTCGCTTAGAACCGTTTTAAGAAAAGTTATGAAAAGATTAATTCCTGAAAATTAATTCCTGTTATATTGAGTTTTTTTTTAAATTACTTTTTTGTTAAATTTTGAAACATTGTTATGCTGGCCATCAACAAAATTATGAAACTTAAACAAAAATGTTCCCTGAACAATATTTAAAAATAATTTAAAAAACATGTCTTTTCTATAATTTTTTCCGCCACTGTATGTGGGCAGTCAGCAGGTCTTGGCGATATATTCCTCGGGTTGCTCCACAGGGATTGTTCTCGACGTTGGCGACGGGTGCTCTCATGCTGTTCCCATTTACGAAGGTAATGCACTGTCTCATGCCATCGTGGTTCTGGATTGGGCCGGGCGTGATCTCACGCAGGAGTATTCAGTACCTAGCAGGAAAAAACGTACACTCTGCCCGATGGTAAACTCGATCAATAAGTGCGACGAGGACGTTCGACGAGAATTTCTCGGCAACATCATGCTGTAGGTGGGCACCACCTTTCTTGATTTGCCGAGCGCACGCAGCGGGATATCGCTGGACTGGCGCCCTCCAATATGAGAGTCAGGATTATGGATTATGGATTATGGATGGGTGGATCGGTACTCAGCTCACTGCCTTTCCTTAAACTGATGTGTATCTCGAAGGAAAAGTATGAGGAGGTTGGTCCATCTATGGTGAACCGCAAGTGATTTTAAGAGGCATATCCGTGCGTCTGCATCCATTTTAAACTCAATATATGCTTTTTTACTACAATTATTATCCAAATCTGGTATCCTTCTGAAAACATGAAAAAATTATGTTAACTTAAGCAGAAATTAACATTGCTCTCATACATTTTAAAGCTCAAATCAAGTAAGTATATTTCATAGAGTTCAGGTCCTTTGTTCCATAACAATAGCATATTTGTTGAAATCGAAATCGTTTGATCTGTATACATACAAAACAGGAATATGAGATGTTCGTCGGATACTTTATTGAAAGTGATTCTAAAAGAGGTGCATCAGAGGACACACACACACCACAGATACAGCTTGCGACTTCTCAAACAAGAATATCTGCCTGCAGCAGGCGAGAGGCGGCATGCGTCATAAAGCATACAGCATACAACATGTTGCATGTTGGTGTCACTGCCTGCGGCTTCTCTTACTCGGAATTAAGACGCTTTTTAGAGAAAACGCATGCAAGCAGATTTAGCTGGAGCTAGTGCTGGAGAAGGAGCTGGAACTAGCCAAAGGGGGTTGTCGTAATCTTCTTCTGCTGTTGCACCAAAAGCACCTACAATCCGCAACCCTGTATCACCAACCGCCTGTTTGCTGACGCGTGGTCGCTTAACTTTTACCACTTGCATTTTGGCCCGCTGACAGGATATTATGGCAGAGGAGCCCGCGCATGTTGTGTGTGTTGTAAAAAGTTTTTAATTTTTCTTTTCAAACATTTAACTTAAAGAGCAAGTGCATCCCTTCTCATGCCCCTCCTTCCCAGGAAGTTGTGCAAAAATGAAAAGAAAACGGGCAAAGGATTCTCATTTTCTTTCGGCTCCAGCAGCTTTTTGCCTCTTTGCCTGCTTCCTCATAGAAACCATAACTTTTGTGCTGGCAAAATATAAAACGCATAAAACAACATGTCCGGTAACAGCACCCATACCCTCATGCACCCAGGCATCCCTCACATACGGCGCTTGCGATTTTCGTACGATTTGTTGCCGGTTTGTTTCTCTTTTAGTGAAACAGTTGCAGCCTGGCGGCATTGTGAAGATTTTTGTTATGGTGGGCATAACACGCACGCAGTTCTAGTTAGGGCAGGGTGTAAAATAATATTTAGGTGGAATGGCGAAAATTACCAGACCCCAGACTCCAGACACTGGGAGTCTAATCGCAGTGATAAGCCAAGTCCCATCACAGGCCATAGAGCCCGGCGTGCCCTGCCTTAATTAAAATTCGAGATTACCGGCATGCGATGAGCGAAAAGCTCCAGAAGCCAAAGTACCAGCAGTTCTACAAACTCAATTCCCTGTCCCTTTAATGTCCATAGAATCAGCTTCATGCTCAATTTCAGACGCAGCTCCAGCTCCATTTCCAGCTTCCCCTCCAACAGCATCTTAGGCTTCACCAAGGGTTGAGTTTTTGTGGAAATATTTTAAATTAATTGATGCTCGCCAGCCTCTAAGCTTTCGCCAACTCGATTGCGTCTCTGGCTTCGGATTTTTGGGGAAGCCCTAGAACATTCTTCAGTTGCAGTCGGTTGCCGAAATTAATTTCGCTTTGTTGAGGTCGGACGACTGCATTAAAACAAATCACCATTAGGTACACAGAAACGTTGAGGTGGAAGAAGCCTTTGAGTCGAACAGCCTTATCTACTAATCCAGTCTGGAGACACTACTCGACAAAATCTCACTAAATGCATCTATAAAGTGTACCCAAACACTTTGTGTTTTTAGCCTACCGTTTGAAAAATATTATGCTTTGAAATGCAGAAATGTTGATTTTTGTGAGGTAGCAAAGCTGCTGGACGGGTTGGAATTAATTTCTGGCTATCAAAATGATCCAATCTGATTCCAATTCGGTGATCTGATGGATATGGTCATTCCCTATCTCTTATCTCTTATTCACTTGAGTATAAAACGAGAAGAGACGTGTGAGACGCTTCTTACGCGTCACAACTTTTATACTCGGCACTCAGGACTACATCTAGATGTAGAAGACATCGCCAACTACTACAGCAATATAATTGATACTTTTTCCCTGCACATTCAGTGCAATAATGACCGCTAGGTTTCACAGCAGATTTTTCGAAAGTGCCATCTATCGAAAATTTCTGGTACGCAACTTTGATGGTCACTCTTTTTCTAATACAGAGCGTTAAAAACCGAGTCTTGGTTTTAACTTTTAAAAAGATAGAGTAAGGTTTCATGGATTTTAAGAAATTAGCTTAAAGAATTGATGATTGCAATGGGGAGATTTGCAGCCCTTGCATTTCCATATACTTACAACATTATGTTGCTCCCAAAAAAAGCGGAGACCCATCCTGACCCTTACCGTCCTGGCTACCGTCTTCTGGGTCTATGGGCCACGTTGGCAGCTTTTATGATGACGTTTCAATGACGGAGGCTGGCTGCTCTGGTGGACATAAAACTGTAGTGGAATTCAATAAAAGCTGAGAGTGCAGAAACCGCTTGACACGGCATTCAATCGAACAAGTCTGGCTCTGCCTCTGAAAATGCCCAGGAAAAGGGTATTAAGTCCAGTTGAGCGTTTGGATGCTCCACTCCACATCGAACCTCATCAGCAGGACACTTCTCAGGGTCATTTGATAATTTTCTGCAATATCGGCGAGTGGCCCTGGCCATTCCCTGGTTCGGGAATCCATGAACACCGAAAGGGACACGGCCATGAGGCGAGCAAAACATTTAACATGTGGCACTAATTATTACCATGTGACACAAGAACCCCTCACCAGCTGACGGGCTTATCCGCTAAGTGGAAGAGCGACTCTCGAGCAGATACTCGTATGAATAGTACTTGGCTGAATGTGGGTTTTTCTAAAACTCTATTCGACTACTACCATGGAAGGTATTTTTCTAAAATTACGGTCACCCCAGTAGACCCAAGGTAAGACATTATTAACGTAATGGTCACCATAATTGACTTTGCCCAAAATCAAGCCAAAATCAATTCACTTGCAGTCGAAGCAAATGTGAATTGTACGGGCAGTGCACTAAACACAGTCTAGAGTCCGTCCCCATCCGACACCAAATCGTTTCCGCTGCAGGCAAATGTCCAGCTAGCAACTGCATGGAGTGCCAACTATCTACCCAATCTGATTATCCACGAAAGTCACCAGGCCTGGATCCGGTCCAATCCCAATCCCAATGCTCGTAATACTCGTACATCAAATCGAGCTTCCCCTCCAGCTATATCTCCGTAACTGAACGACCTCCTCTTCCTTTCGTCTACAAATCCAGGGCCAGGAGTTGATGGATTGTCCAAGTTATTTGCCTGTTTTCTGGCAAATGCCATTGAATCGACTCGCCTCCCCTAACCTTGCGATTAGCCCGGGTGCGAATGGCCAAGGGTGCAGCTCTAGTATGGCACTGTCACCTTCCACTGCGTGAAGTAGAGTCCTCTGAAGTCTACCGGATATTTGACCGAGCCAGTCGAATGGGGAATGGACCTCAGCCACAGATGGAGGCATCACTTTTGTGGTTCACCACCTCCGGGATTGCCGGCTGATGAGTTCAGGGCATTTCGCAGTCGGATCGATCCGGCCCATGCCATTATTCGTTCCACCCATTTTCTCCTCATTTTTAACGGTCTTTTCGTAGCACCCATGCCAGAGTCGAGTCATGGAGAAACTTGCTTTTATTGCATTTACTTTGGCAGCGTCATTCGATTCGCTGCCGTCGCCGTTGACGTCGCCGGGTGATGTCCAGCCCGGATGTCGTTTCCAATAAAGGAATTGGGGCCGGGCGTTAAGCTGTACACTGTACATATATGTATGTACATATGTACTCGTTCGGGTATGTGGGTAGCAGTGCTTACCAATTTAATTAATTTCTTTTAGTTCATTAACGTTTGACTTGTTGGGGCGAGCGATAGAGCTACAGACAAGGAATGGGATTGGACCTTAAGCGTGGGATATTGAAAGGTTCGCTCGCAACTTTGATGACATTGTCAGCCAGAAAATTGCTTTTCTTTCCACCCAACCACAGTCGTTTCAACTTTCGCTCCTTGAAGCCAGAAGTACATAACTTTACTCCTGGGATGACAGACTTAAGTCCTCGCCAGAGAGGAAACGGAACTATATGCTCATATTGTAGGGACCCGACTCTCCTGAATTCATAGCTAGATATTCCCTATTGGGGAAAGGTGTCTCCCAGAAAACTATTATATAATTATATATATATATATAATTATTATATTATATAATATTATAATTAACTATTATATTAACTATTCCTTGATGTTGATAGTTTGGGAGCTGATTATCCATACCCCGCAGTCCAATCCTTCGCTTGCGTTCCAATTCATTTTTCAATGTCATCCGCTCACCCATTTCCCCTTTTCTGTTCAGTGATTTTTTTCCAACGCCTCTGGCAGTGTTTTTTTTTGGCTGCTCATGAATATTCATAGACATGAGCCGCAGAGGACCACGTGCCTATCTCAGCGAGTCAGACTAAAACGGTTGAACAGTGGAAGAGGGCTGAAACAGGACCTGCGACCGGGGCTGGAGTTCACAGAGTGGGTGAGTTTGTTGCCTTGGGTTCCTGATTCACCGAGAAAAGCTCTCAAGAGTTCTCGATAGGTCTACATATTGATATCAAAATGGTTTGTTGACAGCAAAGACAGCAGAACTGATTTTCATTAAGGGCAGAACATCGATCAGAGATGTTTCATCGAATCTTCATTAGCAGTTGAATTCTTTGGTTAAATAATTTACATCGGCTTGCTAAAACTATTTTGCTGCTCTGGATTCTTTGGTTCCGTTAACTTCGCTGGCTCGTGTGGCTCCTTTAGATTCGAATTGTTGGACTTTGCCTCTTTGGGCATGGCAAAGCGCTTGGTCCAGAAGCGGGCGACCTTGTCGTGCTCCTGCCTATTGGTTTTGTACTGCTCGGCAATGCACATGACCAGGGGGTCCTCTGGATTGCACTCTCCTAACAGCAGCCAGATCGACAGCAGCACTTTGGACACATTAATCACCGGCGACCAGCGCTCGTTCAGCACGTCGAGACAGATGGCGCCCACGCAGTCCACGTTGCAATGGTAGATGAGCGTCGAAAAGCGGATACGCGGTGGTCGGAACGGATAGTTCAGGGGAAAGCGAATGTCCAGCTCAAAGTGGCCACCCTCGTACACGGAGCCGGCGGGACCGATAACCGTGGCCGTCCAATGGAGCAGCCTGTCCATGAAGAGATCGGCACTGCAATTGGGCGGCGGATTCTTTCGGATCTCGTTTAGCTCCCGTCGCACCCGAAATGCACAGGTGCTAACCGGAAGGCCACAGTCCGCCCCTTGGGGGGAAAATCTTCTTCGTTGACCGCTTGTGTTCGGAGCGTTATCGCAGTCCAGAGTATCCAGGGTGTCGCGGGAACCCTCAACCACGGCTTGAGGAGCAGCAGTTGTTCCCGGACATTCGGCTGTGGTTGGGGTTGCAGATGCATTGGGCATTGGCATTGTTGGTGCTGATGATGAATTTGAAGTTGAGGCTGAAGCTATGTCTGGTTTGGATGCAATGCGCCGAGGAGAAGACATGACGTCTGATGAAAATTAAATTCTATTGTTTCTCTTAAAATTTGTTCAAACTATTTCAAAAATGTGATGATATATAATTTATAAATGTATGTGTATGCTGATGAAAATTAAATTCTACTGTTTCTCTTAAATTTTGTTTAAGCTATTTCTAAAATGTGATGATATATAATTTATAAATGTATGTGTATGCGTACATATGAATAGAACACAAAAAAATTTTCGGTTGACAGAATAGGGAAACTTCATATGTACAGTGGCTTAATTCTTCGGTCAACATATAATTTCCGATTTGCATTCCCATCGATCGACTCACATTCGGCACATAACTCGAGGCGACGGAACGAACCCGTACAAATTCAATTTCGAATGATGTTTTTTGGAAGTTAAGTCAGAATTCCGAAAATGAATCTCACGCATCTGCTCTCAAGTTTGATGCTCGACATATGGGTACACCTATTCCAAGTCCAAAACCCGGAGACAGACAAATGCGTACATATATTGCTGCCTAAACGCCTTACGTACAAGTGTTCATAAATATAAATTTACATACGTAAGTGTATACGTACATATACGCATTTTGAGATTGATATTTCACATGAGATTTCACATTGAAGTTCGTATATTCTTTTAATTCTGTCTGCTATCTTTGTACATATGTATTTTATTTCAGTTCGTTTAGCTTTGCAATTCAATTGGGCTTCGAATTTTTCACGCTTTTGCTAAATTGGAAAGTGTTGAAACCGGCAAAAGGACTGGGCAGAGTATAGTCACAATTTGCAACATACAATAAATTGAATGAAAAGTGTGTAAATGAAGAGGAGTCTTCAACATCAGCCCAACGACCAGGCGGCGGAGAAGAGCACTAGAAAGCAAGAAAATGTAAATGAAAGTTAAAGAAAATGTAATAATAAAAACATCAGCATAAAGTGAAACGCATAAAATCAAATGAAATGTACAAGAAAGCCAACGGGCAGGCACCCACCTTTCCTCCTCTATTACGTGTCCTTGTTATTTTCCTGTGAATTGGCCTGGGCTCTTGCCAGGTCGTGGTCCTGGTCCTGGTTCGGTTTCAGGTCCTTCTCCAGTTGCTATGGATGTGGAATACGGATACGGATGCGACTGCTGGTCTCGTGTAAGTACAAAATAGCCTCGCGTAATCACATTGCGCTGCATGGCTGTGTCCTGAGAGCGGCAGGATATGCTCAATTGAACATGTTGATTGCTGACAGAGAGAACAACCATCCAACAACCAGCAGTCAGCATCCAGCACCTTCCATTCCCGTCCGCTGCAAATGAGGAGTCAATTGAAAATCAAGTTAGAGCTTGCTTTAATGGAATTAGTTCTTCAGAGCATCAACAGCATCAGCAGAAGGAGCAGGAGATGGAGAAGCATCAGACGAGCTTCAAAAGATGCCGAGGCTAGTGCTTTACATCTCTACAAATTATTTCTGGCCACAGCTTTATAATAAAACTCCGGAACTTCCACTTACTCACCTTTGTGGCAGCATCCATGGGTTTGTGCTTGAGTACACCTAGAAAAACACTTAAAGGAGCGTGGAAGAGTGCATACAGTAAATTAGAGATTTGCAGACCTATCGACAACATCGACACATCACTAACCACTAGAGCGGAACTAAGAGAACGGTCCCCTCCGGAACAAATAGAAAATTGTAGCCTCCCCGACCTCTATTGCAGAATCCAAGCCACCACAAACACACACAACACAAACAGACGCCTCGAGGAGGTTCACCTTAATAAAGATAAATCAAAATCAAATTCAGTATTGTCCCCCATATGTGGAAGCGATGGAGCTATTCATCCATATACATATGTAAGTATGTATATATGTGGCACAAGTCATGGTGCTGAGCGTTAAGTTCTCATCTGGCTGCCACAACCGAACCGAACAAACGTCAGTGGTTCAAATGGCTAGTAATGATAATTACATAACAGCATGTACAGCAGCCTGCTCAGGATTTTCGGACTCAACAACCGATAAGAGATAACTGAAATAAGATTGCCAAGTACCCAAAAGACGAAATTTAATAATTTTCTGCGAAAGACAGATCTTAAAAAAAGTTGAAAAACACGGCTCAAAACAAAAAATACAAAAACATTTCGACATTGCCTTTCCTGCGGGGGCCAACGCGCGATGGTCGTCAACACCAGTAAACGACAACGCACTGGAAGCAGACAAAATCCCTCCACGTCGTCCATCATCTGCCAGTATACCCAGGCGACTACATATCTATATCGTGCTATCTCAATTTGGCATGGAACCAGAGATCTGCACATTAACATTGACTGGAGCATCTACAACAAGATGGTAAGAATTAAGTAAGAATCTCCAACAAAGATTCGGCATGTACGGCTGGTCCAAGCCACAGGACCAAGCCCAGGTCCAGAAGCCGCCACAGGCCGAGACCAATAGTGACATGTGAGATGTGTGTCAATTGTGGGCTCATACATTTTTCATTCCTCTATATATATATATTCTTTTCTATTCTTTATGAAAGCACTAGTTTTAAGTTAGTTTAAATATCTTTTAATGTATCTATTTTACATACATATGTATGTTGGACCCGCCAGAGCTGTCAATGACTGAATGAGTAGCGACTTGAATGGTTCAGCAAATTGGTGCATGAATCATTGAATGTGCGCATGAAGTGCACTGCTATAAAGTGTAGCCAGCGGTACTCCACTCTCGACATGGTCATCGCCATCGCTATCGTCAACATTCTGTTCCCTGTCTGTGGGCAGGACTAAAAGGATGACGGGTGATTGGACGCCTGTGGTCCTGGCTCCCATGTGTGCGACAGGCGATGGCACATGGCGTTGCCTTGTGTTGTGAAACTGCCTTTGTAGCTTAATTGAATTTAAGTGTGACGCACAATATGCAATATTGCAAAATGATTCATCACATATACACATGTATCCCCATACCCATACTCATTTCCATCCACATCAGCATCCTCACGTCCACTTTGCAGCATGCTCTTGGCCAGTGCAAAGTGCATTTGACTTTGTTGCACGATTTGTCGCCGTACTTGAAGCGTTGGCGAACCATCCAACATCTGCCACTTGCTCAAAACGTCAACGGAAGGCCCTTGACTAAAACTACAACTACAAGAGTTGATATCGGATGGGTCCAACTTTGTTACCCGCCGCAGGAATAGTTGTGTTAATTGCCTCTGGTGAAAATCCGAGTCGGTCCGTTCCGTTTCTGCTGTTGCTCTGAAAGCCAGAGTGAAACAATAGAATGAAATTTGAAATTATTTGTTTAAAAACAATAACAGGGTTCCGGAGTGGAGTGAGTTGTACTATGATAACAAAGAACGCGCCGCTTTTGCATTTGTTTGTGAAGACGCACTCAAAACGGATCCCTGCAGTACTGGCGGTGGCTATTCACAGTGCACGAACTACCCACTAGGCTGGTCCGTACATGGGTACTTTCCGAAATAAACCTATGGTAAACGAACACCGGAATCACTGGGTAATTAAATCCCTATCCCTTACATGGGTACCCATGTAAGTAACCTTTTCATGGGTCCTTACATCACCAACCCTATCATGGGTACCCATGTAGCTACCCTTTTCCTATCACTAGTTCACGGTAAATGAATTGGTGGCGATTGACCCTTTTTGCGGACATCAAAACAACGATATGATGAAATTTCTTAGGGTTAGCAAAGTGAATAGTGGTGGTTTACCAATAAGTACTTATATCACCAGTTAGGAACTAGTACGCAGTACTAGAAGGGAACATTTCAATGAATTGGTATTGGAAGGAATCACTGCAGTAGGCGTGTACGCGAGCGTCAGCTTCGCGGCAGAGCCTTGTCCTATGCACAATAGATAGGGCCGAGCCGAGCCCTGCCCAAAAGCATCGATTAATGTCACTTTAAAAAGTTAAAGCCACTGTTCTCCCGTTTCGTTACAGCATACAAGCAAACAGTGCTAAACGGACAACCTCGATGTACAGTCTTACCTTCCTGCGGCCTCGTCCAGCGTATCGCTCCATCGGATGGCAAATTAAAAGCACTGATCGAAAATCGATGTGCATAAAATAATAGCCAACAAGTGAGCGAAATAAAACAAAACGAGAAGGGACGTGTGAGACGCTTCTTAGGCGTCACAACCTTTATACCCGGCACTAAGTACTACTACTGCACCTTAGCGGTGTTTTGTCATTAACATTTATTCTTCATATGTCATCTATATCTACAACACTTTTCACACCAACACGCTTCTTTAGGTCGCTCCCCTTCCCTAGACCCACACGCTGCAGACTCGCGGCAGACGCAGTGGCCACACACAGCAGAAGCAGAGTGTGAATGAGAGAATGTGAATGCGGGACGGGGTGGGTTTAGCCACTGCATATTAATTTTTTAAAATACACTTTTATACAATTTTAAATACACTTGTAACAGTGTGAGCATACATGGATGCAAAATTTTGTGGCTCTAGCTTATAGTCTCTGAGTACTAGGCGCTCATCAGAACGGACAGACGGACGGACAGACAGACATGGCTCAATCGACTCGGCTATTGATGCTGATCAGTCAATTCCACATTAGGACATTGCCAAATGCAGGACAAGGGCCAAAAGTAGGGCCGACCCATCTATCTCAAGAAAATAGTACAAAATATGTCACCTAAGAAATGAACCACAAAAACTTCTGGAGGAGAAGAAAAATTGTTTCGACCGGTTTTAGCGACTAACTAAAACACTTTTAGAGGTTGTTAGTGGCTTTGTCGGGTGGATTCTTCACGGTCTGGTCAGGCTATGGTATGGTCTTGGCCTGGCCTATCATGGCCCTGGCCCTATCTCTGACTCTTGGTTATTCCAGCAAATGTCGCAACGCAGACTTGCAAACTATGCACATGGCTGTACAATACTTCTAACGCCTCATAGCCGATACCGCCGGCTTCCGTTGGCCGACTACCAGGGACCAACACCCTAACACTCCCGACTGCTGGTAAAGCCTTAAATATACTGCATTCAGGCTTTTAATTTATCGTCGCGGAAATTTGGACAATACGTTTCTGCTGCAAACATTTCCGAAACCATGCAGACCATTGGGCGAAAGGCAGAGAGTTATGAATACTCTGGGCTGGTTAAATTTACTATTTGACTAGGCTAAGGGATTAACATTCCACGTGAGAGATTTCATTATATTGAAAGGAATGATGAAGTGTGTTATGAGTCGAATAGCAATTTGAAAAATAATAAGGACAGTTGGCATATCTTATTTTTCTTAAAACTTGAGTGCTTCTAAGAGTTTTTGAGAATTTCTAAGATTTTAAGTAGTTTTAGCTATAGAACCATTTAAATAGTTAAGTACAGGTACACTACTTTTATACCCGGTACTCAGTCAGTATTTACATACTTATGTACTATATATTTACATATGTATTTACATTAATATATACATTTGTATGTTTGGTGGCTCTAACTTTTATACAGACAGACGGCCAGACGGACGGACAGACAGGCATGGCTACATCGACTCCGGCTATTGATGCTGATCAAGAATAAATAGACTTTATGGGGTTGGAAACACTTCCTTCTGTGCGTTAAATATACCCATTACAATATACAATTTACTACTATTTCCGGAGTGAAAAGTTAAAAAAGGAAGAAATATGTAACTGTGTGCAAAAACGTAAAAGAGAGTCATAATAGATCGGCGGAGTCAAAAAAAAAAAAACTTCTCCCATGTCTTTATGGAACATGAATAATGGACATTTGGCAAACCGTATGCATTATTCGCACATCCTTCTCAAATCCTTCTGAAATCATTCTCAATTTTCAGTTGAACTTTGAAAATGCCACTGTTTAAAAAACACAGCTGATTCGTCAGCCTGTTTTAAATACGTTCCACGCACCAAGAAAATATATATAGAAAATAATAATACAGGCCTTTATAAAAAACGAGAAGGGACGTGTGAGACACTTCGTACGCGTTACAACTTTTATACCCGGTACTCAGTACTGCATCTGTACCTTAGTGGTTTTTTTTGTCAAATTCTTAATTTTTCTTCATCCGTCATCTACATCTATAACATCGCCCCCCTTCCCTAGAGCCACACCACAGACGCAGCCGCCGCACACAGCAGAAGCGGAGTGCGAATGAGAGAATGTGAAAAAAACCAATATAAGCTGCGGAACGGGTGGGTTTAGCCACTGCATATTAATTTTTTCATTGTGGCTACAATAATGCTCCAATCGGATCCCATGTTGGTAATCTGATAGATATGGTCATTCCCTACGGAATGGCGTTTTTAGTTTTCTGTTATCTTTGAAATTGTAGCTTTGGGAGGGTTTCGCCCTTTAGTGTGGGCGGAAGGGGCGGGGCTTATTTTCGAAATGCACTTGTAACGGTGTATGCATACAGAAGTCTGGATGCAAAATATGGTGGCTCTAGCTTTTATGGTCTCTGCGTAATAGGCGCTCATCAGGACGGACAGACGGACGGACAGACATGGCTCTATCGACTCGGCTATTGATGCTGATCAAGAATATATATACTTTATGGGGTCGGAAACGTTTCCTTCTGTGTGTTACATACTTTGTGCACAAATACAATATACCCTATTTACTCTTCGAGTACCGGGTGTAAATAAACGAGCGAAGAAAACCTACTAATACCCCCTCCTTCCACTCGATCCACCCCCTAAATGACTGGCATTGCTGTTTTGGTTTGGGTATCGCTATTATTTCGCACAGCCAAAAACCTATGTTATATCAAATTTGTTACTAAATTTTGAAAGTTGCACTAAGGTATTTACTTTTACTTCATGGAGTGAAAGCATTAAACGACTAAGATATATAAAGATCACCTCAAATATCCTGAAAATTTACATTTCACAGAGCATTTGATGAAGTAAGGTCGTATTATTTTTCACATGAATTTATGTGTGTATGTCTTATGCTCAATATATTCTGGACTGGTCTAGTGTGTATAAAAATATCCTAACATATGTATTTTCCGAATAAATATTTTGGAAAAACCTATTCACCTCATACCTCAGAGGATATTGTGTGTAGTGTGATGTATCCAGGATAGTCAGACCGCACTAAAAAGCGATATTAAAGCTTAAGCTTAATTTTTGATCAAACGGAACTTGGCTGGTAGCGGAACATTCAATTTATTCGATTGCCACAGCGACGACATCATCTGGAAAATGCAATTTGCAGCGCTCGCAGTTATCAAATAAGCCGAGGCTAATAATAAATTGAATTAACTTTAATTCTCATTCAATTTTTTCTGTATTCTCTGTGGTAGGACATTGCCCCGGACTCCTGTTTCTGATTCCCACCCTCCGCTTTCCTACATATAGCTTCTGGTTGCAATGGAAGGGCTGGAAGAACATCATTTCACGCGGAAATCAAAGACGCTTCCTTATTTTTCTTTAGATTAAATTGCAGGAAATTACTTTTCAGTGACAGTGCCCGGCACTCCACCGCGTCTCCAGAAAACTTCTTATCTCTTTCAGCGCACTGCAATTTCTAATATTAAACTCTGGACAGGTAAGCAGCAAGAGCCACAGCCACAGCCAATGGCAGGGACGAAGACGGAACATCCCTTGACCGCGGATATTGAGAGGAGCAGCAAAATCTTAACTGTTACATCGAGCTTAGAGCTCTTTCATTTTGGCGTCGTTGGCATGGAAATTCATCAAAATCATATAAACATGTTCACTGCGCTATCCCATCTATCCCATCCCATCCACTCATTTAACCATCCTTCCTCCCAAAGATCCCAATACCCCCTGCTCGGTCCTTTCGAAATTCTCATCACAAATCGTGACTACTTCTGAGGCTCTGTGGCATTGGCAGCATTGCGGTCTATCGTTGGCCAAAAACTTTGCATGGAACATCTGCATGTTTTCTTACACGGTAATCTGCTTGTTGTTGTTTTTGTTGGTTGGGCTGCCAGTGGCACTTGAGCAATATTTGATTTTCTCTTTTGATGCCATTAGTTTTTCTTTCATTCGTTTTTCTTCTTACCCTTCCTTCAATTGGGTTGTAATGTTTTTGAGAGCAGTTTGCCAGTATCAGAAAGAAACCTCGGTCTTTGTGTTCTGATTAGCATTAAGACTATATTTTTAAACCCGTTCTTTTTGAATCTGTATTCTTTCAATCTTATTTGGTGCAGTGTACTTGTCAATTCGATATTTTCTCAGTCTGTTCGACAATTCCTTCCTTATTAATTTGACATATGTATGTGTATATGTGTACATCTCCAGAACTCTAAACGGCACAGCCAGGGTATTTATTTCCTCGACTTGTCTATTGTTGTGTTTTCTTATTTTTGAGTGTTGTTTTTTCCCCCATCGTCCCTGAGCCGCTCTTACCTATTTGTAGTCTCAGTCGTGGTCCCGTAGTCCGTACCCTGCACTATGGGTAAAAAGGCATTAACCCAAAAAATAAAGCTGCACCTCTACAAATTGACACGAATGTTCGTTAGACTATAGTGGAGTTTCGGAAATAAAATTTAGTCATTTGGACCCCGCCCACCTCCCACCCCCATACGAACTGGAACCCATTAACGTCGTATATATTATACAAAAAAATTATGCAAAAGATTAATTATTAAAAAAATATATTTGATTGACTCATTGAATGATTGATTGGTTAAATGTAATTTTATTGGAATCGCTAAAACGTGCGATTGCATTTCGCTGAGTAATTGTTTAACAAAGCAATAAATTGAATAATTTTCGTTTAAATTGTAATAGTGTTATCTTTAGTTAGTCAGTTTTCGTCAATTGTTTCTAAAGTAAAACATTTTATTGCGTCTGCGTCACAATTGTTGTTGCTCCCGATCTCCAGCAGCGCAGCAGGAGTGAACTCATAAGAATCTGCAAAATTTGAAATATTTCGAAAAGGGACAAAAACGTGCATAAAGCATTAACACCACATGATTCTATAATAATTGGTTAATAATATGTAGCTTGAACCTTTTCGAAGTGGTGTGCTGAACAAAGGTAATATTCCACAGAACACACGTGCAATTGTTAGTACCAAGCTAAAAATACACACGAACAAAACTTTGGACAATTCAATAACTACACACAACTATCAAAAAACATGTACTAACATTCATTTAAATACTTCAAACTGTTCTTTCCATATTTTAACTTGTATTAAAAATTTGGAAATTCAACTAAAATTAAAGCTCAATTTGAAAGCGCACAAAAAATGTATGGTTTTCTGTAAAAATCTTCTAAAACATGTTTTATTCTATCTTGATATTTAGGAATCAGAAAACTTAAGTCGCATTCAAATACTTTACCAAAAAAAATTCGGGCTTTTTACCCATAGTGCCCTGGCGCACTCCAAGATAAACTTTTGTAAATGAAATTGCAAAATATATTTATTTTGCCTGCCCTTCCCTGCTCTTGGTCTTGATGCTGAGCCTGCTCTCGTGCCACCTTCGAGTCTCTCTTTTGTCCACTTGACAACTCAAACAGATAATGCGTTTTGCGACTGTTGCATTGCTGTGCCACCGAACGGAACGGAATGGATTCGAAGAGAACGGGTTTTGACTGGAATGGATTGAAATGGTTGGATTGAAACGGTCAGGACGAGCCTGGGAGTGGTCTGAGTGTTGGTAAGCACCCCTCCAGGTGCTTAGAAACCATTCGAGTAATCAAAGCTCAAATACTTACAATGCCCAACCAGCCAAGGCAGCATCGCCACCCAAAGCAATCAGATTTCGGGGGCACCTGGAAAAACAGTTTTCAGTATTACCTATCCCTCCTCTCCTCCCCAATGTTTACAGTGGGTCGATAAACAAAAACAATCACAGGATGATGTGTTCTAGAGATGTGCAATGGGTCGTGACCCCAAAGGAGGTGATTGATATGACGGTTGGAAGAGACATATGTACGTCGACGTCCCTCTCTAATGATGTGTGTCCTCCAAGAGATGGATGTCACAAACCAGAGAGAATCGTAACACCTGGGAAACACAATGTGATCGTATAGATGAGGGACGTGATATAAGTGCTTAGAAGTTGGTACAACTTATCTGAATTGAATTCAGATAGCTGAAAGATTTCTAGTTCCGATCTATTAATCCATTCATTCATACGTATGGAGATGTGCTGCTTCATCTCTAGTCGTACATTCTTTTAAGACCATCGTGACACGACTTACCAACCCAGAAAGGCAACACAACTCGAAGGCTTGCTCTTTGGGTCACGTACATATGTAGAATAATAGATGAAAAAAGGTTGGTCTCATCACCCACACACAAAAAGAAACGGTGTGACAGAGAGAGAAGATGAAGTGGAGAGAGTAAGGAGACAGCGCAATCTCAGTTGCATTTTAATTACCAAATCAAAAATCAGAGAAGCAGAAATACTTATGAATTTCTTATGAGTGTTCAGCATAAGGTCTCCTTTTACAAGACAGCGCCCACGCCGCAGTGGAAAATAATTTCAAACCAGTCGGTACATTGGGAGTCGCAGCCCTTATAATACCTTGTACTCAGTTAATATATACTGTATACGATATTAAGCCTGTACCTACATGAATTTTGTATTGCTGCTTTCAAAGGCATAGATTGATTTATTGGACAACTCACATCCTGTTTATTCCAATTTCCATGCGTGCAGAGAACGCATATTGTTGCTCTACATCCCAAAGTCTCTTTCGAAATAGTACTTAAACTCTTTGAGTACTAGGTATACAAATATGGAAAAAAAGAGCAACACAAATGTTTGCAAAGTAGAAGCAAGAGAGCAAACGGTAATGCTCGATGTGGGGTTGCCTCAGTTGTAAAGGTGTTCCCAATTTTCTATTTTTCGCCTCCATTTTCTGCCCCGCAGCAAAACAGAAGAAGAGGGCAGGTTGATAAGTATTTTATGGTCGAACAAAAACAAGAAGGGACGTGTAAGACGCTTCTTACGCGTCACAACTTTTATACCCGGCACTCAGTACTACATCTGTACCTCAGCGGCTAAAATCAAATTTAAGATTTTTTCTTTATCTGTCATCGCTGCATCACTTCTCACGCCAACGCGCTGTTTTATCTCGCCCCCCTTCCCTAGAGCAGCAAACTGCACGCTGCAAAGTGTGCAAATGTGTAAATGTGCAATAAAAAACACAAGCTGCTGGACGGGGTGGGTTTAGCACTTGAAAATTAATTTTTTCATTCGTCATAAGTATATGTATGTTTGTATGTACTTCTGTATATATTTTTATACCTGGTACTCGAAGAGTACGCCCCAAACTGTCCTGCAGCTTTTTTTTGTTTTTTTTACATAGATATGGCAATTTCCTACAAAATGGAATTTTTAGTTTCCTCTTATCTTGAAAATTCTGGACACAGCTGATTTTCGCTCTTTGTTTGGGTGTACTCTTCGAGTACCGGGTATAAAAAGATTACAGAAGTACATACATACATACATATACATACATACATACATATAAATATGAAGAATGAAAAAATTAATTTTCAAGTGCTAAACCCACCCCGTCCAGCAGCTTGTCTTATTTATTGCACATTTTCTCATTCCACACTCTGCAGCGTGCAGTTTTCTGCTCGAGGGGATGGAGGCGCGCTAAAACAGCGTGTTGGCGTGAGAAGTGATGTAGATGTAGATAACATATGTAGAAAAAAATGTAAAATTTAAAATTTGAAACCACTAAGGTTCAGATATACTACTGAGTACCGGGTATAAAAGTTGTGACGCGTAAGAAGCGCTGTACACGTGGCTTCTCGTTTTTATTTTGTAGCCAGCTACAGAATTTTTGGCAGGATTTCCATCCGCTGGTAATTTGTCTTCTGCTGCGGCTGCTACACATATTTGTGCTTAACAATTATTTATTTATGAGGTTAACATCATTCAGATGCTGCGACGGCGGCCTCTTTATGAATACATAAAGTCCCCATGCCGCCATGCCACAAATGCCACATAATGGCCGTTAGATTGGCTGGCTGCCCAAATGACCGTTGCAAATTTGATTGCATTTACATATGCAGATCCTCGGTGAAAGCCATGGAGAGGCATGGGTCAGGTGTCAGATGGCAGGTGGCAGAGCTGTACACTTTGTAACTGCCACAAATCCGTCGTTATTATTCTCGTGCTAACCCTTGGGCTTAACCTCGCGGATGCCCCAGGGGCTGGGGTGGCGTTGCCTATCATTCATTTTCAGTCATAGATCACAATGTAGTTCCAACGATTGAAAGGTGAATGGTTCTCAAACTTTCGAAACTTAAATTAGTATAATCCGTTCAGTCGAATATTGAAAATCCAAGCTTCATTATAAATAGATGAATATGTATACATAATCCATAAATTGGACTTTTGATTTGGCCGTGTAATGGGATATGGTATGTACAATTTGCCCCAATTGCCCCAAAAACTGTTGCTGCTTCAGCAAAACGGATCTCACATCTCAAAACCACAGCTAAACCCCCAGCCCGCATGCCTCGGGCCCAGTTTGATTATGTAGAAGGAAGACTAGAGGAACATTGTTTGGGTTCTGCTCATTTGGTTTTGGCTTATTGGAATGGCGAATTGGCAATTTTCTGCACTTGCCGCGCGTAACAACTGAATATTGAATATGAAGCGATTGCTTGGCGGCTTCCCCTGGCACGTCCATAAATATTTGATGCCATACATATACTCAGATACAGAAACGGAAATGCAGACACAAATGCTGATACAGACACATGCACGAAATGGAAGTACAGATACTCGTACAAGGAGAAAAATTGTTGTAATTGTGCACTACTCATATGCGATACTGATATGGTCTGGTCCCTGGATCGTAAGGGGCGAGATTTCATACGAGCTCGCCTTAATTCAGTTGGAGCCAGAGTCAGAGCCTCCTCCTATCCATGCATTATTCAGCGGAGTGGGCCTGCGGAGTCGGATACTGTACATCGCAATTTCCTTATTTAGTTTCATTGTGCTTTCCTCAGGTACGAGTATCTACCACAAGAGGCATACATATTTTAGCACCTTCGTTCCCTGCTCCACGTTTCATCCATTTGTTACTGGCAGAATAAACATCACAGCAAATATTTAAAATTATATCAAGTATGAGTATGGGCCGGAATTAGGAATTGGATTAGACCAGGGCTCAGTACTACCCTATCTACTGTACGTAGGAGAAGGCTCTGCCGCGGCGCTGACGCTTACGTACACGTTTATTACAGTGAACTATGGGGCATTTGACCACTTTTTGTGGCATTAATTTATAATTTCCAAACGAAACAATATTTTTTGATATAGTTTTCTGGTATGAGTCTATAATAGTGAAGGGAAGGTTTTTTTAAAAAATGGGCCTGCCACCGCCTTTTCTTCAGGGTAAAATCGAATTTTTATTTTATTTTTAAATTGAATCAAACAAAAAATGATTGGAATATGTAAAGCAATGTCATATTTTACTTAAAAGGTCGTGCCCGGATTTTTAAAAATGGAAAAGTAGAAGATAATCGGGTTTTTACCTTGACTTCCTTGTATACTGTAAGCAGCTTCTTTACTTTGAGTTGTTGAATGTGGGACATAATAGCACTGCACGGCAGTGCAGAGATACTGGAAATGTCTCAACGTTATTATAATTGTACAATTGAGCACGAATTTAGCCAATCTGCACAGTTTTTTTTCGATTTGTTTAAAGTTTTCCGTGAAAATGTTCAATTTAATCAACAAACTGTAAAAAAAAGTTCTTTAAAGGGTCTACAAATAACCCGTTAGTGATCGTTAAATCGTTCTCAAGGCTAGTGACAGGTATTAACAATTAAATTCAATGCAAATCGGCATCTTCTTCGGCAATTTTCTTCTTCACTCAGTCACTAACCAAATAGTATAGTATACAGTTTAACATTGCTAACAACTCCGAAAATCTAAACTTTAGGTTATGTTACGAAGATTCAAATATCTGCGAAGAACTTGGTCGAAATCTAAGATAAGATCATAATAGCAGATATGCTGTTTTGTAACTCATCGTATGGCCATATGAAACTGTGTAAGCTTTCGTCGATGTTTTGACCCATAAAGATTCCAAATTGCAGACATCTAGGCATCATTTGCCTGGAGAACCATTCTCCTTCAAATATTTCTTTGAGGACGGAAAACGGTTGCCTGTCACGGGATCATTAAATGAGACAGAAATGTCGACCTGTGAGAGTGGAGCAGTGGGAGCTGTTGGGAATGGGGAAGGTTAAGGAAAATGTGCTTGCCAAATATGCCGACCGGCTCATAAAATGCAATGTTGAAATAAAAATAAATTCACGCGGGTGCGACAAACCAAATGACAAGCCCATTAAGTCCACATACAGATACGCAGAAACGCGCACCTATGCGTATGGCAATCTATGCTCGTGTACACACTGATCCACCTGCAGTCAGGCGAGGCGGAGAGCCTTGAAGTGTGCCCCAGCCTGTAATCGTAACTTTTGCAATGATTTTGCCATTAGATTTTATTTGCACTTTCTTTGAAATTTTGCGCATCCCAAACACACAAGAATAAGAAAGGAAGGTGAAGTTCTGTGCCGACGCTGGGGATGCCCTTGCAGTTCGTAAATATCTTAGAAAAGCTGTGAGCACAGGTAAAACGCTTACAGTTTGCCTGCAGCCAATTCAAGGACTACTTTAATTTTTTTTTGGTTTTTGCGAGGCTGTGGTTCTATACATTTACTTATCTTGAAACGAAAAATTACAGGGCTAATTAAGGAGTGCTAAACCTCTTGTGAAAATTAACGTTTAACGCCGAGAGATATCGACACGTTCATATACATACATATCAGACGTTCTGATAATGAATTCTTTATGCCTATTTTCGCCACAATAGTCCTCTGTAAGGGCATAATCAAGAAACACAAATGGGGCAGGCAGAGCGAATGTGAGTGCCAGCAGTGTGGTAGCTGGTTGGGTTGGTGGTGCTTGCCTGTGGTGATTAGCGTTTAAAGCAACTAAAAAATAACTATAGCACACTTGAGTTAAATCCAAGGAATATGCTCCACGTTGGACAGGTGGGGAGGCTACTCTCACAGACGAGCGCACACCCAGCGAATCGGGCTTGGGGCGGCAGTATGGCAAGCAGCATCAGCAGAATATGTGCTATTACCGCAGACAGACAGACGGAGGTACATTCAGTAACCGCATATGACACTTGTTAACCCAGCAAAACAGGCAGGAGCAAAAGCGGAAGCAGACGCGCCTGATAGTCATGGGGATGATGATGAGAGTGGAGACACTTCTTGAGAAGCAGGATTGCGGGGTGAGGACACGTATCTGTGGGACCAGTATGACCATTACACATGGACTTGTCTAGTTCGGCACATTTCTCGTCAGGGTTGCGGACATTGGTTGAGCGTTTAAACACAGATGAAGATGGAGACTAAAAGGAAGAGGGAGACAAAAAGTACACATACATACATAAACAGACACACATTTATAAAAATAAGCGAAACGTTGGGAAATTTGGAATCCTCATTGTAACGAAAGTAATTTTAATAATAAATGAAATGCTTCCCCCCTCTTGATTCCACAGCCACTTCCACCGACAGCAGAAGCTTGCAAGCGCTTGGTTGAACAGTAGAGATGTGGGGGCCAAGCTCAGAGAGATATCTGGAGTACACATGTCGATATCGGCCAACTACGAGTATCATCCGTTTCCGGGCATGGCCTTCTTTTAGGACCCTTGGGTGGTCGTGGTCCCAGCAGCTTTTTCTGTGCAGCATCTTCATCCGCAGAATCATCGGAGAGATGCCTTGATGAAAAAGGTCATAAAAATATTAAATATATCTCGTAGGGAAGTAGCGTGGATCATTGCAAACAGAATTCCCTGTTCGGTGGCGCTTAAAAGTGCATTCCTATAGATAACTTTGAAAGTGGATCGTAAACTGTAACTTTGCTGTAAGCAAAATAGAGTCGGTGCACTGTTAGAACATGATAGCGAGGGTCGTGCGCTTATCTTGTTAAGAGGGATAGGTAGGAAGAGCATAGAACTGCGCTTGACCGAAATTCCACTGAAGTCAGCGAAAAATCATATGATTGTACCTTTAAAGCTCCCAAACATCATCCGATATTCGAGCTTTCTGTTCGTTATGATGCAATTATTGACTAGAAAAATCGGATAAATCCCTTAATCGGTTTAAGAATAAATTATGTTGAAAAAGAGGTTTTGCTCATTTTTGTGAAGACATGGAGAAAGCAGGCGACAAAGTGGCAGGCTAGCTAGAAACACAGAATAAATGTCATGTAAAAGCTAAAACTACAGAAAGCCACAATGGAAATATATCTTTTCGTGTGAATTGTTTTGTGAAATATTTTAGTAGAAATTTTATCATATGTATTTTAGCACGTCAGAACACCAGGACAATCTCTACAAGACAAAATTGGTTGAACAGGCCGTACAGACATGGCTGCGCCCATGAAGAACTTCGTTGTGATGACTGTGGAGGCGCGCAAAATGTTCTCAACTCCATGCAATGACACTACAACGGAAGGCAAAGCATTCTACTACAAGATGCGGGGATTCGCTATTTGGCCGAATTCACCATTGGCTGGAACCACATGGAGGCGTCAGAGCAGTCGCTGTGCTCTTACAATACTGCCTGGGAATTCGCAACCGATTTGGCTCCATCGTAGTAGGCCATCGACTTGGTACAGCCCGCTTTCGATGATGCCAGTGATGAACTGGATAAACTGAACTCATCATGTAGCTGCTGCGTGACAACCTTACACTATGGACATCTGCCTAGCAGCTACAAAGTAAGTCATATTATACCTATGTACATACGTATGTATGTATGTATATGCATATGCATTATTCAAATATTATAGCGGCGTCAGCTGACAATGCCACAGTTGTCGCGAACCTAAGAACCTGATTGAGAAGGGACAGGTGAAAGGATAAGTATTAATTTAAGTAGACATGCACCCGTCATTTAAGCACCACACTTTGAATTATTTGAGAACAACACCATAAAGTCATGTGACAACCTGTAACCCCGTGCCGCCCGACATGCAGGTGAGCCATACAAATATTTGTATTTAATTATACTTAACACTTGACGCTAATGTAGGTGATGGCCAGACGAAGGACATAAACCACAAAAACATGGAAACAGAATTACAAAAAGGAATACCAAAACAGTTCTCGAGAATAACTAGAACATTTACCGATATTTGAAAGATTAAAATCTTGCAACAGAAGCAGCAACAACACTGGTAGACGTGGATATTTCAAAAAGACTTCCTTTTCCCCCGTGAGCGCCCCAGTTGTTATAAATAATAGCCTAACAAAAAGGTGTTATTTAGAATTGTGAAAATCAGAGACCAGCAAAATAAAAATGTGTAACACAAAATTGAGTATCAAGAAAGTTTAGAGCTTTCGTTCACAGAAATATCCCTATCGCTATTCCCTTGCTCAGCTGACCTAATGGTGACGCCACTTAACAATCCGTCTAATTTTACCCACATTACTCACTGGCTGCCGTGGAATCCAATTCCATTCATCCAATTACTCGAAAGAGTAATTACCTGCCTTTGCCGTTTGTTGCCTTAGCCCTGACCCTCTAAAATAACTGTAAACTAATCCAAGACCGCGAATGGAATTCTTGGCCCAGCAAAAGGCTCAAAAATTAATAACCTCAGAGAACAGAAACCAGAAATTCACAATAATAGCAAGGGAGGATGGGTGGCTCCTGTTCATTGGACTGGACCATGAATTATAAATATAAATTTAAATTAAAAAAACAAACGAAAGCGAGCTAGCCCCTTCCAATCTTCCCATCCCTGCAGTACAATACACCATTTCGTCATAAACTTGGCCACAAAATCAGGCAAAATGGACACTAATCAAGGACTATGTCTTAGAGAAACGAATGCAAATATACTGCAAATGAAATGTAGGATGTGACAAAACCTGAATAAATCCTACATTCCTTGTATTATTATTTATTCAACATCTATTAAAATGTTTTATATGATTGTATTTATTTAGTATTTGTATTTAGTATTTCACATATAATCGTACTTAAGTATTAATATAAGACAGTATCAGGTAGGCCCCGGTTTTATACTTCTTACGCGTTTGAGCCAGTTTTGTGAGCCTGTCTGTTTATTATACCCGGTACTCGAAGAGTAAATAGGGTATATTGTATTTGTGCGAATAACGGTTGTATGTAACGCACAGAAGGAAACGTTTCCGACACCATAAAGTATATATATTCTTGATCAGCATCAATAGCCGAGTCGATAGAGCCATGTCTGTCTGTCCGTCCATCTTGTTGAGCGCCTGGATCTCAGAGACCATAAAAGCTAGAGCCACCAAATGTTGCATCCCGACTTCTGTATGCTCACTGTTACAAGTGTATTTCAAAAATGAATTAAATCTGAACAGACAAATGAAGACATGAAATGTTGAACGTTTGAAGGTTTGAAGGACTGGGCATATCATCTACTTTTTCAGGCCCTGCTGGAGCTATCATCAGGTTCATTATAATACGAACTCTATACCCACTTAAGCCACATTATGCCAATTTATTTAGACCCCTTTTTACGTTCGCATGTCTGGCAAAAGGTAAAGAGCATAACCGAAGTCGCAATTTTCTTTCCTTTTTGTCTTCCCAAAATTGTTGGTGGTCGGCAGGATTGGGTGTGGGGTCATAGTTCCCAGCTGTCTATTCGTAGCGCCTTTTTCTACATCTCTTTTGTTTTCCGTCTTTTCCGTTCCATTCCTTTCCCTGTCCATCTCCGCTTCCCTTGTCGCTTTTGTACCTATTTATGTGTGTTGTTATACCCGGCACTGGAAGAGTAAATAGGTAAATTAAAATAAATAAAGTGGATGTATATAACGCATAGAAGGAAACGTTTCCGAGTCCATAAAGCATATATATTCTTGATCAGATTCAATAGCTGGGTCGATATGACGATTTCTGTCTGTCCGTCCGACTTGTTTGACGCGTCGTTATCAGAGACCATAAGAGAAAGGGTCACCAAAATTTTGGTGAAGATTCATGTGATATCACACTGAATCAAGTTGTTTTTACCCACCCCTTGTAACAGATTTGTTTATTTTTGCTCGCACGCTCTGCCTCGGTAAGTGTGACTCAGGGGAAGGGAGGCGAGCTAAAACGGCCCACACTATGTAGAAAACAGATTTAGGAAAAATGTAAAATTCTAAAAACTCATTTCCGATGTTTTCAAGAACACTGAAACCAAGAGTCACCTTGCTACTTCATGGAAATGCAGCTGCTTTGTTTTGTTGTATTTAAAAGTGGTGGTAAGCGCTCGTCGAAGCCCCACCACCGATCCACTCAGTTTGTTGGCATTTGTATAGGAAACCTATTCTTCCACTCTTTCTGCGAGCCGTCCTCCTTCTTGGGGCAAGTCTGTACATTAATGTGGCTTATAATCAAGATTTGCAGAACCAGAAAAGAGACCAGAACGAAGTAAAGTGAAATAATACAAAAAGTAGTTCGCCCTCTCGATGTGGTTGCATTTCTTTATTGTATACTACATTCTAAGACTATTTCACCATCATGTCATCTCTTCAAATAGGCAATAAGGAGGAGGAATGCGATATTTATCCTCACATCATAGAACATCTCAAACACATTTGAATTTAAAAAATGTATTTGAAAAGAGAAACCGCAAAACAGAGCAGCCAGGCTCAGAACACAACAACTTAAAGGCTCGTCATACATACATACTATCATAGTACATGCATATGTACATACATATACTTTAACGTATGGTGCGCAGACAGCACAGCATAATACATGAGTTACGTGGGGGGCAGCACCGCTGCAGAGCCTTGTCCTATGCACAATAGATAAAACCGTGCCGAGCCCTGATATAATGCTTTCGGCATTTTAAAATATGTATACTTTACTTTTGAACTTTTAAAATTTAAAATTAAAAAAAAAGAAATTAACATGCAACAATGGTTCTTCATTTTTCCATAAAATCGTGTGAAATCTCATGAAATCTCTGAGATGTGAGACAATTTCGAAGTATTTACAATAAAATGATGTTAAAACGGATACATCCCTGTTGTTTGCAAAGCAGCAGGCTTAAATTTAATTTTTTAATCGTACTTTTTGCTAGACATGGATCTACCGACTTTCACGACGACGAATGGCAGAAATTGTAGTGCTTGCGTCCCGCCGATACCACAGAGGTACGGGAGTACGAGTTGAGTTGACGGTACCTCTAGACTGGCAAGGATAGTATGGTCCTCTTTAATTTTTCCTTTTTGGCCTTTAATTTTGCTCAACTTGCACTTGGCGAGCCAGTCAGAAAATGTTGTTGTTTAAGTTGCTTTTGTTCTTTCTAGCATTCCATTCTGTTTCCTGCCTTTCGTTTCGTAAATATGAAGTGGTCGTATAATCCACACCAAATGTCAAAATGACCCAAGTGCGAAATTAAAAGGTAAAAAAGCAGTAGTGCACTGCTGGGCAAGACTACGGCAGTGGGCAGTTTTGAGGCACCACTGGAAAATACGGCGGTTTTCCGGCAGCTTCTTGAGGCAGTTGTTGGCATTTCCTCCCATGAAGAAATCGGGGCTAACGGAAGGCGACTACCTACCCGAACAAAGTAGGGTCGAAATGGCTGTGACTAAAATAAGCTGATACCTTTCAATTCGAGCGACTTTTTTCATTTGGATTTCCTTGGGGCAGTGATTTGTTGATGCCGAATAAAATTTGTTATAACTAATTGAGATATATGTATAAATGCAATGAGGACATAGACACAGGCAATATAGAGAGAGGAAGAAAGGGTTAGCAGGGAGATAAAGTTAACGTTAAGCCACACTAAGCCAAGCCAGTATTCGATTGGGGCTAACTCGATTCGATTGGGGCTCCTTCCTTTTATTCCATTCCATGCCCCGTCTACAGTAACATACACAGTAACAGACGAAATGTTATCCTCTCCGAACGTCGCCTATTCGACGCCTGCGCAGATCTCAAAAGAGAGATTGTCGTTTTTTGCTATAAATATTATATATAGGTTTGCGACTCGGCTTGACCGTGAGAGTTGTGGTTTTTCAGAGGGTGACTGGAGTTATGTGGACCCTGGTCATGCGCATTCCTTGCCCTTCATTCTCTTAATTTAATTCTCTTCCTATTATTCTACTTTGTATAACAGCTCTTACAACTTGGTCTGAGTTTATGGCGCCATGATTAAAGAAAATTATTCTTTCAGAAATTATACACATTGACTTTTCTGATGTACCTCCAAAGTACATACACGAAGTACTTTGAAATTTGCATATATTCTAAAGGTTACGGTATATTTTGTGTAGGTAGCAAACTTTTATTTATATCCATTATGAAGATCTCCTACTCCAATGATCCTCTTTGGGCTTTATTATTATACACACATATGTACGTATGTAAATACATATATCTGGGCGAGTCTGGAAAGAGTATGCTTTATATTTTTGCCAGACTGACAGATTTTGACAGAGATTGGCACAGAAAAGCTACCAGTATTTTGAACTTTAATTTAACGTTGCTAATGAAAGGTTGAGAAGATAAAAGCGATAAAAGCTCGTATCCAGCACCACAAAAACTAAAAATTGGTAGACAGGTAAGAAATATATGCTGACAATTATTTCTGGTGTGTAGGAGGTGAAGGAAACAAGTGCGCTCATAAACGTAATAGAGAGTCGAAACAGATCGTCGGAGTCAATTTAACTACCAGCTCTTTTTGTTACTTTTTATAACCGGTACTCGAAAAGTAAATAGGGCGAATTGTATTTGTGGGGAATAACGGTTGTATGTAACGCACAGATGGAAACGTTTACGACTCCATGAAGTATATATATTCTTGATCAGCATCAATAGCCGAGTCGATTGAGCCATGTTTATCTGTCCGTCTGTCTGTCCGTCTTGTTTGTCGGCTAGTTCGCAGAGACTATAAGAGCTAGAGCCACCAAATTTTGCATCCAGACTGCTGTATGCTCACACTGAAACCAGTGTAATTAGCCCCGCCATCTTCCGACCCCGCAAAAGGGCGAAAACCTCCCAAACCTTTATTTTTGAAGATAAAAGAAAAATAAACACGCCATTCCGTAGGGAATTACCATATCTATCAGATCACCAAATTGGGCCAGAATGAAGAAATTAATTTCCAGTGGCTAAACCCACCCTGTCCCGCAGCTTTTGTTGATCTTTTTACATTCTCTCATTCACACTCTGCTTCTGCTTCTGCTTCACTCGGCCCCTGCCTCTGCCCTCCCCCTGCCGATGCCTCTTCCGACTTTTAACCCACCCCGTCCAGCAGCTTTTATTTGTTTTTTTTTTTTTGTATGCGGACGGTGCCTCTGCCTCCTCCTCGAGTCTGCAGTGTGTTGGTCTAGGGATGGGCGGCGAGCTAACGGAGCGTGTTGGTGTGAGAAGTGTTGTAGATGTAGATGACAGATGAAGAAAATATTTAAAATTTTTTAAAACACCGCTAAGGTGCAGATGTAGTACTGAGTGCCGGGTATAAAAGTTGCGACGCGTAAGAAGCGTCTCACACGTCCCTTCTCGTTTTTTTTATATGAAGTTTGCCAGGAATTTTTTTTCCGCGGTGCTAGATACCCGTCTATATTCAGCAAACAAAAAATTCTTGGAGCAGGTTTTTTATATGAAGTTTGACAGGAATTTATATTTTCTGGTGTGCCGAATACCCGGCTTTAAAACTAAGACAACTTTTCTGATAAATTTATAACTTTGAAATTGTTTGATACAACTTTGTTTTCTATGTGAGCATTTTTTAGAGATCTTTTCAAAAAAGTGTTAGGTTGTTGTTTTTTATCCCGGTACTCGAAGAGTACGCGTAACGCACAGAAGGAAACGTTTCCGACCCTATAAAATGTATTTATTCTTGATCAGCATCAAGAGCCGAGTCGATACAGCCAAGTCTGTCTGTCTGTCCGTCGTGATGTGCGCCTGGATATCAGAGACTATAAAAGCTATAGCAACCAAATTTTGCATCGATAATTACATAGACAATTAGACCACCTTAAAGCATCTAACATGATGATTTTTCTAAAAAAAATATCGTGATTATTGGTGTAAGAAAAGTATACAAAAATACGACAAATATTTACACAGATTTCGTATTATGGATATACATATAAATATGAACAGACCATTTCAAATCATAAATATGTATACATAAATGTAGAAAAATTGTTGGTTAGCTAACAGCTGTGTTAATTAATACTCATCACATCGAAAGACATCGTATTTCGAGCTCGAAAGCTTTTGGGACACTGCTTGCAAATATACATCGCGGGTGCGTTAGAATATTCCCTGTTTTATTTTTCCCCATTTTCTTTCCAGCCCCTCCACACCAAAATATTATTTTGGCTTCTATACATACCTTCATTCCCTGCTGTTTGTGTTGTTCCCTCCTTCTCATCCTCGATCAGATATTCCGAAATGTGGACACCTCTACTGTGGATAATAAATTTCCAATTCACATCGGTCATCGGTGGCCACAGCAACAGCCACAGGCACGAGCACACGCACAGCCAAGACCGACAATTCCCAAAACGAAGGAGAAAAAACAAACTTGTGTTGGCAGAGCTAGAAATGTATACTTGTTTTAAACAAATTGTATTAATAATGGAACCATAACCTCATTTAACTTTTTCTTGTTAAACAATCGTTAAATATTTGGCCGATGAGCTCACTTAATCGAAGCGCCACCCCAAAATACCAATCTGAGTACAATACCCGTCCGACGCCATCGCCACAGGCCGGACCACCCGGACCATTCTGACCCCAGTGCACTCATTTGGGGCCTTTCATATGGCTGGGCACGTGTTGAGGCTGCAATAACATGTAGCGTTAATAAAACAAATGATTTTCGCCATTAAATGTAATTAATTAATGCGATTTACAATTTGGTCTCAATTCCCGGGCTGGACATGCACTCCATACTTGTCCTGTCCTGCCTTGTCGCCTTGTCCTGCTCCCTGGCCCCTTCTTTGCCTTTTGGGGCCTCGTTTCCTTGTGCGGCTTTACCATGTAATAGTATAGGACACAATGTGTGCACTGATATGTTTCTTTGTGCTTAACCAGCATTTTATGTTTTGATTTGCATTAACTGTAATTAATGTGAGCCCCGCAGTCTCCTAATGATTGTCTGTTGCGCCTGCTCTTTAGCTTTGCTTCTGCGGTATTTGTAATTGGTGCGGTGTCTGGATATATGTATGTAGGTAAAGTCAATAATGGATTACAATGGAAGCTATGGTCAAATTTTACCTTTCCATTAGGTCTTACAGGCACCGATCATATGACTGTTAAATATCATATCGTTTCACAACTCCCCCCTTGATCCAATGATTCCAAATTTTGGGGTTGTCAAAGAAAAAGATATTCTCGTATATAAGAGCAGTCCTATACCGAATATGAAAAAGAGAGTAAAATAATTGATTAATTAAATAATTAATTTTTGTTAATTAATGTTTATTTTGAGTCTATTTTGAGTGCCATTCTACTGTAAATATCCCTTTTTATTTCGTTTCATTTTAAAGTAGGCCGCCGCCAAATTGTTTTCGCCTTTGCGCAAGAGTCACAGCAAAAAGAAGACAACAGGTGTCGCCCATCTCGCCAAATGGCGCTAGTCAGTGCTTTAAATTCAATGCCATTGATTATGAAATTACCTCATTTGGTTATTACAATAAGATTCAAACTTTTACCTTTACAAATTACCTCATTTGGTTATTACAATAAGATTCAAACTTCTTATTAACAGGATCTGTATCTTAGGGTATTCTCCGGCTGTATTTAAAAATTAACCCAATTAGCCTCCCATCGCTTGCTCCAGATATCTGGTGACATTCTGGTGAATATAACATAAATTTCAATTATTTTATGATTTGGTTTTTAATGCGCTCATTTGAGTCTCCGAGTCTCGCCCAGTGCAGGGTGCTGCAGGCCTCTCTAATTGCACGGCATGAGTAAAATTTGTGGAAATTGCATTCCCGGACGGTACTAATCAACTAGCAGCCACTGCCAAATGTCACGTCCCCGAAGATGTGGATACGTTTGTAGTGTTATTTATTTGAATTCCTTTAAAATTCAATAAATAATGGTGCCTATCGACGAGGCGGCGGCATGCATAATTTTCGCGATTATTGGGTTTTATTTAATACCACGCTCAAAAATGAACATCCAGAGAAAGAGTTATGAAGAGTCGAGGAGGAGAGGATAAGAGGAGAGACAGCCCCCACACATACTGGGGAAAAAATAGATGCGAAAACGAACGGACGTCAAGCTAACTAGCGGTCATTGTTTGTCCATGGCATGTACAACTGTGTTCAATGAAATAGTAGTGCCACACCTCACCACTTTCTAAACTATTTTTAAGACATTTTCAATCATCCAAATTAAACAAGTAACACCTTTTTAGAAAGCTTTCAAATAAACCTGAAAGAATCCTGGAACATTCCATCTTCTTGTTTTACATGACTTTAAAAAAATACCCATGAAAAGTGATGTTCAATGAAATGATAGTGAATTCTTTGAAAATCGAAAAAAAAACCGAAACTTTAGTTAATACCCATCTTTCATGCTCTACATATTTCTTGAGGTTTAATATTTAGTTTTTTATCAGTTTTGATTTAATTACTTCCTTGCTCCCGCCTGGAATAAATCAATAAGGTCCTGCCCAAGCTTCAATGGATTTTAGCCAATCATTTTTTAAACACTGGCTCTCATTTTTCTCTGGTTGCCGGAATTGCATTTATTATAATGCTTTTGTCATTCCCGCATAAGATTTTGATGACATTCAGATCAAGGGACTGATTTGAACATGAAAAAATACCGATCTTTTTCAGGTGAATTTGTGCATTAATCTGATGTTTGTGAACGCCAAACATATTCTTTTTAGTATATCTTACCATATTATACAACTTAACACTCACAGTCAAAAATATTTGTTTGTCACTGTGACACAGCTCAGCCACATGCGTTCTTGCGAAATTTAGCCGTACACCCCTATAACTTCAGAACCAAACGCGTAGCTTTCTGGGACTTCTTGCAATTAAATAAAATCGAATCAGTCGTATACTAACTGTCATAACACTTACAGAGCGATATAAAACTGTTTTCATTACTTTAGAGGATAATGGCGACCTTGACCTTGCCTTCGACGAACCTCTAAAAGATACGATTTTCGCATAAAAGATCAGTTTTCAGGGATCCTCTTCAAGTTAAAATGGTTAATTGAAATAGTAAGAGCGCATTAAACTAAGTTCAATTCCATTATACCTCTTGGCTTTAGTTTTTAATCAAAATCTTAGTTATCCTCTACTGGAGCAAACAATGATTTTTTCTAAGCTCCAAAAACAAAAATACAGCCATGTCCAAACATTTCTTTTAACAAAATATTTAGTATAATAGATTAAGTTTATTGCACTTGTACTATTTCAATGAACAGACTATTTCAAGGGTATCCGTCAAAAGTTATGAAAAACAAGAAGATGGAATGCAAATGTGTCGGGATTTCTTTAATTTTCTAAAGCCTACATTCAACTCTATTCAAAAAGCTAGAATTTGTTTAAATTTAAAGTCTGGAAGTCTCTCAAAAAAGTCTTTGAATGTCAGGAGGTCCGGCACTACTATTTCATTGAACACAACTGTACATACATTTACATACATGCCAATCCATCCTGCCCCGTGCAACATGGATATGTGGGTGTGCTCGTGCGTGTGCCTTAGAACAATGGCCTCAAATTAAAATCTGAAATCAATGGCACTACCCCCACTACCGCCATCATTCATTGCTTGCATTAAACATAATGCACATAATTATTATCATTTTGGGGCAGCTTGTATATGCAGACTCACCTCCACATTGGAACGCCAGCCACATCTCACTCCCCTCCCGATCCTATCAGTCGAAAATGCCAATTTAACGTCGATTTTGAACTATTTATTGGCGCATAACTTTATAAATGAGCAGCAACAGCGGACAAGAGTTTTCCAATTGGAACACGATGTGTCAGCACACATGACCAACGCAGAAACAAACACAGACCGAAACAGTTGCATATGTACATACTACATACATACTTTTACAAATAGTACAGTTGCGTTCATAAAAATAGCAGTACGATTCTGAGGATGTCCAAATGTAAGACAATTTGCTGACTATCCTTTAAAATGTAAGGGCAGCAGTGCCAATAATAATTTCGGTAGACAATGAAGTGACAGATAAGCAATTTCATTGATTTAAGCTTGTTTATAAGCTACGATACACATGTTCATACATACATACATATATACCTCTCTATATCCACTATTGCTTCCCTCTTAGTTACATATGTATGCACATACTAAATAAATACTCTGGTACATAGAACAATATTAAGATGACAACTGACTGAAGAGCACTTTAATTCTACGTGGCACTGTGTATGGGCACACACATGTGAGCATGCAAATGTGTCAGGAGCCTTTCAATTGACTTCACAAATATAAATTCGACCAAGTCAAGATTGGTGTTCGAGTAAATGGCATGGTGGGGTGGTTGAAAGGTGGAGGTGGAGGAGGGGGAGGAGGAGGAGGCGTGATTAGATTCGCTAATGATGATTTTCATAGACTTCAAATTTGCTGCTCAATTAGCGGCGTTCAATTTGCATTCGACCAGCTTGGAATTAATAAATATGGCAATACTTTGGGAATGACTGAAAACGTATTGATTGATTTACTAACTAATTGATAGATTCCCCTTATATTTCAATGAGCTCCGACATCAGAGGATAAGCATTCTTTAACTTAACTGATTGGCTTGATGCATTCACTTCAATATCCATTCGATTGAGTCAAAGAAATTTGGGATTAAGCTCTTGATTGATGTTGTAGCTGTTTAGAGTAGTCCTTGAGCTGGTAAGCGTTTCTCATCAAATTGAATAATAATTGAACTACATTGACTGGATAATTAAATCCACTGCCTCCCCATAATTCACTTGATAACCTCTGATTATAAGGCAAAGTACTATGCGCCATTAAGCTTATGGCTAGAATGTCATACTCAATGCTAGGAATACAGTATATATTTTGTTCAAGTACTCACATCTACCCCAATGGCTGCCCTTTCCTAAGAACTCCCCTAATCGTATTTCTTACAGCTTACTGGCAAACACATACGCTTCGATTTTACAGTACCTTTTCCATACCTAACCTAGTGTACATCTAGCTCTGAGTACCTTTGAAGCACTTATATTTGTTTTTGATAATTTTGTACTTATAAATATTTTTAGCCGGCAGAAAGCCAACAATATTCAGGTGGGTAAGTCGTTGGCACAGGCTAACAAGTGCCGGCAAATGTACCGTGAATAAACCATTTAGGATTAGTTTAATATGATACAGAGACCACGCCCAGGGCTTGAGATGGGATGGAATGAGAGAATGGGATCGGGACTGAGAGTGGGAGGCTGAGAAGATAACGCTACTGGAATAAGCAAACAGTGCTTAAAAATGGTAGGGTTAGAACAGAATGTCCACTACTTATATAGATAGGAAAAGGAGCCCCAAACATAACGGAAGCAAAATAATATTAGCAGGCAAAGGAGGCGAAAATAACCGTCCCTGAGCTGGTCACAAGGAGAGTAAAAAGCTAAAAGCGTACAGCTGCAAGAGCCGAAGGAGGCAGGAACAAGCCTCAGGCAAAATATTGGTGAGATAAAGCCAAAGCAAAGGAAAGGAAAACTCATGCACTGGCGGGACAATGGAAAAAATTACAAATTTGCAAATGTTAAGACGAAATGAAAACATCAACATAAGTTATAGGCTTAGTGCGTAATCGTTTTTCGCAAAGCACTAGCCCATCCGAAGGACACTCTGGGAGTGACGGAACCGCCTCCGCGTCGATTTTTTTTCGGAAAGAAGAATACCCGAATCTGGCCTCGTAATAACCATGACCAATGGAGGGAGCCCTCTGAACGAAGAACATGAAACGTGCGCCACACAAGAATTTTGTGGTTAAGCTGAGGGTGGAAATAAAACATTAAGCATTCAGTGATATGGATCATTGGGGTCACATACAATTCTGCACAAAAACATATGTACATATGTACATACATACAGTGACTGTCAGCTTAAATGAAGCAAATAATTGATTAAACTTAAAAGTTGTATAACTTCTGAACCGTCTAACTTACCTGTCAGTCCTGAAGAGCGCCAAGTACTCAGAGACCATAATAACTAGAGCAACTTAGTTTTTTCTCCTATTAAATTCCATTGAGAATTGTTGGCTAATGTTGGACCAGAACATTACACAACGTATAGAATAACTTTAAAAGTGCGCTTCCGAGGGATGTGGGAAAATTATTCGAATATAAGTTCCTCTTCAAACATATGAGTTTTTTATTGAAGAGTAACATTAAAACAAAAACAAAAAATTTGTTAAAGAATCTAGTTCAAATGAGCTGTGGGGCGAAATCAGGTATTTCTGTGTTTTAGTTGAAATTGTTTAAAATATATGAAGCTGGTTTTGTTAAAGCCTAAGTATTTATCTATCGGTAGTCATTTGATTTTCGTTGTTGAGTTAGACGGTTCAAAAAATAAATCCTTTTAAGTTTGAAAAATTCTTTGGTTTATTTAAGCTGTTAAGCTGTGACGCTGTACTGTATGAATAAAGAACGTCTTTTCAAATTACTAGTACTCAGAACGAATGTTAGTAAACTCTTGTCAATAAATTGCTAAATTTTCGTAGGCAAATTCAAGAGAATCAAAATACATTTATTTAATATTCCTAGAAGGCTGATAGCTATATTTTCGGTAGTCAATTTTTAGGTCTAGCTCTAGTACTTCTAGCTGTAGTTGTTGTACTTGTCAGCCATGGAGCAAATGAAGAAGCGTACCGCTGAAATTCGCGTGAGAGGCTACAAGGTGCTCCGACAAATTGGCAGCGGATCCTTTGGAGACGTCTACCTGGGGCTGTACCTTTGGAGCGGCGAAAACGTAGCCATAAAGGTGGAGAGCACAACGGTGGCTCACCCGCAGCTGAGCTACGAGCGCCGCGTTTACCGGGCTCTGCGTCCTGCCCTGGGCTTGCCCCGCATCCGTTTCTATTGCAAGATGCCGAAATACAACGCCATGGTGATGGATCTTGAGGGGCCGTCGCTGGAGCGGCTGTTCCAGTTCTGTGAGCGGGCATTCACCATGAAGACGGTACTGATGCTAGCCGAGCAGATGATCAGCCGAGTGGAGTACGTACACAAACAGGGGTTCGTGCACCGTGACATCAAGCCTGACAACTTCCTGATGGGCCTGAGCAGGCAGGCAAAGATAGTGTACCTCATCGACTTCGGACTGGCGAAGAAGTATCTGGACACGACTACCGGGGTGCACATGCCGTACCGCGAGGAGCGCTCGCTCACCGGCACAGCGCGCTACGCCTCCATCCGATCCCACGCTGGAGTGGAACAGTCCCGGCGCGACGACCTTGTTTCTGTCGGCTATGTGCTGATGTACTTCAATCGTGGCACCCTACCCTGGCAGAATATCAAAGCCTCCACCAAGCGCCAGAAGTTCGAGCGCATTCACGAGATTAAGCTCTCTATAAGCGACGGGGTGCTCTGCGAGGGCTTTCCATGCGAGTTCCCCATGTACCTGAACTACTGCCGTGGGCTGGGGTTTTACGACAAGCCCGACTATGCCATGCTCATCCGCATGTACCGTATGCTTCGGCTTGGCCTTAATTACGCCGATGGCCACATCTTTGACTGGGATATGCTTACCATGAAGAACCACAACCGCCAGCGCAACCCCGGCACCGGCGAGCGCGTCTATCCGGCACCCAACGAGCCCGACGATGGCAGGAGCGGGCTGCCCATCGTAAGGGATGAGAATTACAATCGCTGGAATTAGATGTGTTGTGCCCACCCGACCCTCACATTCCTTAATGCACCATAAAGTACACAACATGCCCTTGCAGTATTTGAAAATTCGTTTTCAGTTCTATATAATTCATATCTTGGCTTTCCACTTAATAAAAATATTTTCTTCCTATCCTTCAATGTAAATAAGTTATATTAACCTTTTCCCTTGGAAACTCTTGATTCCAATTGCCCGACAGATGAGAGAAAAACATAAATAAAATGCGATGGAGGAGACAGATTCAGATGGTGAAGAAGAAAAATGAATATCGCAATCACATTTTTCCATAGTTCTACACACTTGGAAAACAGATGGAGTGGGGACATAGTGGCCATGGCAAAGTTCCAGCGGCAGCTAATAAAACTTGTCCAGTTTTTCCAATTCGAGAGTCGAAAACGATGGCTATGGCCACCCCAAAGCCACTTCACCCCATGCCACTCCCACCAACTCACAGATACGGCGAAACTGAGTGGAAAGGGGGAGAGATGGAGGCGTAGACGGAGACTACCAGCAGCAGCCATGCCCAAAAGAGAACCAGATATAAAACCATACCAGGACCAGGACCCTACTCCATTCCCTGTCCCTGCAAATAGAGCAATTTAAATTGGAACGTGATTATGCAAACGTTTGCACAGCTTAACTCAAGTGCCGCTCCGTGCCGCTCGGCCAGTTGGTTACCAGCGATTGGAGCCCAGCGGTTGGAGCAAGTGACCGGTGGCTCGGGTACTCGTATAGGATTGGCAAGGAGAGGTGCCTGCTGCCCATGCATTAAAAACCTTAAATCAATTTTTAAGGCCTTCTTGCTGCATCGCACAAAATACATCTAAAAGCACCATGTCTGTCTTATCCGGTGACCACTTACATATGCACGTAGGTACATAGATATTACATTGATATGTGTCATGTGGCTGTTGCAAGATGGTTGGGATCACGCTTTTTACGCGTCACAACTTTTATACACGGCACTCAGTACTACATCTGCACCTTAGCGGTGTTTTGTCAAATTTTAAATTTTTTCTTCATCTGTCATCTACATCTACAACACTTCTCGCACCAACATGCTCCGTTAGCTCGCCGCCCATCCCTAGACCAACACACTGCAGACTCGAGGAGGAGGCAGAGGCACCGTCCGCATACAAAAAAAAAAAACAAATAAAAGCTGCTGGACGGGGTGGGTTAAAAGTCGGAAGAGGCATCGGCAGGGGGAGGGCAGAGGCAGGGGCCGAGTGAAGCAGAAGCAGAAGCAGAGTGTGAATGAGAGAATGTAAAAAGAACAACAAAAGCTGCGGGACAGGATGGGTGGAAATTAATTGCTTCATTGTGGCTATAATAATGAATTCACCAATTTGGTGATCTGATAGATATGGCCATTCCCTACGGAATGGCGTTTTTAGTTTTCTTTTATCTTCAAAATTGTAGATTTGGGAGGTTTTCGCCCTTATACGGGGGCGGAAGGGGACGTGGCTCATTTTTGAAATACACTGGTTTCAGTGTGAGCATATAGCAGTCCAGAGCCAAAATTTGGTGGGTCTAGCTCTTATAGTCTCTGAGAACTAGCCGACAAACAAGACGGACAGACGGACAGACAGACATGGCTCTATCGACTCGGCTATTGATGCTGATCAAGAATATATATACTTTATTTGGTCGGAAACGCTTCCTTCTGTGCGTTACATACAACCGTTATTCCCCACAAATAAAATATACCCTATTTACTCTTCGAGTACCGGGTATAACAAATATAAGCTGCGGAACGGGGTGGGTTAAAAATAGGCAAAGCAGAGGCAGAAGGAAGGCAGAGACAGAGGCCGCATAATACAGAAGCAGAGTGTAAATGAGAGAAAGTGCAAAAAGCAAATATAAGCTGCGGGACGGGGTGGGTTTAGCCACAGCAAATTAATTTCTTCATTGTGGCTATAAAAATGATCCAATCGGATCCCAATTTTGTGATCTCATAGATATGGCCATTCCCTACGAAATGCCGTTTTTAGTTTTCTTTTATCTTCAAAATTGTAAATTTTGGAGGTTTTCGCCCTTTTTCGGGGGCGGGGCTAGTTTTTGAAATACACTGGTTTCAGTGTGAGCATATAGAAGTCTGGGTACAAAATTTGGTGGCTCTAGCTCTTATTGTCTCTGAGAACTAGCCGATAAACAAGACGGACAGACGGACAGACGGACGGACGGACAGACGGACAGACCGACATGGCTCTATCGACTCGTGTATTGATGCTGATCAAGAATATATATAAACGTTTCCTTCGGTGCGTTACATGCAACATGCACATATACAATATACCCTATTTACTCTTCGAGTACCGGGTATAAAACTAAAAGTTAAGAAATTGAACAAAATGTAAAATTTGTTCATACAACTTCGTAAAATTTTTAAATTTGTATGTTCAATTAATTAAATATTTATAAATAAAAATTGTTGTTGTTAAAATATCGTTTTGAACGGCAGCCTGCAAACAAGATTTGAACGAGCGACGAAATCCAATAAACCAATAAACCAATAAACCAACCAAAAAGTGTGAGTACGCACAAGCCGACGATTTTCGAGACGAATATATTTATATGCAATTTCTTCTTCTCCAAGAACTATTTTCCGATTGATTCGTATACATATTTTTCATAAAATGTACATATTACTTGAAATATTTAACTATCACCTACCTTCGCAAAAGTACTTATTTTAATCCCCGTCATCTAATTTCTGTAAATTAATTGCAGGCAGAAATATAAATTTTGATAAAATCGTTTGAGGGTTATACTTATGTACATACGTATGCATGTATGCAGACGGTCTTCAACAAAATATTGCACTCTGAATATCCTTATGAAATTACATAGTACGTACATACATATGCATGTTGTATATCGAATATATTACCAATTACCATATATTACCATATATTGCCATCAACCAGCATTCATATAAGGGATATACGAAATAAGGGGGTTTTTGGTATTGGTATTGCAAAGACTTGTAACGTGAAGGGTATGTTTCGACAGCACTGTAGAAAAACCTACGCATGCAAGCAGATCTAGAATAAGAGTGCACATCTGCGCTTGAGCAAGTCAAAAACTTCGTGTGCAAAAATATCGTATGGTGCTATCCATCTTAATATTATATTGTCTTATATAAGTTGCTTTCGGGCATGGGAAAAGCTAGACAGACAGAGCAGACAGACAGAGAAGACAGATCAGACAGACAGAGTGCCAGACAGAGTAGACAGACAGATTAGAAAGACAGAGTTGGCAGACAGACACAGCAGAATGAAAAACTCTGCTCCGTCTTTCTGCTCTGTCTGTCTGTATGCAAGCAAAGCTCGCCAAGCAATAGCACGCAAAGAAAAGAAGGCACCCAGCTATGTGTTTGAGGGTGCAATCGAGAAAAATGAAGCGAAACAATCCGAAGTAAGCAAACAAAACTGATGAAATATAATCTACTTGAATCATACTTTAAGGCGTATCTAATGGTCCTTTTAATGTTTAAACACGCTTTCGTCTTCCGCACACATCTCTCCCGTTGCCTTCTCAGTCCACTTAGCTTCTATACCCTCCCTCGCCTTCTTTCTGGCCAAACCAATGTCCCATGTTTATTTAATCCACATCATCAGCGCTCAAGTCGCCAGAACTCTGGCACCCACAGAGAGGTCTGTTTCTGTGGCTAGCCAGCTCTCACGTCTCTCTCTCACCCAACCTCATTCTCTTACTCTCTCTTTCTGTATGTATACGAGGATGTACATAGACTAAATATATAAAAGTTATCCCCTTAATACATATTCTGTATAAGTGTATTTTGTGCGCTCCTTATAGACCGGGGTTCGGCACGGCCCTATACATTGTGCATAAGACAAGGCTCTGCTGCGACGCTGCCGCTCACGTACAAGCGTACAACAGTGATTCGAACTAATACCAATATATTTCAGGGTCTCGTTTTGCGCATGAAGCAACTATAAAGGAGGACTCGTCGTCGGCAGCGTTCCTCGGGTCATTTCCCCCCGAACGTGGTGGGACGCAAGTATGAGCAGCTTGTACTCTTATTATTGTAAAGTTGCTCTCTCTCTCTGCACGCCTTTTCACTCGCACTTATTGACAGCATTGTTACGTTTCCCTCTAAAAATCCAACGAGTCCTCCTTTATAGTTGCTTCATGGTTTTCCGTGCTGTCTTCGCACACAAACGCAAAAACGAAGCGCGATATGTGGGCGGCGAGTCCTGTCATAGACAGTCGCCGACTGCGGCTGCTTTTTTTGTTTTTTTTTTGTTTATCATAATTTCTCATTTCTGCTTTGGTGGCTTTTATACCAGGTACTCGAAGATTAAATAGGGTATATTGTATTTGTGCACAAAAGTGGATGTATGCTCAGAAGGAAACGTTTCCGACCCCATAAAGTATATATTTTCTTGATCAGCATCAATAGCCGAGTCTAAGTCTGTCTGTCCGTCTGTCCGTTCGTCCGTCTGGATCTCAGAGACTATAAAAGCTAGGGCCTCCCAGACTTCTGTATGCTCCCGCTGTTACAAGTGTATTTAAAAAATGAGCTCAGCCCCCTTCCACCCACGCAAAAGGGCGAAAACCTCCCAAAACTACAATTTTGAAGATAAAGGAAAACTAAAATCGCCATTCGGTAGGGAAGAACCATATCTATTAGACCCCCGAATTAAGATCGGCTCAGATCATTAAAATAGCCAGACTGAAGAAACTATTTTGCAGGGGCTTCACCACCCCCTACAGCAGCTTTGCTTATGTTTGTTTGTTGTTTTTATTCTTTCTCGCTCGCAAACTCTGCCGCCTGCAGTGTGCGGCTTTGTGGGATGGTCAGGGGGTGGGATGTAGACGTAGATGACAGATGTAGACAGAATGTAAAATATAAAATGTAAAATTCGGAAAATTATAAGGTTACTTATATATGTTCATATGTATTACCCTAAGGTTACTTACATATCAATACCCACCCCGTCCCTCAGCTTATATTTGTTTTTTTGTGTGCGGGCGCTGCCTCTGCCTCTGTCGTGAGTTTGCAGTGTGTGGGTCTAGGGAAGGGGGAGAGCTAACGGAGCGTGTTGGCGTGAGAAGTGTTGTAGATGCAGATGACAGATGAGGAAAAAATTAAAAATTTCACAAATCAATTTGTGACGCGTACGAAGCGTCTCACACGTCCCTTCTCGTTTTCACACAACTTAAGTATCTTACACCTGGTTGTAGTAAAGTTAGTCATTCTTTAAAGCTAATTAAACACTTTGTGGTTTAAGCTTACCGCTTGAAAAATATTAAGCGTTGAAACGCAAAAATTTTCATTTTTGTGAGATATTTTTTACTTTAAAAACTCGGTAAAAGTCGAAAAAAAGCATGTGTCTAGTTATTTTTTATGTTTAGGTGCATTAATTGGGCTTGGATTTTGTCGAGTAGTGTAATTTGATAGAAATGGAAATTCTCTAGGGAACTGCGTTTTTGAACACGCAAAATTGTGGATATCGAAGATTTTTCAGAGATTTCTGTGTGGTATCACATGAGTCCTCACACAACAGTTGGAGACACTAGTTCTTGTAGTCTCTAAACAGCCGCAAACGACGAACAGACAAAGGGACAGACAGCAAGACAGGTAGACAGACATTTTTATATCGACTCCGCTTTTGATCCTGATCAAGACTAAATATACTTTTTAGGGTCGGTAACGTTTCCTTCTGTGCGTAACGCACATACCTATTTAGTCGCATATTCCCTATTTACTTTTCGATTACCGGGTAAAAATAGCAGAGAGTAGCCACCAGAGAGCAGACCGACAGAGCGATCAAGCTAGAGATGTGAAATACATATATGCATACGTACACATATGCATATCGCCCTTAAGTTGGGGTTAAGTAACCTCTTGTGCCACTTCCGTCTCACAAATTTCGCTGCCTGTCTCTTCTCTCTGTCCTTCTGTCTGTGCGAATAGCAGTCTGTTTGTGTGTATTTGTGCGTATCGATTATCATAGCAGACGGCGACATCCGTAGATGCAGACGTAGATGGGATGCTGCGAGGGAGCTCGGACCTGGAGTGGGTAGCGGGGAGCGAGAGACGGATCAGCTAGCCAGTAATAATGTCTTTCGCTGACATTTGACATTTTGGCCATATATCACTCACATTGCGACAACTGGCAACTTGGCATTCAAATATAGCTTGAGAGCAATACCCTATGTCTAGGCCCATGCCCAGAACACAGTCCAGTGCCAATCCCAGTCCCAAGACGAGGCCCCGCATCAGGACTAAAGGGGCTCTTCATGCTCAGATGTTTAAGAACAATAAATTTGTTCTCGGCACGGCCCTATCCAAAGGGTATTGGACAAGGCGTTGCTGCTGCGCTGCAACTTACGTACACGCGTATTACAGTGTTTCATACCAATACCAATATAGTGAAATGTTCCGTTTTGCGTGTGACTGCACACAAAAACGGCTCGTTAATTGTATGGGTGCCGAGCCCCGGTCTACTCCTTCTGGAAGAGGTTCCAGAAGTCCAAAAGATTGGATATACATATGCCATTTTGGACATTGGGCTCTTTTGGCTAAGAGGACTGCCAAACCTTGCCAGGTCTCTAGACATTGTTTTAAAAATTAAAGTCAATATGGAAATATCCATCGGGATGAACATACTACTACTGGAGAAACATCTCGATGATTTTTAAAACGCAGACCTTTTTCATGTAAAAACATCTGAAGATTTCGGAAAGATTTCGAATAAGTTTTTCGAAAACCAGATCTGTGGAATTCGCTTTCGTGCGGCCTGCTGGAGTTTTCGGGAACACTGACGTATGACGTACCCTTCCCTCCACCTTTGCAGACAGACGAAATGTTTGCCAGTCTTGTGCCTTCTGTACCAATGACAAGAAGGAAGCGACATATCTGAACAGGAATGGAGCTGGAGTGGTGGCGGATAGCGGTGGTTATTATCCCCATCAGCAGCAGGAGGAGATGGAAGAAGAGGAGCAGTAGCGGAAGCAGAAAAGGAGCAGTACCAACGGTAGCTGGAGAATTTACATCATAACACGGCCCTCTGATGGATAGACAGATAACCAGCACTAGCATTAGTGGCCACGATGATGAGGATGATGCTGATGCTGACAACACCAGCTACGACGGCTCCAAGGACGAGATGAAACGAGGCAAAGTCCTGACTCTGGAGCCAAGGCCTTTCCTGTTCGTCAGTCTGCGCGTGTGGTTCGGTGGGCGTGGCACACGCTGATGTTGAAACATGCGGGTAAATTATCTTTTCATTTTCATCAACGTCCTCGTTGTCGTGCTCATCTCCATCCTCATCCTCGTTTATGTGCTCATCCTCGGCTTCGTCCTCCTCTGTTTGTCTGTCTGCCGACTCATCGTTTGTCGTTCGCGTTGTCGTCGTGACAATTGCCACTTCCATGTCGTCGTCCACGTCCACATCTGCACTGGCCCACCATTGCCTCCATTCCATTGACGCCCAGGAGGCCGGCTGTAACATGGCATAACAACGCCGTTCGATTGTTTGGCTTCTCCATTTTTTTTTCGTTTTTGAGAGACATTGCATTCTGGTCGGTCAGGAGACAACACCTACCCATTGGCCGCGTGACTTGAGATAGGTTGTACTAAGGCTTTCTATTCGCATTGTCCGCCATCGCACTCTATGTTGCAAATTCCAATTATGAGGAAGTGCTGTACTCATCGAGTCCTATAGCCTAATTTTTGTCTCGGGTAAATTACAAAACGAGAAGGGACGTGTGAGGCGCTTCTTACGCGTCTCTACTTTTAAACCCGGTACTCAGTACTACATCTGTACCTTAGCGGTTTTTATAAAATTTAAAATGTCACGCCAAAACGCTCCTTTAGCTCGCCCCCCTCCCCTTGAGCCGCACAGTGCAGAGGCACGGCAGAGCCAGAGGCCGCACACTGCAGAAAGTGTGAAAGAGGGAATGTGCAAAAAACAAATAAAAGCAGCTGGATGGGGTGGGTTTTTCATTCTGGATATAATAATGATCCAATCTGATCTTAATTTGGTGATCTGATAGATATGGTCCTTCCCTACGGAATGGCGTTTTTTTCGTATCTTCAAAATTGTGAATACCGCAGCTTTTTTGCGATTTGTGCTGGTGGAAGGGGGCGGGGCTCAGTTTTGAAATACAATTGTAACAGTGTGAGCATACAGAAGTCTGGATGCAAAAATGTGTGGCTCTAGCTTTTATAGTCTCTGAGAACTAGCCGACAAACAAGACGGACAGACGGACGGACGGACAGATAGACATGGCTAAATCGACTCGGCTATTGATGCTGATCAAGAATATGTATACTTTATGGGGTCGGAAACGTTTCCTTGTGTGCTTTACATACATCCACTTTGTGCAAAAATACAATATACCCTATTTACTCTTCGAGTACCGGGTATAAAAACTACCTAACCCCCCCTGTAGCTACGTACAACGGCAAAGGGTCTAAAGGGTGATTCAGTGGAACAGTGTTTTGATGGCGACGAAGTTGGGCGAACAACAAACAGCAAAATATAAATGACTTTAATAGCTCATCAATGATTCAGGCGGAAGTCCGGGCTGTCCAAGTGCAGTCGGTTTATTGGATACCGGAAAGGCATTTTGTTGATCCTGCTGTTTCTGTTTCTCTGTCTCTCCGTGTCTTTCTCATTCTCTCTCCCTCTCTGTCTGTGTGCTACTGTCTCTCTTCATGGCTGTTGTCCAGTTGTGTGATTGTTCTGACTAAAGGATAACTCTGTCTGGGTCTGTGGAGAGTGAATGGGCCAGGCTGTTTAGCTGCAATGATTTCACGCTGCATCCAAAAAGTATGCAACACAATTTGCATATTGGTTTGCTCCTGCACCGCCCCGCAATGTCTGCAATTTGTCTGCCTTTCGTCTCTCTTTCCTTACACCATCCAGGGGTCATGTGGAACCCCCTTGCCCTACATACACCCATATGTGTATGTGTATATGTGTTTTTAAGCCAACTCGATGGCTGTGTCCCTTATGCACTTGTCTGCTTCTATGTAAAGGTGCTGATGCTAGTGCAGGTGCATGTGACTATTGTTTCATCATTATTATCGTCATTATAGATGGCACATGAGCGGCTTTCCATCTGCGTCCCCATGCTCTTCTACGAACCTTTTTCAATGGCTGCTAAGTGGTCATTTGCCTCTCATTTATTATGCAAGTTTGGGCCAGTGGTCATTGGATGGTTTGAGTTTGAGTTCAGCACTATCAAAAAAAACGAAACGGCTGTGTCCTGAAATAGCACTGATGGCATGGAGTTTAAAGTTGCCGACTACAAGAAAAAGAGTTTAATGTTTTCTTTAATTGGTGAAAAAACTAAGGACTACGTCACCTTCTTAGTTATTTCACCATGCTTCACCCTAGTGCCCGATGATACCACTACCTTAGTGTCCCTCAAGATGCCACACTCGCACCCAGTATGCCCACCTCGCCATCGGCATCGGCGTGCCGCTGGATGGAACTCAACTGGGCCGTCTGTGGCTGTAAATGCAGTTTTGTTTTAATTGTATTTCTGTAATTATACACTCCCAATCAGACGAAAAGACTCACGAATTTTCGAAATGAAAACGTTTCTAAAAACTGAGCTACGAATGATAGTGGTAATAGCAGGGCTCATTGGAAAACTGATATTTCTGTTAATTTAATATTAATTATACTTACTGTTTAAACAAAAAGTTTGTAAATATAAAGAGAGAGATACAAAAAAAAGAAAAAAAGAATGATAGTGGAACAAATTTATTTTTCCATTAATCAAGACCCTTTTCCTTATTTAAAATATAAAGAATTCGACTTCTAAGTTAAAAGTTTTTCTTTTAATGACATATTTTGTGTAAATACCCCAAAAATAAGGCAAATTTAAACGATCACTCGAATAGATTCAATAATGAATATTAGGCAAAATCTTTCAAAAGCTTTGTAATACATATTTTTATACCCGGTACTCTAAGAGTAAATAGGGTATATTGTTTTTGTAGGGAATAACGGTTGTATGTAATGCACAGAAGGAAACGTTTCCGACCCCATAAAGTATATATATTCTTGATCAGCATCAATAGCCGAGTCGTTTGAGCCATGTCTGTCTGTCCGTCCGTCCGTCCGTCCTTATGAGCGCCTGGATCTCAGAGACTATGAAAGCTAGAGCCACCAATTTTTGCATCCAGACTTCTGTATGCTCACACTGTTGCAAGTGTATTTCAAAAATGGGCCACGCCCCCTTCCGCCCCCGCAAAAGGGCGAAAACCTCCCAAACCTATAATTTTGAAGATAAACGAAAACTAAAAACGCCACTCCGTAGGGAATGACCATATCTATCAGATCACCAGATCAGATCAGATTTGGATCCGATTGGACCATTAATATAGCCAGAATTAAGAAATTTTCAGTGTCTAAACGCACCCCGTCCAGCAGCTTATATTTGTTTTTTGCCTCTGCCTCTGTCTCTGCCTCTTCCTCTGCCGCTTAGGTGCAGATGTAGTACTGAGTGCCGGGTATAAAAGTTGTGACGCGTAAGAAGCGTCTCACTCGTCCCTTCTCGTTTCATTTCGAAAATTCGTGTCTATTCGTCTGATTGGCAGTGTATTAACTTGCTGTTCGAATTCGTTTGCTCGGTTTCGGCATCGGCTCAATCTCGGCCTCAGCTTCAGCACCTGTCTGAGCTTCGGCCCCGGATCGATCGATCTCACACGGTTAGGTTAGGAGTGGGAAGGGGAGAGAACCATGGCTGGGGCAGAGCAATAAGAAAGAGATAAAACCATTTACGGTACACTGAAGAAATGCGGAAAACGTGGCACAGGCATGTGTCATGGACGCCCTACTAATCGAACACCATCCTCCGTCTTGCGTATCCTGCTGTTTCCTCATCGGTGCTGGAATCGCCACCTTCTCCTGCTATGCGGGGGCCACCCCGTTGGGTTGTTTACGGTTCTGTCCTGTCCTATCCTTTTACATCCGCTTGAAATTCCTCCCCATTGCCTGATACAGCTTCTGCCGTTGACCTTCCCCTTTTCATTCGACCGACTGCAAATGGTGTTAAAATTAATTTAATTGAATGTGAAATGAAATTTGTTTTGACACACACCAACACTAGCACCAAATTCCAGCACCCACACCCACATCCGCAGCCAGCACCACAATCAACTCCAGCTACTAGCATATCCACAGCTACAGCTACAGCTTCTTCACCGAAACTGGAAACTGGAGCCACTACAATGGCTGCTTTCGCTTACCCGGACTGCTGTGGATTCCTTTTGGCTTCTGCATTCATTGTTTTCCCATTGCACAATAAAAATAATCGCCGCTGCATTCTGGACGATTTTGTGCACCCCCTTGTGCTCTCCGGGGTCCAGGAATGCCACAAAGATGCCATGGTCGGCGCTTTTCGAGGTGGAACGCAATCCGATTCCAACGACGTCTCCGACTCCTGAAAGATCCTCCACCCTTCGCCATTCCCCGAAATTTCGATAAAAAAATGATTGACCTGTTGAGTTTCTGCTAAACATTTTTCTCATAGGCTGCCGCAGCCGAAATGTATTTCTCTGAGTACTAGGCGCTCATAAGGACGGACAGACGGACGGACATATAGACATGGCTCAATCGACTCGGCCATTGATGCTGATCAAGAATATATATAGACTTTATGGAGTCGGAAACGTTTTCTTCTGTGCGTTACAAACATCCGTTATTCCCCACAAATACAATACAATACAACCCTAATTTAAATTAGGGTATATATTTGAAACCTCTCTGATGAGGCTGCGTAGTAAAAATTGAAAATAAATTATTTCATTTTAAATTTTATACTACTTCAAAGTTGCAAGAAATAAATTTCGTATTAACAGAGCTTGCGTCTTGCTAGCTAACAGCTCTGTTTAAAAGCTAATCGCTTAACAGTGGTAAGCTCTGTTAAATATTGGACTACATAACTTTGATGATACATTTTTTTCGAATACATCGCGTTTAAAAATATATTATTTGAGGTACGTTCCTAAAATGAGCTTAGGTCTGAAAAAGTGATCAAATTCCCTATAATACAACGGTTGTGTGCAAGAGTAGTGTGCGTGTGCTAGACAGCATGTCTGCTTATGTGTCTGTGCGTTCAAATCCATTTTATGGCGGTATACGTTGCGTATGCGCAGCGCTTTTCTATCGGAAGCGAATTTTAAAATAACTAAAAGCTAACATTTTTGTTAAAATTTGCAAAATTTGCATTTTTTGACGTTTTTGTGGCTTGTGGTAGTCGGACGGTAGTACCCAACACCGAAACCCTTAATACCCCGTCCCAAAAAACTACATCGGCGCTCGTGTATGTACATATATGTATGTATGTGTTGCAAATATAATTTTTAATTTAAATGCAAATTTTGGAAATCAATTTCGATGCATTATGTGCCCATATTGATACGAAAATTGCTGTCAGCATACACACATAGATGTAGAGGAAGAGCAGCATACATCTGTAGATATATAAATATATGTATATAAATATAGATACACACACTCTCACACAACGACACACACGGACAGACAGAGCCATACATATTCAGATTTAATAAAGCATGTGCGTCAGTCAACCGCAGTGGCGGTACAAGCCACAGAGCCAACAGTTTTGGGAGTCGCCTCGTCATCTATGGGAAACATTAGAGAATTAGGAGAATTAAGAGCCGGTTCTCGGTATTCCACTTTGGCATGCAGTTTGGTGCATGGGACAAATGATGGTGACAGTGGCAGCCGCCGCTGTGACCGCTGTAGCCACCGAAGTGCTGATAACATCAGCTCTGGCAATAATCTACAACTCTTCCATTTGTACTTATATAAATGTACATATCGATTTTTAAGAGCTCGGTTGATTTTGGAAACACAGCACACTTTTGCAGGCTTTTGACTCCCGTTGTATTACCCGGTACTCGAAGAGTAAATACGGTATTTTATATTTGATCACAAAAGTGGATGTAAGTATGTACATATATGATGCACAGAAGGAACCGTTTCCGACCCCATAAAGTATGTATGTTCTTGATCGGTACCCATTTTGCCTCCAGACTTGTGATATCAAACTGATACAAGTGTATTTCAAAAATTAGTCCCGCCCCCTTCCGCCACCGTAAAGAGCGAAAATCTGTTGTATCCAGAATTTTGAAGACAAAAGAAAACTCAAAATGTCATTCCGTTGGGAAGGACCATATCTTTAAATCACGACTTTGGATCGGATTGGATCATTATTACAGTCAGAACGAAGACCCCCCAGCAATCCACAAGTACTGGATTTTGTAGGGCGTGCAACCATGAGAAGATGTCGTTGTAGTCCGGCTACCCCAGTCTCTTCCGGAAACCAGGACCCAGGGCCTAACCCTATAAAATTCTTTTCGCGTTTGTATACAGAAAGATAACCTCTGCCATTTTGTAATTGCAATATATTTTTCCAAGAAAAGTGCAACGGAATTCATAAATATATACAAATTCGTTATTTGACCATACATAAACTTCAATCGGTTCAATTACTTACTCTGTCCATTTCAATCCATTTTAGTGGGTATATTTGTTGCAGCTGTCATTGTATAATTATAATTCCATGTGATTTTAGACCTCTTTCACTCCTCCTCCATTTAAAACCATTTCACAAGTCGTCAAATCCAATTATGAACTCATTTCACTATTGTGGCGGTGAACTACTTTGATGTTTAATTTTCAATTTAATTTTATTGTGCCTACCGAAGTTCCCTTTCTTCCTTGTGTCCGCCCGTCCTTCCTGCCATTCTATCGGCTTTCATGTCCTCCTGGGCGTGTGAGCAATTCATAAGGGCCACACTCCGGACACCACTCGGAGCCCCAGCGGATCGCTCCTTCCATTGGCGATAATTGTATTACTGCTGTTGTTATTGCTTGTGTTTTTTCCATTAGTTGGTTGCCAGCAGCTGGCCATTAACGTCCATTTAGTCAGGCGCCACGCATTTCTAAGTCGGTAACATTTTCTAATTGCCGCAGATGGATGGGGAAACTATGGAGTTCAGGTTGACTTCGAGCTGTGGGGTGAGGTTTGGACGTTGATTATAGCTGACAGGAAAGACAGGAGCATCAGGGGAGGAAAGGAAATGGTTTGCATGTGGATCCAATGGAATTGTTGCCGCTGCTGCTTCTACTTCCGCTTTACTGCTGCTCCAAATGCTGGAGTCGCACTAATTGCTCCTACCTTGCTATTGCAACGGCAGCTACGTAAACTTTCAACCTCAATTGGTATTCAGCCCCCATCAGATCCCATTCCATTAGTACCCGACAAACACTTTTTGCATTCATTTATGAATATTTAAAGATTCATTGCTGATGTTGCGCCTGTTGCCGCTGTGACGGGTGTTTGGATTGGTTCTCCGCCTTCTGCTCCTCCTCCGCATCCCCTTCGTGCTGCTGCTATTGTTGCTTTTATTGAAGTGTAAAAGGAAATAAAGTTGTTTAGCTCGATCGTGTAGCCATAATGGAATGAAAGAACCCGCTCCCGGGTCACAGAAGCTTCGTTTCTGACTCTGACTATGGTTCTACTTTGTTCTCCTAGTTAACTCAGACATCTTAATGAAGACAAAAAACCAAAGTTCAGCTGGAATGCGTTTTGTTGCATGCTACCGGGCGCATCGAGTGTCGGATAACGGATAGCTGCTATGGATTAACAGATGACTCTCTGTTAAAGTTTTGAATTTTTAATACCTTATTTACAAAATTTCTTGTAGAAAGCCTTCCAGCTCCCTTTGATCTAAGTCTCTAGCTGCTACTTAAGCCTTTGTTTCTAATCTACTGGTCATGGCTGCTGCCACAGCTTGTGGTCCCACATGTGAAGCCTCTACTATCCCGGCATTCGGGCAACAACAAAGAAGAGTCAAAGAGACGCCACCACCCTTGGCTTTCGGCACTCCAACGGAAGATAAACCAGATGGAGAGAAAAGAATAAAGGAAAGGGAGAGCCATTTGTGAATAAAAAGCTGCGATGGTGGAAAATTGAGAGTGAGGTGACTTTTCATGCCACTCAAGACGACACTAGGCACCCTCTGAGAACACGGTTCTGCAAAGGAGTCTGGGTCCTGGCCTCTTGTCCAGGTCTGTTGCCTGGTCCGGATCACGTGTAGAATGCTGACCCTCCTTGGTCTTACAATCTTCGGGGCCATGCGAGCGTGTGCAGCTCGCGCCCTGACAGGTCACGGGGCAAGGGCGCGGTAATGTTTATTTTACGTGCCCGCAGCAGTAAGATTACTCCTCCAAGTAAACTTCCTATCCCTTTCCCTTTGCGTCTTCACTTCCAGGTCGAGTTCCTCCTCCGTCCTTCTACCGAAAAGACCTCTACCCTGCGATTTTGTGTCGCTGCAGGAGTCTGGGTCTGCGGCACTCTTGGCTAATGTAAGGTAATATTGGTTGTTTCGCTCCTTCCTTGCCCCTGGCCCTTCCCCAGAAGCCCTAACCCCATTTTCTTCCATTCTACTCCTCACCCGAAAAATAGGTGGAACGGTCAGGCTTATTGATAATTACGAGTGTTGTGCCACACTCTGGCTCCCTTTCTGCTGCTGCCGTTTCTACTGTTGCTGTGCATAAATTTAATTTTTTTAATTAATTAAGAAAACCGAGAATTGCGAGAGGGATAGGCAGTTGCTAAACGGAAAGAGAGGAATACAGAGAGAACGACTAGGGGGTGGGTCATTTTTCTGGCACTAATTGAAAATAAAGAGCAATTTTGTAATTCACCTTAAAATTAGTTTATTGTAGTGCTCCTGGCGGGCGCACACAAAAGGTGCTGTATAGTGGGAAAGGGACTAACTGTGGTAGTGGTGGCAGGCTGTATCGAGAAGGTGTGTGTGGTGGGAGTTCGCCCAATCCGCAAGAGTTCAAAAAGTGTCCGAAAAATTGAAACTTAGAAATGAAAATTATACGGAAAATTGAAAAGTAAGTTAACATGAAATGGATATTATCATTACAATGACATCTTTTACTGATGGTTAAATGTGAAATGGCACCCTGAATTATAAAATATTCGTACATATGTATGTACATACATATATACAATGTATTTAAATATTTATGGAATAATGACTAATATTTTTTTGTTAATTTCTTTAATTCTTAACGGAGTGTTGGTTCAGCTTATAGGTTCATATAGGGAGGGCAGATTGTATTAAGAGTAGGGTGTGGGTGGGTTCAAGGATGCAGCTGGAGCGCGCTGCATAAAAACCAACAATGCGCTAATTCTCATTTAATGCGATTTCGCATGTTTGCATTTTCTATCAAGAACACACACACACACACAGGCAGAAGCGGATGTGAGGTTTACAAGGTGGAACATATTACAAATACAAAGTTTAAAATGGCAAAAAGCCAATTTGATATTTACTTTGGTAAAGCCATGGTGCTGAGCGTTAAATTACCATCTGGCTGCCACAACCGAACCGAACAAACGTCAGTGGTTCAAATGCTAGTAATGATAATTACATAATAGCATGTCCAGCTGCCTGCTTAGGATTTTCGGACTTAACAACCGACAAAGATAACTGAAATAAGATTGCCCAAAGAGGAAAATTTAATAATTGTCTACGAAAGACAGATCAGATCTTAAATAAAGTTGAAACACGAATCAAAAAAAAATATAACAAAAAATTTGGTAGTCATGGAGATTTTCCTGGCATTGCTTATAACGAGTAACTCAATATAGACCTATTATTCAGAAGAACTACTCAGATTTGTTTTTATACCCGGTACTCGAAAAGTAAATAGGGTATATTGTATTTGTGCACAAAGTGAATGTATGTAACACCCAGAAGGAAACGATTCCGACCCCATAAAGTATATATATTCTTGATCAGCATCAATAGCCGAGTCGATTGAGCCATGTCGGTTTGTCCGTCCGTCTGTCCGTCCGTCTGTCCGTCCGTCTGTCCGTCCGTCTTGTTGCGCGCCTGGATCTCAGAGACCATAAAAGCTAGAGACTTTTGTATGCTCACACTGTTACAAGTGTATTTCAAAAATGAGCCACGCCCCGTAGGAAATGGCCATATCTATCAGATCACCAAATTGGCATCCGATTGGATCATTATTATAGCCAGAATGAAGCAATTAATTTGCAGTGGCCAAACCCACCTTGTCCCGCAGCTTTTGTTGTTCTTTTCACATTCTCTCATTCACACTCTGCTTCTGCTTCACTCGGCCCCTGCCTCTGCCGTCCTGTCTCTGCCTCTGCTGACATTTAACAGACCCCGTCCCGCAGCTTATATTTGTTTTTTTTTGTGTGCGGGCGCTGCCTCTGCCGCGAGTCTGCAGTGTATGGGTCTAGGGAAGGGCGGCGAGCTAACGGAGCGTGTTAGTGTGAGAAGTGTTGTAGATGTAGATGACAGATGAAGAAAATATTTAAAATTTGACAAAACACCGCTGAGGTGCAGATGTAGTACTGAGTGCCGGTTATAAAAGTTGTGACGCGTAAGAAGCGGCTCACACGTCCCTTCTCGTTTCAAATGACTTGTATTACATATTTATCCTAAGCAAGAACATTATTAAAATAATGGCACATATGTCAACAGTCACATCTGATGTAGCCGCTGCCGCGTTGGCCAAGCGGATGTATTTTTATTACAAAACCGCATTGTCCCAACCGCCAATGAAGCTCATAAAGAAAAGCCAGAGCAGGCAAAAAACATCCCACATCTCTCTAAGCTATTGTAAGTAAGTAATCAGCCCGCAGAGACAAAAAGTGTTGACAGTTATTTGCGAGCTATGTTCAAAAGGCAGAGAAAGGGCAATTTATGGGTAAGAAGCAAAATGTATCCTTTTATCTTTCGCTGTCGTCTACTCTTCAATAAATCTGTGCACTGGTAGTTAAGAAACGAATCCGACTAAAATACTGCAACAACCACAACACTACAAAGAGTCTCTTTAAAAAATAGTTAAGAATCCAATATTAATAAAATGAACCGCTTTAAGTTCTCAATCCTAGTATCTGCAAGTGTATCTAGAGCATACCTACGTCATTTCTAGACGAGTTACCAAAGGGATGAAAAGAAAGATTGGCAGAGGGGAAAAAGGGGGAAAGCGAGAGAGCGAAAGAGCGTAGAAGAGAGAGGGAAATCTCGCTTGAAATAAACAAGAGAAAAAATATTAATTAAATTAAAACCACAAAACCAAGCCCGCAAATATCCGCACACAAAATGCTGTAATCACGATTTATGCTGAGTTGGTTATTTACACTTTGCACTTAATACGGACACATGGATGCACGGATACACAGAGACACGGATACAGAGACGCATACAGATACTCGCAACTACAAGGGTACTGGGATGTGCATACATGAGTGCATGTTGCACACGTTGCGCGAAGCTTTTTGCATGTTTAGCAGAAAATAATATGCAAATTATGCAATTATTTTAGCACTGTCTGTGTGGCCTTATCTCTCTCGGCTCGATCTTCCCCTTACTATTATTTGCATCCACCCACTCCCATTCGCAGCAATACTGCATTGACCAACTCGGGACAGGACTAGAACGGAAAGCATAGAATGTGAGTCACAACACAACACTGCAGCCAAAAGAGGAGGCACTTTGGCTGAATGCGCGTCCATTCCGTGTCCAAACCCATATTCGGTTCTTCAACATTCAGCTCTAATCGTTTGCATATTCGTCCTTGTACACGTGAGAGGATGCGGCTGGAGGAGCCGCGCCAAAGGCTTTCAGCTGGTAAGTCTGCTTTTTAACGTTCCTGATTTTTGGCAGATCATTTGCCAACTTTTCCAACTAGCGACGGCCGCCCCAACTTGGTCCTTGTTCTCATTTCTCTCTTGTCTTCCTACTCCTACTCGAATACTTTGCTCTGCCTTGGACTTATTTGCACCTCATCCTACATTCATTTTCCTGCTTGCGCCTTTATCCTACCGGCTGGCACATTGTTTCATTGCACTTGGCCCGAACCAGCCTGCTTATTCCTGTCACCGCGGTCACCGTGGTCCCGCAATTTATGACAGCATTTGACGAAAGCATATGTTGGCAAACGAGCTTTAGGCGCAATTGCTTCCGTCATCTAGGGCCCGGCCACACAGAGGCGGAGGCCCTTACAATCTCATCAACCTCACTCCTGAACAAAAGTGGTTCCACTGAGATTTCTGCAGGACCTGAGTGCGATTGGTTTTATATTCGTTACAATAATAAGGGTAGCGACAGAAGCGTAAGGCGTGTACTATTTTTTTTTTTGCACGCTGGGCAACATTGGTTTTTGTGAACGGGCTAGGCCAGTGGCCTAGTGACTGAATGTATGCCTAATGAACGGAATCGAATTGGAGGGGGACCTAGTCGCCATGTGTGTATTGAACAAGAATTATTGATGGGCTTTCATATGCAAACATAAAGGAAAATGTTGAATTATGCAACACCCGCAATATCATTTCCCAGACACCGTCTCCAGATAAAGTCACTTGTCAGATGCAGCCAGATCGATCCGAGGGCAGAGCAAGAATTAAAAGAGCCCATGAACTGGCCAATCAGCCAATGGCACACTTAATGGCAAAATTTAGATAATATAATTTTTCTATTGAGCGGAAAGCCACATGTAGTAGTTTCATGTGACCACTCCAACACTCCAGCTCTCGCTTTCCGTTTCCTGATGTGGTTATGATAAAATATCCTTGAGCAGGGTGTTTCTCGACTTTTTATGATTTATGACTTTGAGAATGGCAAACAAAACGGTCTCATTTCCGTATATATACATAGAGGGGCGCCAAAAGAATGGAGGCTTGACAAGGACACTTGGGTGTTAGTGTGGCAGTGGCATCGAAATGCATGGCAGAAGCAGGGGTAGTAAGTGGCTCAAAGGCTGGATAATAAGCAATCGAGTGTGTCGGCATAATTTTTCACTGTTTGCTCTGTTTTGTTGAGGTAAAAGTTTTTTACTTTAGTGTCTTCGTACCATTATTTATTTTTAGAGAGTAACATGCTTTCAATAGAACATATTTGGTGCGATGTAACATAATCGCAATCAACAACGGTTTTTGTCTGTTCTCTAGTATTTATCTTCGAAAACTTCCCAAAATATACCTTCAGCTATGGAAAAATGCGCTGTATTAGCAAGACATTTGAACATACTACATACTTGTGCCGGTAAGGGTATAAACGCTTCAGCACCCAGCACCGATACACCCGTCTGGCCATCATTTTTCGCGCATAATTTGCTCCATTTTGGGGTCGGGGTTCCAGTTCGTATTTGAGTTCCCTGTCCTTGTGCCTTAAATTTTAATAATTGTAGAGGGTTGCACGCAGATATACGTGGAACAGGAGGGGGTCAGCCCACATAGCACAGCCAAATTTATATCGGAAGAAACACCACACGGAAGCGAATGACAGGCCGAAGATTGTGTTCCCCCGAAGGAAGAGCTAAAAACTTAGTAGGATATACATTTTCAATGTAACCAGTTTATCCGAGGGATCGAGTGAATTTAATAGACTTTTTTTAACCCTCGAAAAAAATGTGTCGGAATCAAAAGTCTCAGGGTCTAATAATATTCCTTTTGGCGTAAAACAAAAAAATTAAAAAATTCGACATCGTTTATAGGTCAACGTTGAACAATACTATATTTGACCAATGGGTGCTATAGCAGCTAAACCATATATGGCTCTGATCGCATTACATTTTTTTTAGGATTTAGAATATTAAAATACAGTCATGCTCCTGAAGTTTAACAGTTTACACCTTACCTTTATTTTCTGATATTTTGGAAATGATATTTGTAAAATTATATTGTATCTCTTTAACTCTGGAGGTAAAGTTAAAGGCGCAATTTTTTTAACGTGGTGTGCCCTCTAGGCAAAGTATCGTCGCATATGATGCATATGACTTCGAGTTCCTATGCATGCGGATGATGTATCCATTATAAGCATTTTTAATTTCACTCGCGCTCGCAATCAGATCTCAATCATTTTCAGTTATGGTGTCGAGCAAAGTCAAAATTTCGTAAAATATACCGAACAAAAATCAATAAGTTTAGATTTTAAAGCTTAAAATTTCCCAGACGGTAAGCTAAACCCAGCTGAAAAAAACCGCTACCTCTAAAAAAAAAGCTTTACCAAAATACCAGATTTTACAAGTTCTAAAACAAAAGGTTTTGGCATAGAAAACAAAAATTATCATCAGACCATTTCTAAGCCCCATATCTTTCATATAAAGTGGGTTTAGGTCCTTGAGGTGAAATCGTGTTGGGAAGTGGTTAGTAAATTTCCCGATTTGGTTTTAAGGTTCAAAACTCAAAATCAATCATTTGATTTGAGAATTGACAAAATAAAACAGTGTCGTATATCCCTAAAAGCTTTCTGTTTTTCTGGATTCATAAAAATTGCAGAAGAGGGAAATTTTAAGTAGATTCAAGACCAAAAGTTTTTAGTTTCAACTAGCTTTTTGTACTCTCATTAGAAGTTTAGAGAATATTACAAATTTCTATAACGAGTAACTAAACTTTTAATGGTTTCAGCAAATTCCGTTTTTCCATTTAATCGACACATATGGTCATGGTTGCGAAAGGTCAGCGTTTCCGACTCCCTGGACCAATGCACCATGCACGCTGTTCCGAAGGGAATGACAATATATATCATATCACCGAATTGGGATTGGGATTTCTTAAAACTGAAAACCATCATCAAAGGCTACGGACAGCTAAATCAAATCGGGGCAGCTCACTTAATTAGGATTTGCCATATTCTGTTCGATATACATACATATATACACCTACTTTATATATTTACATATATGTTGATGTCCCTTTCTGTTGGAGGCTCATAAATTGCGCACAAGCCAAGGGCACCCGCACATGTGCACTTACCCATATCGTCCCTTCCACGCACTTGGCCTAGACAGGAGGAGAAGGCTAAGTATTCGCTTTGCATTACACAAAAACTGGCGACGGTCAACTGTGGTTTCAATGGTTGCAAGGTGTTTGGGAGGCAGTGCCTTTGACCCCGCGAGTCCCAGCATATTCGAGTATAGAGCCTATTCCCATCTTAAATATCTTACAAGTGGCAGGTGGTGATTGGCTGGTGCGTTCAAGACGACACTATGAAGTTATGACTGTGCCTTGCTTGGCCAAGTTATTACTTTCTAAATTTGGCTTATTCTGAGAATGTAATGCAATGGTCACGCACTTCGAGTACGCACAAGAATCGCCTGGAAGGGTGGCAACGAACCAGCTGCAGAAATGAGGACACCGCAGCCGCACATATGCATATGCATACACTCGTATGAAATGTAACGTAATGAATTTGATGATCTACTGTCAAGGCTGACAGTCATGGAATGAAACAGGGAGCATTAAGGAGTTCTGCACTGAGAGAAAAAATAAGTTATTTCCTAGTCCTGCATTCTGGATCTTATGTGGATAAATAATTGAAGTACATAAAAATATATATAGCCGATATTTTACTTAAATAGTAGGTATCGGCAGTTAAGATGAAGTTTAATTGTGCCATTAAATCCACACAAAATCATTTAGTTGTGTGCCTAAAATCAATTTACATTGAATTTATTAACCTGAAAAAAGGTTTGGAGTCCTTCTCATGTCTCACTCTTCACGGTACCGACTATGTCCTTTTGTACACTTTTTTCCGGTGTGACATCTTTAGGAATATGGGCAGGCCTAAGTCCGTGTCAACTTAGTGAGGATCTGGTGGTTTCAGAGTATGAGCTCGTGACAACTAATTTGTATGCGCATCTTGTTCCTTGCGTGTGTGTGCACATCTTTGGCATCTATCAGTCTGTATGGCTTCGTTTCTTCCTCCTCTTTCTCCCCTCTCAGGGCCAACTCTGCCCACAGCGAACGTTTCGATAAGCGTGTCTGCTTCTTACCCTGACCTTTCTTCGCTTCCCTGTCTCCGCAGGCCGCACCCATCTCTCAGTGTTGTTCTGGAATGCACCGACTGATATGCATATGTGGGGAAGAGAGACAAACGACACGACACACGACTCTCCCATCCACATGTTTGCTCATTCATTTCATTTGGCTTGCACATCCCAGACACCCACTCCCACACCCTCACACTCGACTACTGGATTTCGATGTGTGGACCTGCTCCGCTCCAATAGTGATAAGGCAGATATGGGGTCGGGTGTCAGTCAGGGGGGTGTTGGAAATATTCAATTTAGCAACATTCAGAAGATGACAAAACGATTGCTCTTGACTACTTGTCTTATGGATGATGAATTGTTCCTATTTCGACCAGCCGAGGAACAAACCAACAGACCAACTGAACAGCGGATCCCATCCCCATGGAACCCAAGCATACATTGAGCTCTTCATCCCCGGCTTTTGCTTTTCCACAAAACATCCTTTTGTTATACCCGGTACTCGAAGAGTAAATAGGGTACATTGTATTTGTGGGGAATAACGGTTGTATGTAACACACAGAAGGAGACGTGTCCGACCCCATAATTTCTATATATATTCTTGATCAGCATCAATAGGCGAGTCGATATGGCCATATCTGTCTGTCCGTCTTGTTTGTCGCCTAGTTCTCAGAGACTCTAAGAACTAGAGCCACCAAATTTTGCATCCAGACTTATGTATGCTCACACTGAAACCAGTGAATTTCAAAAATTGTCGTCGAAAGTAAAAGCTCTGCCACGGAAGAGCTCGCGGTTTTGGCTTTAGCTTTTCTCAGGCTCATTAATCCACCTGACTCGTGCCCCATTTAGGGTGTTTCATAAAAAGGCGAGATGTTCCTCTTAACTATACTCAATAACTGCAGCTTAAGTTTAATCGGCTCTTTGTTGGATTACTTACATAATTTTAGTATTCTCTGGAAAATTTGAGTATACATTTGTTGGATTACTATAGTTGCTATAGTTTCACAACCCATCAGCTTTCCAATTTTTATACGGCTGTTTAAAGGGACCACTCTTCCATTACCATTCCTCTACGAGTCGAATTAATCAGACCGGATTGGAGACCACTCTAATTAAAATAGCTGCTACTGCTGCACTCCATGGGTGCCTCGTAGGGCATCCTGGCAGGCAATCGAATGCAACGACTCACCCACGACACGAGTGTTGGCGAATCAATTAGTTCAATGCATGAAGAGAGCGAGCCATGGCTCTTCCGCTCTTCGCAGCGAACAAACAAAACTAATTACAAGCATTTTCATTTACGCCTACGAGTTGGTGCCTTCAGAGCTTTCCTCGAAACCACTCCCCGAGAAGATGGCCAATGCATTCGGATTTAGAAGAGTCTGCTGAGGGGGCAGAAGAGAATCAAAGTGCTCGGGTTTCTCAGGGTCTGGTCTGTTGTTCTGTGGAGGAAGCGACAACTACTTAAAAGTCGATGCGCCATCAAGACTAAAACACTTTTGCCGTCACTCAAGTGACAATGCAGGACGCGACACTACTCGGTCGGAGGCAAAAGGACAACAGAGACGACGACTACGAGCACAACTACGGCCACGCCGAAGACAAAGTTCGTTGGCACAAACTTTACCGCCAATGCGGCGCATCGCGGCCCTCGAAACTGTGCCGTCAACATAAAATGTTTGATGCTCCAACTGAACAGACCCAAAATAGGGCAAGCGTCCAGGTCTCGGAGTGGGCCTGTAGTGAATTGTCTAATTACAGCTGGTAGCTAAATGAAAAAAACAAGCCCAGCCCTGTTGTCTTTGTCCCCCATGCGCTCGTCGGCTGTCAGAAACAAGAGATAGGTTTTCAAAAGGAACAGAAGCAAGGACAGGAGCTTCGTATTTCCGCCGCATCGTCGCCAAAGCAAGTCGAAAACATCTTAAGCACATTTTTAATTAATTTAAATGCGCTAAGTTGCTTGTCACTTCATTTGGTGATGTCCCCAGCTTTACACCCAGTGGCAGTAGCAGTCCAAAACCTAATCCCAGACGACATCCCAACAACCTAGCGAGTACTTGTGTCGCTCAAGTCCACGTCTCGCCACTTATCCTAAGGGTCAGGGTAGATGACAGAAACCCAGTGCCTGCCTCAACCTGAACCCAAATCCCCTTCGATGAGATTGATGTCTATGAGGTTTTTGTAAGTACCCAAAGGTCGCAACTAATTCCTTTTGAAACCAATTTTGACAAGTTACTTTATGTAACGATGAAAATCTCATGTAAAACTATTTACGTATATATGTTTTTTATTCATTTGTTGTTATATTCCTTCAGCTAATCTTATGAGCTTCTTCAGCGGTTCAATGGGGTTTGGCATCTACGCAACCCGAGTAATATTTGTAGACTTTCTGCATTTGGCTATGCCAAATGAGAACAAAACCCACAGCACTTATCGGTAACTAGCTAATCAATAACAATTAAGAATTTGTAAAGTCTGGTATTTTTAAACTTTTTTCAGAGGTAACTTAAGTATTTTAGATCTGCTTTTAAATAATTTTGTTTATCCGAAAAGCTGATTGATGCAGCTAAAAAGTTGGAAATATATTGCTATGAGATGTTTTGTGTGGTATTTTGTACGGCATTTTGTCGGATTTATTTCAGCTATTTATATATTTTAAGGCGCGCTTAAGCAGCAATAATTAAAAATACGAGCATATGACGTCTGTTCCACTGAATAACATACCCTTTCATTCCATAAGCCACATCCATCAACGAATGAAAAGAATTTTCCGTATTTTTTCATGGCATCAATAACAGGACTCTACTCCCTCGCCAATATCTGCTTTTCGTCCTGCTTTAACAGTTCACTCCAAAAACCCTGAAATACGCCTCTATTTAATCCTAGATCTGCGCCCACAGTTGCCAAGCTGTATGTGTATGTCTGTATGTGTTACATCCACTGAAACGGCGACTGGACGACAAATAGACCAAACGCTCTATTAGGCCATCCCATACCGTACGATTCCGTTTGGTTCCATTGCCAACGACTGGCTACAAATTGTCAAACTTAATTAAAGAAACGCTGTCTTACTTTGTAATTGAGCAGCCAGTGCATGCTGCAGTGCCGTGCAGTATAGTACGGCAGCCCTCGCCCTCCAGTTGGACCAATCGCTTGCATACTAGGATGTGTGGACAAAGGCAGAGACAGAGGCAGACACAGAGTGAAAGCGAGACTTTCAAGCGTCTATCTTTTTCTACAGCAGTACTTCATAGGATTCTAAAAATAAAAGAGAAACATGCCAGCCAAAAAAAAAACATGAAAGAAAGTCTCTTTCGGGACCGAGGATTTTGATACACTTGTAGATCTATCACTGCATTGAAAAGCTGGGCCCGTACAAGTGAGGAATTAGGGAAGGACTAGTTTGATGGTGAGCAGGAACATTTTTTGTCTTTATACGTATTTTCTCGGAAATTCTCTCCCACGGCATGTCAAACCTTATTGCGGCATAGCAATACCCTCTGAAAGGTAAGGGTACTGAAAAGTACTGGGCAGTTTCCGAGTGTGTTGACGGCGAAAGCAACAAAAATGTCTCTGGAATGAATTACATACGGGTAGAAGAGGGATGGGGAGGAATGAGTGGCCTGCTGAGAGCAACATGAAAAAATTGCACCGTTGCTTTTAATTGAAAACGCAAATTGGTCATCAATTAATTTGACGTACATATGTATATGTAGACACTGCGTCGGGGTTGAATTTGAATGGCCAGGAAAAAAACGCTGATAGCATTGAATGTTTTTATTCATATGCCGGTCTGACTCCGTCTGTCACGTACGGTGAGAGGTTAGCATCCCCAAAGAATGCTCTGGAGTAAATACCGCCTGGCCTTCCCAAGATTCAAGCCTTGAGGCTTTTTAAACCGATTTACATAATAATAACACCAGTCATTAATGTTCCGTTCCAAAAAAATTAACAGTTCGCAGTGGCTGAAGAAAAGGCTTTGCCACGTCCATTGAAAATACCTTCCCCTTAATTTTAGCCACAAAAACTGTTCAAAGTGTGCCAGCTGGTCAAATTCTCTATAGTGCGATGCTTCTTGCGAACGTTCTAGACAACATGCATATGTATGTATGTAGACTTACATATATAGAATAGTATGGCAGGCTTGGCAACTCCGAGAGCAGATCCACATTAACAAACATTAACAATAATATTTAGACGAAGAAAAAAGATTTCTGTCCAAATCAAAACCATAATACTTGAGTGGGTTGGTTGAACAAGTTTAGCTCAGCGAACTCTCCATACATTTTGACAAGCAATACCTTAAACGACGCATAATTAAAGCGCCAGTACACAAACAAATAAAGGACATAATATATATTTTTTTCGACTTTTCCTAAGTTTTTCAACTCCAAATTTCCTAAAGATACCGCACAAAAATCACAATTTTTTACAATTTATTTTTTAGATGTATTTATTTGGAACGCTCTAACATGTTATTTCATTTCGCTAAGTACTTGTTTACTTAAACAATAAATTTGATAATTTTCTTTTAAATTTCAATAGTTTCTCTTCAGTTAGACAGTTTTCTTCAATACTTTCTAAATTACAACATTTTTTTGCGTCTGCTTTGCGGTTGTTGTTGCTCCAGACCTCCAGCAGGCCTGCATAATTCAACTAACAAGCATCAGCAAAATGTAATATTTTTCGAAAAGGGTCCAAAACGAGCAAACGTTCTATATTAATTGGTTTATAATATGTAACTTGAACCTTGGTGGGGTGGTGTGCTGTACAAAAGTAATGTTCCATTGAATGTGTGTTCGTTTTTTAGTATAAAGCTAAAAATACATTCGACAAAACATTGGATATTTCAATAAAAACACATAACTATCGAAAAACAGTTCTTATAAATAGCTAATTCCATATTTTCACTTCTATTTAAAGTTGGAAATCGATCTAATCTTCAAGCTGCAAGTTGTTCAATGTTCCCCGCACTTTCAGAAAGGTCATGCAATTCTAAATCAGCAGACTTTGAAAGCGAAATAGATATTAATTTATAGCTTTAATTTGTTTACAACAAAGCCAAGCGGATGAAAACACTATTCCCACTTATTTTAGCTAAAGTAAACAGACATTTGACTCCGCACAGATCGAGGTTAGACAATTTTATCAACGGGTCGTGGAGCAATCTCATGATTCTTAATTCTGATACGTGAGAAACAAATTGTGAAGAACTTGTATTGATGAATGATTGAGTGGATTAACATCGAATTTTACTGGAACTTTGGATCTTTGGAAGTTTGAGGGCTTAAGTTATGGAATCTTTTGTCTTGACATAAATTGGACCTATTCAGGTACTCATCCTCTTAAAAAAATTCTGGCTAAGGAGAGATATATTATAAGAATAACAACTGTATCACAGTTTTCATTTTGGGTGTCGCTGGCTCTCTTCCTTTGACTGCTGCTGTACTGGTATCTGCCTTGTCGTTTTCATCTGATTTTTTTCAATCCATCCTCCGCTGCTTTTTCTTCTTTCGTTCTGCCTTCATCTGCCTTCATCTATTCCTCCTTCCGTCACCAATTTTACCTATTCCACCGTTGGCACTGCACTTGCAATGGAAATGTTTCCCATCCGTTGCTTGCGAAATGAATTTTACGACTGCCCGTCCGAAAAACAAAACGGGGCGGTAATTCAGAATGCAGCGATTTCCCCTTTCACCCGACTTTTACCCACGAAACTCGTTGACAATTCGGAGAAAACGTTGACTGCAAGGATGAAAATAAATAAATAGTCAGCGACCGGCCGAAAGACCCAACAAAAGTTATACCCCTCTGCTTGGAACTCCATGCAGAAGACCTCCATGGGACGGGCAGTATCGTCAGCATGCAAATATTTAGATTAATGCAAGACTTTCGCAACAAAATACGCGCCGCGCATATTGCCAAACTAATTTGTATTTATGCCAAAAGGAGGCACAGAGTGCGAGTATCTCGCAGAGGGAGTTAGTCGCAACGCCAACAAAGATGATAAAATGTTTTTCATTTTTTGGGTTTCCTTTATTTTGCGTCAGATTTTTTGGGTTTCATCCGCCGTTAAGCAGAGTTTCGCTTTTTATACCCGGTACTCGAAGAGTAAATAGGGTATATTGTATTTGTGCGAATAACGGTTGTATGTACCGCACCGTGGGAAGCGTTTCCGACCCCATAAAGTATATATTTCTTGATCAGCATCAATAGACGAGTGGATCGAGCCATGTCTGTCTGTACGTCTGTTCGTCCATGCGTCTGTCCGTCTGTCCGTCCTGTTTGTCGGCTAGTTCTCAGAGACTATAAGAGCTAGAGCCACCAAATTTTGCATCCAGACTGCTATATGCTAACACTGAAACCAGTGTATTTAAAAAATTAACCCCGCTCCCTTCCGCCCGCAAAAGGGCGAAAACCACCCAAATCTACAATTTTCGTAGGGAATGACCATATCTATCCGATCACCAAATTGGGATCCAATTGGATCATTATTATGGCTACAAAGAATAAAATAAATTGCAGTGGCTAAACCCACCCCGTCCCGCAGCTTTTATTTGTTTTTTGCACATTCTCTCATTCACACTCTGCTTCGCGCAGAGTCCCTGCCCTGACTCTGCAGTGTGCGGCTCTAGGGGAGGGCGGCGAGCTAAAGGTGCGTGTTTGCGTGAGTAGTGTTGTTGATGCAGATGACAGATGAAGAAAAAATGTAAAATTTGACAAATAACCGCTAAGGTGCAGGTGTAGTATTGAGTGCCGAGTATAAAAGTTGTGACGTGACGCGTAAGAAGCGTCTCACACGTCCCTTCTCGTTTTAATTTTACCATATCTTGAGTATTAGAGAATTAAACCCTGAGAAAAAAACCATAAAAGACTCCTACCATTTTAAAATTGATACAGTTACAGCGGAATGATTATTTTGTTTTTCTAGTAGATACACATAAGAGCACCTGAATATAAACGAACAACGAAGCCAGCTAAAATTAATTCTGAAAAAATATACAAAAATCGATAATTTCAGCCGCAGCGCTGCTCCCAGCTCAACTAAAAAGCCATCTGGATGCACCCGCTCTGACTGCAGGAATTTCCCAATCTCAGGCGGCAGGAAGCTCGAAAAGATGAACTTCTTTAATTGAAAATCGATGAATTCTTTCCTGCTAATTCCTTTGACTTTGTTTGACTTTGTTTACTTCTGAGGGTGGGCATATACATACATATGTTTTCGATTAATTCTTAGTAATTAATTTTTTTAATAGATTCCCTCGAATGCGTTTCTGGCTGAGTCCCGCAACTAAAGCCCATGCCAAGTAAGTACAATTTCTTCAAGCTCGAACATTGCAAATTAGCTTGCGATTACTACTTACCCCTGACATAGATCATGAGAATATTCTTCAATATAAGCACATATATTTCATTAAACTGACTATCTATTGGAATACCGGAAATCTTTCCATTGGCTTCTTTTTGTAATGCCCGTTTCAATTATATAGGAGTAAATACCGTGTACAGTTCTAATGAGCGATATGCGCAGTCGGAAAACGTCCTTTGCTTCTCTTACCTATTAATAGCACTGTGTCCAGCCCTACTTAAATGTTCTGTGAGCTCTGGGAATTCGGTTAGCCGATAAACTGGAATTGTACTTGAAACTTAATTACGAACTCGTGGTCAACTGGCAAGCAGCAAAATGCAAATGCAGATAGGGATGCAAATTTTGGAATACCTGACAGAGCCAAAGTTGTTGGAGATGAAGATGCTGGCTAAGTGGCCCGGGCTGAAATTGTACCTCTCCACAGATTTCCAGCGTCCCGTATCTGGCGTATGAGCAATATTCATTAATGACAAACTAAATGTGTCTATAATGCCGCATAAACTCCGATTGGCCCCTCCACCAACATGACAGCCCTCTCCTCACGTATGTAATTAAGTGTCCTGTTAAAACGGAAATGGAATTTGGTTTCGGTTTTTGATTTTAATTTACATTAATTGCATATGCATTTATGCCACCGACCATTTGGAGAATCGAAAACAAATACCCGTACTGTCACTGCCAACAGGTAAGTATATCGTCAAACCAAAACCCTTTACAGACGTCAGTTTCAGCATGTGAATGGCATCGAGTACTGCAGTCGGTCTCTGATTTACCAGAGCGTAAAAACACTTGAAATGGACTCAAATTGCGGCCTTGGAAATATATATGGACTAGGACTAGGACTTCTAGTTTTTCGTTAATCGGTCGCAATTAGCACATGCTATATGAATTGTCGAATGGGAATATCGCTGACCCATTTCTTGACTTAGATACGGGGGTACGGGGGAGAGAAATTGTGGAGAATCATTATTAATGCTCCCTTAGTTTTTCATCAACTAAATAAAATCAAATTAAATGAATTCAGAATTGAAGCAAGTTTACATAAGTGCCTGAAAAGCAAAGAAAACTTCTGACTGGTACAGGTCCTGGCTCCAATAGACTCTTAGGTGGACACCTTTTCAGATAGAAATGGAATGACTGGAACGGAATGATTTCAATTAAATAATTTGATTCAGGATTTTAAATTTATGTACTTGTAAGATGTATTGTTGACATATTTACATATACACATGTATATGATACTGGATCAATTTCGAAAAGCTTAAAGAAATTAAATGTATGAGAATAAAAACAAAATGATTGCTGAACAAGAAAGTTAAGTTCATATACCTAAAGTATTTGCAAGGGAAATTATTTATTTAATTCTCATAAACCGGAAATTAATTGCACTAAAGTGACTGAATGGAACAGTTAATTTTAAGTTATTAAATGATGGGCTCCTTCTTTGTATGTCAATTTCAGAATCACACATGGTATCCTCAATGTTTAAACGCATTGATAGGGGTACTGTTATTTTGAACAAGCTTTAAAGTAGCAATCACTTGAAGAATCATCTGAATATCTTGAATGGAACACCTGCAGTGTCCCTTCCATTATTATAGTTGTGGCCACAATTACCATATTGCAGTGATTCATCCCTAATTGGAGGGTAATTCGTCCTTCCCCTCTAAACTCCACTTCCATAGCTGCACAGAATACCTTCCACCCTGTTGACCACTTTTCCTTTACTCTGAACTCGTGACTTCAGGTACACAAACAAAATACACGAACACAGTGTCGAAAGGGATCCCCCCAGAGGCATGTAAGAACATATCGGCATGATATCGGCCTATCATCACTTTAAACTAAAATACAATGAAATTACATACAGAAGGATTTAATATCGTTGCGTATTTGTCTAATTACTTATTGGAGAATCAGTCTATGAGAATTAATGGATTATAATTTGTGTTCATACGTATGAATACATATTTTAATAGTTTAAGGTTGGAATCATTTACGACTTTGTCTTTACCTGTGGAAAAGCAAAAGGATTGCTTCGTAATGCTTATTTACAATCGTTCCGATTTATTGATTTTGAAAAGAATTTGTTATGTGCTTGGGGTGGTTCAACCAGCAACTCAAATCACTTGCTCTCTTGTGGCAGCCTACAAACCCTATGCTTCGCTCCTCCAAGTGGCGCCACAACATTTTGTTTGCATATGCAGTGACGTATTTGCCGAAGTCAGCGGAGCGTGTGATTAAATTTAAAATATTTAAGCATATTTTACGAGTTGGCTGGTAAAACACAAAAAGAAAAATCAAACGCCGAACGGCCATTGACCAACTGTAGTGGTGGGATGTTTGTGGCAGGGAGGGGGTGGCGGCAGAGACAGAGTGGTCGCAACAATGACAGCGAAAATAATAACAATAAAAAAATTAACTACAACTGCAAAAAATGGCTCGCAAATTAAAAAGAATAAAAATCCAATGAAAATTGCTCTCTATAAAAATGTAAAAATGCGAAAAGCGCTGCCACAAAAACACCGAAGAAGCACAAAAAACACACAGAAAAAGTAAAAAATAAAAATGAAAAGCAGCACAGCGAAAAAAAACCACGAAAAACGCACGCAAAAAATAATATAAGATACAAATATGTAAGTATAAAAACCCAATGAGGAGGTACAGTAGAACCAAATGAAAAGAAACTGTAAGAAAACGGTGCTGAAAATGCGCAACTGTTTATGGCAGGGTAGCGTATAGGAGGGGTGGTTGCATGGTAGGTAGCTCTTTGGGTGTAGGTGCTGGGAGTGACTGCCCGGCGGCGCCTGTGGCTCAATGCGTGCATTGGAGTGTACTTGGGAGTAGAGGCATTGCCCATACGACGGTAGATTGGAATGTGTGTTTGGTGTTTTTGGATGGGTAATGGCTGCGGGTTGGTTTGTTGGGTGGATGTGTGGGTGGTGTTACGAGAATCAACGGCTGGCCTTGTTGTCTGCTAGGCATGTGGAAAATCAACGGCAGATCAAACGGAGCGTGCAGTGGAAACAGACAGAGTAGGGTGTGGCCGTGGCGGATGGAGAGTGGGTTGCAGGGAGAGCGGAATGAGGGGAGAGAGGGAGTGAGAGAGAGAGACAGCGGGTACAATATGTTTCCAATGTGGCACATTTAATATTAACTTTTCGAATTTATTTTTCCGCCTGGCGAAAAATACATTTGTTGCCTGAAACTGTATCTGTGACTGTATCCTTCTTTGTATGCATATATGAATGTACATACATAGGTACATATGTACTTTTTGCGTGTGCATGTGTGCCACATTCATTTCGCTTCATTTCTCTCTTTCTAGCAGGAAATTACAGCATGTAATTTGCATTCAGTTGTAAAGTGAAATGGAATAATTTGACGAAGCTGCCGCCATTGATGGCTTCGCTCTCTCTCCCTTATTCACATATTTTCCTGTCTCTTCATTTGTGTGTGGTCTGTGTGTGTTTTAATTTCTCAATCATTCAATCATGCATTCTCTTAGGCATTTTCCAGCCTCAGCCTCCGTGTCCCCATCGATTCTCGATTCTCTGCTCTTTCTCGATGTACAAGATTTGACATGCTTTTAGCCAACAACAAAACATGAATGCATTTAAATTCATGCATACCTACATACATATGTACATACATAAATGGAATGTAAGTCTTCAAACTCCATCAGCATACCTACACACTGTGTGCGTGAGCGCGGAAGTTGACACTTTCAAATCTAATGGAGGGGCTGCAGCCGGCTGCAGGCTGACAGCGGAAACAGAAACAGCCGTATTCAGGACACCCAAAATCCTTTGCACCAGATCTACAGGAGATGGGCCCTCTAGGCAGTACCGCGCATTCTTTCCCAACTTCTTCGACTTTTTTTGTTCATTTTTCCGACGCTTTATTTCTTGGTAGACTCAAGTGATTTGGCTTGAATGGGAAGCACTCAAAAAAGATCTCTCGGGAAACATAACCAGATACATACATATACAAATAATAAAGATTCAGTTATTGATAAGCCAACTGTGTTTCTAATTTATATCCATACATTTTCAGCTGAGTATATTTCAAAAACTTAAAATGACTGTATTAAAAATCCACATCATTCCGTAAATGAGCCAGTAGCGAAATGAGAAACAATGAACAATAATTCTGTGGGATGGCAAGAACGGCCCAGTAGTGACGGAGAGACAATAAGTAGAGATAAGAATATAATAATAACAATAAGAAAGGGAGAATACCGATGAACTGTGAATAAATTGATGAACATTGTATTACAAACAAGTCTGTAGCAAGTGAATTGCACTAAAATGGAGGCGGTATTCTAGCTGAGGCAGTTAACTACTCTCACGCTCTATGTCACTCCAAGTACGCACTGTACCCGGGGAAAGTGTATATAGAAAGCCATTTAAAAAAAAAAATCAAACTATGGCCCACAGAGACGAGTCTCATAGCCACAGAAAGCAAATGAAAGAGAGAAGGAGAGAGCGTCATTAAAGTAGAGAGCTGCGAAGATATTGACCGTAAACGGCAAACAGACAACAGGGTCCCTTTTGAATGCTCATTCGGTGTTTGCATTTTTAATTAAAATTACAAATTTATGTCAACAGCTTTTAAAACCCCTCTCAACACACTCTCTTTTCGTTCTTCTTAACAGAATTCATAAAATATAAAGAAAAAATTGGGTGAGTGAAATAACTTTCAAAATATTGATTTTCTCAGGAGTGTCTTTCCCTTTTATTTTCTTTAAACTTTTTGCTCTTGCATGGTGCGTATGGGGAAGAGGAAGTTTCAATTACACTTCTCCTTCTTTTTGGTTAGAAATGTTTTGTTTAACACCTTAGCGTGATTCCGGTATTTATAAAATAGTATTGTGGAACGATTTCCGTTTCGCTGCACGACAGCAGCGGAACATGCGACATGACGAAGGCTAATGTGGAATGTGGTGGCAAGTGGTGTGTGGGGATTGGGATTGGGGGATTGGAGGAATAACATGTGGATGATGAGGGAATAGGTAAGGTTGTCGCTGTCTAAAAAACAATAATTGAATGCGACATTATCAAATTCAGCATTTTGGAGCAATAGTTGTAGTTGGAGCTGGCATCCATTATCCTGAGAGATTTGCCTACCTTTATCCAGTCCCAATCCATAGACCCAATCGACGCAAATGTATCTTTACAACGAGGAGGGACGTGTGAAGCGCTTTTTACGTGTCAAAATTTTTATACCCGGTACTCAGCTGTACCTTAGTGGTTTTTTTTCAAATTGTACATTTTACATTTTAAATTTGTCTGCATGTGTTATCTACATCTACATCACTAGACACCCTGAATCCACACACTCAACGAAACAGAGAGTGGAATGAGAGAATGAGCAAAAACTAAACAAACATAAGTCTGGATGCAAAACTTAGTTGCCCTATTTCTTCTGGTCTCTGAGTACTATGCGCTCAGAGGGACTTACAGAAGGACAGACGGACGGACAGACAAACATGCCTATATCGACTCGGCTCTTGATGCTGTTAAATAATATACATATGTACATACTTACTTAATTACTAACTTACTTACTTCTTTTTACTACTTGCTTACTTCTGCGTGTTACATTTTTCTATTTACTTTTTGAGTACCGGGTATAATTATGCGCATTTCTGTAACAAAAATATTGTGTAGTGAGTTTGTGTGAGGACTCAGCAGTGTTTCTTTGGTGTCGTAACTGTTGCGATGGAGACTTGGGGGTCTGCTGGGTGGTTATGCCGCATCTAGCGAGGGGCAGGTAGAAAATTTACAAGGTGCCCATGTCTCGCCCACAACAGCGTATTTTAATATGCGACGCATGACTTTCATTTCCCGTTGTTTCTTCGGATGCGGTCGCATGATTTTCATACGGTGGCATCTCCAGATCAGTGCCACTGAATGGGGGCGGGTGTAGAGGGATGGCTGCGCCTAAGTTCTTGCTGTGCGGCATGGGGAACGGGGTATGGGGAGACCGCGGCACAGCAACTGTTGGAAATGGGTTTTTAAGGCGCCGGAACGTATGCCACTGTTTCTTTGGCTACAACTTTTGTTTCAATTACAATTACCTGTTACCACCCCTCAGGGAATGACTTTTCCTCTCCTTAGTGCATTTGCATAGATTGTTATGCTCCTTGGCTTCTGTGGTCGTGACCCCCTAAAACTCCACGATCCCGATAAAGAAGTTGCCCTATGTATGTACTTTAATGATTATCTGTGATTTTAATACGTGGCTAGTGTTGGAAAGCACTGTTGGCTCTTGACAAGTTTTTTTTGGGTTGTTCATTCATTAAATTGTATATTTTTGAATATGCACTTAAAATGGCATCTATATACACACTTATCTGCCGAAATGGATCAAATCGGATCACTAGTACATTAAGTCCATTCCACAGGAATAACCGATCTTTAAAGGCCAAATCGGTCCTTCCTTCAATGGGTATATCTTCGCGAATGACTAATGGTTTTGGAAGTTGAAACTAACATAATCTCTTCTACGGCCATACCTTCGCACAGGTAGGATTTGTGAGCGATGTATTTAAATTAAGTGATTGAGCATCTATTAAGCATTAACCGGCGAAATTATTTCATCGGAGCTTATTGTGCATAGTACTGTAAATATTCTGGAAATCGAATCTATGTATATTCAGAATAAGAATATGATTATGGAAACCGTTGCTAGAGGGAGTCCCATGGAAGTCTCAAGTCTCGCTCTTTCTTTGTATATATGTATGTATGTACATACCATTTACATATGTATGTATGTATCTGCTTGCCACTCCCTTTGCTCCACATTTGTTTTCATCTGAAATCTGCTATTTTTTTTAAATTTAATCTGTGAAAACTTTATTACAGTCGCTTGCAACCAGTAAGAGAAAGAAAATATATATTTTTTTGTATTTTGAAGATAGCATTTCATCAAGGGTTCTTTGTGTGGGTGTGTGTGTTTGCAACAATTTCCACGTGACATATTATAAACATAAATGCCTTCGGAGCCATTTTACTCCGATTTCGGTCTGTGGCCAAGTGAAATTTTTATTCCCAGGCATAATGAACTTGGAGCACTGGCACGTACGGGCTACCAGTACTCTCGGCATTCTGCCACTATACCTATCTCTTCCACTACCTCTATCCTATCGCTATCTCTCTCTCTTTCTATAAGCCTTCTCCTGCATCATTCTAACCTTCCTGATTCCTATGTTTCTGTGGAAGTTTGGTAACATTTCACTTTGGCCCAAAGTGCAGTTTGGCTTGGTTGACTTGGCTTCGACTGTGTCTCTCTGTCTCTGTGTTTTGGTCCTTTAGGCAATTCATAGCTGGCTCACAAGGAAGTGTGGTTAGAGGGGATAAATTGTGAAAGCGGCTTGGCTTCAGAGAGGGCTAATATGGAGAGAGGAGCAAGAGCCCCCGCGTTGGACAGTTCTCGCCAATTTGTTCGGTGAAACATAAATAAACTGCGCTGTGAGGACCATCATCCCTTTTAGAATTCAGTCGCCAAAGTGCAACCCCCTACACACAAACAGAAGCACACATTCTCTTTGTAGTGATCCTTCCTACCTCTTCCCTTCTTGCTGCTTCCAGCTCCATCACGGATCTCTGTGTGCAGGGGAAAACAGCATGAAAATCATATTATAAATAAATTATGCAATTATAATTACACAAGAAAACTACTTGGGGCAAAACAGTTTACACCCACATATAGAGAGGGATGGGTAGAAAGCTAGACGAGAGGGACACATCCACAGACACATACATATGTACATGTGAATGCCAGGACCGAGAGTCCCCATGTGAAGTCCTTGTTTCAGGCTAAAAATGTTGAAAATTGTCATTCCAGGCGCGTGAAGCTTTTCCACCAAACCCCCCCCCCACACACACACACCAAGGACTCTCTTCATTAGAAAGTCTCTTACATACGTATGTACATATGTACATATATGTATATATGTACATTTGTTTGTGCAGATGTAGGTGTATGTCTGTGGCGCATGTGTGTATATCTATGTATGTGCATGTGTAGGAGTGGTGGCCGAGCACAAATAGCACAAGTACAGGAAAATAATTACATTTTACGTGTTCCTATTAATCTTGCTGAGTTTTTAGTTTCAGTTTTAGTTTTCCCCACTAATTCACTTGCTACCCATTTCTTTCGCTTTGCTTTCTCCCTCTGTCTTCAACACTTTGCAATTGGTTGTGCCGCAGCGGCCAGTCTCCCCTCTAGGGGCCCTGGTCCGTAGCGTCCTGTCTTCACCCTTTCACAAATTCAATTTTCTTCGTTCAGTTTGCTTTTTACTTTATTTTGATCCACGCTAGTGGTCGGTCCCGGACTCCCTCGGAACACTTTGAGGCAAGTGGTCCATGGGGGGTCTGGGTCTCTATAGATATAAGCTCACACGAGCACATACATATATTCCTCTTAGTTAATTACTTAGATGTTAGGAAAAGAAAGACTCATAGTTTTTCGATATTGATTCGATTTTTATGTTCCAATAAAATACATACCAAGTAGTAATAAGTAAGCAAAACGTCGTTTCAATAATCCTGATTATTAATATACATACATATATGTATGTATATATATATGTATGTACATATGTGTAATGGGTTTCCGGGAAAGTAACTTTGGTGGGCTGGGCGATGCCTGGCCTGTGTGTGTGCTTGTGTGTATCAGTAGCTATGATGTTGCATGCAACTAATTATGCTTTTTACCATTCGGTGGTTTGCTCTTTTGCCACTTAGCAACAACATACATAAGCCGCTTAACCCACTAAAACCACAGGATACACGCACACTCGGATACCGAGGAGTATTCCAACGTATGTGCAGATGTAGTTGAGGGTGAGTCGAGAGAAGGGAAAAAGCCCCGCAAATCTCATTAAAGTTGCTAACATGTTTCAAAATTAATTTCAGTAATTCTCCACTTGACTGCGGCTCCAGGCGAACGCTCTCAGTTCCGCTCATCGCATTTGGTTTGCGTCATTTTCTGGGACTCGGTCAACTCTCGTTCGAAATGAAAACATTTCCATTACCAATGCTATGGGGCCCGGGGCCAACCGCAGTTCGAATGCAGCACTGGATAATCACATAACTCGAAAGTTTCCTCTCTGAATGGAAGCCAGCGCAATTGGAAGTCGACCCAACGTCACAGGGACTTTTTTCGCATCAGCAAAACTGCGAGTTTCTGGAACAGCTCTTAAGGTAATATTTACAGACATGAACAGGCAGAGTCAACCAGAAGAAAAGCTAAAGTAAGTACAATTAGAAAATAAACTCTCCACCGATTCACAAGGGAATGTCGAATGTACGAGAAAGAGAGCAAAGTCAAAATACTAAGATAGTATTTATAAAAAAAATAATTATCATAAAAATTGGTGCAGACATGTGGGAATTGTCAGACACGGTCAGCTTTTGAACTAGGGTTTTTAAACATCAATCAAAATATCAATATGATATTTTTTACCAAAATATATATGTACATATGTATTGATATTTTTTTTATATATTTTAATATATTGTGTTTGGTCTCAATTAGTCCCGATAGGCAACGGAAAACGAAATGTGCTTCTCAAAAGAGTATATATTCCGAGTTTTCTAGAAAATCTGAAGAGCAAAGAAACGTTAAATATGGATTAAATAAACAAATTTAAGCAAAAAAAAAAATAAAGAGTTTTCTGTTTTCTTTACTTATGTATTTATTTCAATTACTAATTATCTGCTAACTATGGAATAGGAATAAGAACAAACTTATTATATATGTACAAAAGAGAAAGGAAAGATACAATTTAAACATTTTCTAAACTAAGGTAATGATAAATGTTAAATATAATTTTTTTTAAGGGTTAATTCGGGGGTTATTAAATGGTACAAGTAATCTTAGGGAGAGTAACTCGAGGATTCTGGGTATAGTCTCTAGGCAGAAATTCTTGCATAATAGTGTGCTCAGGCCATGCAGCCGGTTCCAAAGCTTTGGATACAAGAGAATCGGGAAGAAGAATTTTTAAAGATGAGATATTACGCTTATGTGTGAAATTAAATTTAGTTATAATAAAGTTATCCGGCGGCGATTGAAGATAAGAGCTTAGATGTAGTTTGACATCATCCGGTGTGGTTTCGGGAATAAGACGAGAGACAAAGACTGCTTTGCGGGGGACCACCGCGCTGAGCGGAACAGCGGAAAGCGAGCTGGTGGAGCTACTCATAAAAGTCTCCGGGCGGGAGCTGAGGAGCAAGAAGAGGCTGCCGATCCATTACCATTCAATGTAACAGAGACCGGCAAATCATTTGCAACTGGAAACTGGTTACTGTTAGGGATTCCATCACTGGCAACTGAGTCCGAAGTTAAATTGACAGGGGTATGGATTTTTGAGGCAACTACTATGTTGTTAGGCGTGAGAAAGGCTGAATCCTCCGATGGCGGATGGACATCCATCGGTGAAGGTTGGCCACTAAGAGTAGATAATGAGTTCATCGGTTGTAGGTGAGAGGCCGGCGTTCCACTTGGTAAGACCAGCACTCGCTCAAGAGTTTGAGGCCCAGAAATTGCGATTCCAAAGTAAGGAACTTCTCGTTGAGAGCATTGAATTGATTCCGAACATCTTGGAAACCATTCCTCGTTTGTCTCATAAAGGTGCACATTTCCGCCTCAATCTCCCTGCAGGCCAAACATGACTAAAAAAGACCCATGCGTTTCGATATTAAGTCATTAAGACGTCCAAAGTGACCACCTCCAGCACATTTTATATGAGCGAAGTTATCACAAAGCCAGCAGCTGAGGTAGGAATCACCGTTAATGGTGCCACCAAATTCGCATTTCTTTGCATTGCAGATAAGAGCCATTTTCAACAGCTGTTGGGTCACTGTGCACAGCGAGAAAAAAGACGCACTGAGAGCACAAGCTAGATCATGAAGCAATTATAAAGGAGGGCCCTTCATGTGCTAGATGCGAGACCAGGCAGCAGCAGCAGCAGAACAAGCACGATGATCAGCAGTTATGTATGTACGTATGTATGTACATATATACAGAGCAGACGGCGCAGCGAAGTGACGAAAGCTAACGGTGAACTCCAATAAAGCAAAGCAGAGACGCCGAGATATTAGTCCATAAACCATAAAGCAACTATATAAGGAGGTCTCGTCGGAAAAAATTATGTGAAATAGTATGTATTATGTATTATAGTGAAAGGGCTCTCGCTGTAAGAGTGAGGGCAACGACAATGGAGTGTGCTGATTAATCATTTGAAGGCAATGTGAAAAAACATAATAATTGTTACATAATTTAGTTTTTAATAGTTTGCTTCATAATAGTAGTCAGTGTTTTGAAAAAATAAACATTTTGAAAAATTAAAAAAAAATAAATTCGTCCGTAACCAACCTTCCGCGTCGACAAGCAAACGCGCACTGAGAATTGGGAAAAGCAGCGAGTAACTCTGCCACCGACGGGGCCTCCTTATATAGTTGCTATATGTCCATAAAGGAAGAATGCAGGCGTCGTATTGTGAGCGTGAGAGCCAGATGGCAGCTCAGGTGAAATCCAGAGAGTGAGTAGGCAGTGCAACGGATTATGCGCGAGAACGGTGAGTGCCAAAGAGCAATAACAATTGTCTAAACAAAAACAATGCAACGGTCCATTGTTAGATGTATGTATGTTTGTTCGGGAGCCACAGAAAAATTATAAGTTAATAAATCAATTTATAACACTGAGTATACACAATTTTATACAATATGAAGATGTATGTAACTTAGATAGAACAGATACTTAAGACTAAATTGAATTAATAACAGTTTGTAAGTTCCTTTTTAAACCCGGTACTCGAAGAGTAAATGGGGTATTTGGTATTTGTGCGAATAACGGTTGTATGTAACGCATAGAAGGAAACGTTTCCGACCACATAAAGTATATATATTCTTGATCAGCATCAATAAACGAGTCGATACAGCCATGTCTGTCTGTCTGTCTGTCCGTCTTGTTTTTCGGCTAGTTCTCAGAGACTATAAGAGCTAGAACAACCAAATTTTGCATCCAGACTGCTATATGCTCACACTGAAACCAGTGTATTTCAAAAATTATCCCCGCCCCCTTTCGCCCTCGCAAAAGGGCGAAAACCTCCCAAACCTACAGTTTTGAGAATAAAAGAAAACTAAGAAAACTAGAAATTTCCAGTGGCTAAACCCACCCCGTCCCGCAGCTTTTGTTGATCTTTTTACATTCTCTCATTCACACTCTGCTTCTGCTTCTGCTTCACTCGGCCCCTGCCTCTGCCCTCCCCCTGGCGATTCCTCATCCGACTTTTAACCCACCACGTCCCGCAGCTTATATTTTTTTTTTTTGCCTCTGCCTCGAGTCTGCAGTGTGTGGGTCTAGGGAAGGGCGGCGAGCTAACGGAGCGTGTTGGTGTGAGAAGTGTTGTAGATGTAGATGACAGATGAAGAAAAAATTTAAAATTTGACAAATCACCGCTAAGGTACAGATGCACTATTGTCCCAATGACCAGTTTTGGTGGCCAAAAGCTAATTTTTAAAAGTTAAAACCAAGACTCGGTTTTTAAAGCTCTGTATTAGAAAAAGAGTGACCATCAAAGTTGCGTACAAGAAATTTTCATAGATGGCGCCACTTTCGAAAAATCTGATGTGAAATCTAGCGGTCATTATTGCACAGAATGTGCAGGGAAAAGGTACCAATATTATTTCTTTTTTAAATATCTCATAAATTGGAAAATATCGATTAACTGATCCAATTTTTTTGATGCATTTTATTTAGTAGGCTTTTTACTACGTGTTCTGTAATGTGAACGATATCTAGTCGTTAAGGCTTGGGAACTATGTACCCATAACCGTAGCGTGCGGAATTGAATTTCAAGAAAAATACACACAAATAAAAATATAAACAATTTTAAATATCAATATTTTCGGATTGATATATTTTATATGATTTTAATACAAAAAAAATGTATATATCATTGATTTTATATTTATCAAATTTATCAAATTGAAATTAATGTAAATTAATACATTAATGTAATTTTTTTGGGTAAAATATTTGAATGTGACTTAATCTGTTTGATTCCTGAATATCAAGATAAAATAAAATGGGCTTAGAAGATTTGTACGGAGTGCCATACATTTTATGCGCGCTTTCAAAGTCGGGTGATTTTGAAGTGCATTGACTTGTGAAAAAGTGCGGGAAACATATCCAATGCAAACAAATTTCTGCGACACCAAGGGTTTTCTTTCTGATCAAGGAGCGGAATAGAAACTGGGAGTGAACATGGATCCCAGTGGGGTTCGGACCATTAACATGTGAACAATTTTGTGAGCCTTTGATATGGAAACTTTCCATCAAAACGAGGCACACATTCATTGTCTTCAACTTCGTGTGCTGTCCACATTATTAGCTCGATGTACCTTCAAGCTGTGCACGTAAAAAACCCGATTGTTTGGCATTAATCCAAAAAATAAAGCTAGACCTCTGCAAATTGTCACGAATATTCGTTAGACTAAAGTAGAATTTCGGAAATCTTTTGAAACACGCCATCTCCCGCCCCCATACGAAGTGAAGCCATTTATTTCGTATTTATTATACAGAAAATGTATTCAAAGATTTAATTATGATAAAAGATCCTTAAAGCATTTTAGAGATTTAAAAAAATATATTTTATTGACTGATTGAATGATTGATTGGTTAAATGTAGTTTAATTGGAATCGCTCCAACTTCTTTAACTAAGCAATAAATTGGATCATTTTCTTTTAAATTGTAATAGATTCATATTTAGTTAGTCTGTTTTCGTCAATTGTTTCTAAAGTACTAAGTGCTTTCGGATTGTTGTTTCTCCAGACCTCCGGCAGCGCAGCATGAGTGAACTCATGAGCATCTGCAAAATTTAAAATTGTTCGAAAAGGGTTTTACTAATCGGTAAATAATACGTAACTTGAACCGTTTTGAAGTGGTGTGTTGAAAAAAAGTAATATTCATTAATATTAATTAATTATTTTTAATAATATTATTTTTTTAATATATATATATAATTAATATATAGAGCACACCAAGCTAAAAATATACACGAACAAATTGAATGGTACTCCGCAAAAATCTTCTAAGCCTAGTTTTATTCTATCTTGATATTTGGGAATCAGAATACTTAAGTCGCACTCAAATATTTTACCCAAAAAAAAAATTATATTAATGCCAAAAATTTAGTATTTTTACCCATAGTGCAGTGGAGAGACCGGGATTACTTGAGGTGACTCATGGTAAGCTTTTGCATATTTAGTAAATACTTTAATTAATATTTTAGTAGCAGAGTGGTGGGGAAATAAGGCAGCGACAGAGAGCAGAATTTGATGAAATAACTAACAAAAGATCAAGGATTATGCGTGCTCCGTGTGTGCATGGGATGCGTTGTGGCAGGGGGAAACAGCCAAGGACTCGGCCCTATAATAAATGGAACACAAAGAAAAGGCCCAATGGAGCAGGAGGTGGAAGAGGAGATGGTTGCCTGATGAATTTAATTTTTGGAATGCCTCAGCTCTCACAGAGTACAAAGCCATAGTCACACACACGAGTTAGGATTGTCCTGGCCAAACAAAAGGAAGCTGCTTTTGTCACATGCACACGCTTTGCCCGGGGTTAGACCTGCAGGCTTCACAGCCTCCATCCTACAGCTCCTAGGACAACATATATAAGTAATTCCATGGGTTACTTATATTTTGCATCCAGGAATGGACCTTTCTTTTTTTCTTTTTATAAAGCTTGAAAATCGGCTGGAACTTCTACCTATTTCTACCCATTTCAGTTAACACACCCAGAAGTACCCGATGACCAGACGTGTAAGCGGCTACACATCAATGCCAGTGTCATTCACCCATCTAACACCCATCGTTAACATGGAGATTTCATATCTTATAATTGATGAATTTTACTGATAAAGTAAGGCATGTATAAGTGATAGATTTCACTGAAGAGTAATGCACTAATAAGTGAAGATTATTCTGAGGAAAAATAATTGTGCAAATTGAGTATAAAAATGTTTTATTTCCATTTATTTATAATATTTGAAATTTACACTCAGTTTTGCTCTGTTTTTTTTTTTTCACAGAACCTTTTAGTTACTGTGCTGCTTGTGTTTCCGTAAGCCCGAATAGCCTTTTTTTTTGTGTGCTGTTTACCTGAATCGCCTCTGAAATGAATTGAATTAATAGATATACATACATATGTATATGTTTATTTCTTATACGCGGTAGTCGAAGAGTAAATAAATTATATTGAGAAGGAATCGTTTCCGACCCCATAAAGTATATACATATGTTCTTGATCAGCAAACATAGCCGAGTCTATGTTTGGATTTCAGCAAATTTCGTGTGAACACTCATGTGATATCACACTTTTATTTTAAAAAGTCGTTCCGCTCCCTGCCAATAGGCGAAAAACTCCCACAACCACAATTTAAAAAATACGAGGGTTTCTATTTCTATTTCATTTTTCAGCTTTGCACTGAGGGTAAAAAGACCAAATTTTTAGCATTAAAACTAAACATAAAACGAGAGAGGGCGTGGAGACGCTTCTTACGCGTCACAACTTTTATACCCGATATCCACAATTTTAAATTTGACATTTTACATTTTTTCTACATATGTCATCTCGCCCCCTCGCCAAGAGCAGCACACTACACGACGCAGAGTGAAAGAGAATGTGCAAAATTAAAAAAAAAACAAAAAGGGACGTGTGAGACGCTTCTTACGCGTCACAACTTTTATACCCGGTCCTCAGTACTAAATTTTTTCTTCATCTGTCATCTACATCTGCTTCACTTTACACGTCAACACGCCCTTTTAGCTCGCCTCCCTCCCCTTAAACTGCACATGTGAAAAAAACAACAAAAGCTGCGGGACAGGGTGGGTTTAGCCACTGCAAATTAATTTCCTTATTCTGGCTATAATAATGATCCCATCGGATCCCAATTTGGTGATCTGATAGATATGGTTATTCCCTACGGAATGGCGTTTTTAGTTTTCTTTTATCTTCAAAATTAAAGGTTTGGGAGGTTTTCGCCCTTTTGCGGGGGCGCAAAACAGTGTGAGCATACAGAAGTCTGGATGCAAAATTTGGTGGCTCTAGCTCTTATAGTCTCTGAGTAATAGGCGCTCATCAGTACGGACAGACGGACATGGCTCAATTGACTCGGCTATTGATGCCGATCAAGAATATATATACTTTATGGGGTCGGAAACGTTTCCCTCTGTGCGTTACATACATACTTTGTGCACAAATACAATATACCCTATTTACTCTTCTAGTACCGGGGATAAAAACTATGCTAGTAAAAGACCAAGGACAAGGAGGGAGTGGGGCCCAGTGCTACCGATAGATGTATGAGAGGGCGACGTCATTAGTTAAATCTATAAATATCTTTTGCATTATACATTCAGTCATTACAATTGGAATATGCCAACACCAATCCATGTCCAGGGTCACTTATAATTTCAAGCACAGTCACATTCACATTTAGCATCGAAAAATAACCGTGCTCGTTCCTTTCCTGTTTCTGGCTCTGGGTGTGGCTCTGACAGGATGTCGGGTCTAGGCTAGAGCCCATAACTTAAACAGTGGCACCGTGTGCGCATACTGATGCTATGAGAATGATGCGAATGTGAATGATGATGATGATGGAAGTCAGTAATTGAAATGCAGAAAATGGAGAGCATCCCAAGCAGCCTCGACTTACTCGCCAACTAAGGTGAGTGCTAGAAAAGGGGCTGGGAATGAGACTGGTGTTGCTGCTGTGGGTGGGTTGCGCTTCTCCCTTAAAGATAAATAATGCAGCAGCCTGAAGCCCGGACGAGAAGGAAGTAGATGCTTTCTGCATCTGTCTCGGTCCTGAGCCGCTGTTGACACATAGTTTGTAGTTGGTAAACAGTCAACACACAACTGCTCAACGAGCACCTGAAGATGCTTTGTATAAATTTGAATATTTAACTGCATCTGCACTGGCACCGGCTCATGATCTGGCTTTGACAGTAGCAGTGGCAGTCCCAGACCCAGCTAAAGCTTCAGTTACACCAGAAGTAGTAACTTTTCACTAAAATCTAGTGCAGCTTCTCCATGAGTACACCGCTCCATGGCTGCCTGAGTGTGTGCCCCCTGTCCGTCTGACCTCCTGTCAGTTTTCCCTGCACTTGTTTTGGACCAAGAAAATCTTTGGAGCCGGACCCAACCTTGTACCCGAACCCGTGCACTGGCTCATTTGGCATGCGTGTTTGTCGCTTTGTCCAAGACATCAACCATTACCGTGATCTCTGCCCAGTGTCGACTGCTTTTTCAATATAAAATATCAATAATCGGATCTCTTACGATCTAACATCTCTAAGTATGGCTGAAAAAACTGAAGGAGAATAAGGAACAAAAGAGAGCGACATTCATGGGACACACCATAAACTTGCCAGCAACATATGTACTTACCGACCCGCACGTATGAGAGATCTCCTTTTAAAACTTAAATTGCGATTTGCTTTTTGCAAAATAACTCGATCCGTATAGCTCTCCTTCACTCTTTCCATAGTCGGACTCTCTCTGTCTTTTGTGATACTTTTAGAGTTCGGGGCGCTTGAGCTTGAGGTCTATGATACATGACACTATATTTCCCTAACGCAGCTACGCACCTGTTACTGCTAGCCTACAGCTTTTACGGTCATCACTAACTAAGAATTGCAACAGGTCCAATACATATTCAGTACAAGCAACACATGTGACAAGAAGCTCAACAAATTGTCACGTAGTCATCTGGTGTCGGGCCATGAGAGTATACATATACCGAAACCTAAAAAACGGTCAGATCGTGGCCAAACATCAAACGTCTTTCCTGTCGATCTCACCTCTATTCAAACACGGGATGGATCTCGAGGCTTGGAATGGACCAGATGTCGCCTGTTTAAGTATTTTGTTTAGAAAGTTTTCGGGACACAGTTTTCTCATCAAAAATATAAAATTTTGCGCAGCAGGCATTTCCAAATTGAATTAAACACTCGGAGATTGGTTCACATTTGGTTTTCAAATTTATTTATTTATTTTTAATTAATTTATTAGTTTTTATTTATTCTTAGACCCTTGATATCCTCAGAAGTTGTATGTTGTATAGGTTTTGGTTTACTTAAAATGCTTGTCGCATTTGCATTTTCTCTTTTGACCATATATATGTACATATACATATTTATGTATATATACATATATATGTACATATGCATACATACATATATAAGTATATGTGTTTAATACGCTTAAAATATTATCGTGTTGCGTTGAAATCATTACATATACATATGTTATATCATTATCATTATTGCAATAATTATCGTAATTATTATTTTACTGCTGTGGTACTATAATGCCATATATAATTGTTCATTTATCGTTAGATAAATGCATACGCCTAGGGGATTTGGGTGGATTTTCGGGTGTGGACTCTATCATACTCGTTTTCGGCTCATCCTCTTCTTCTTCCTTCACTAAGCAGCTTACATAGACAAAAAAAAACCTTACGGGAAGTGTTTGGTATCGTACTTTTAAGCGGAATTCTCCCTACAATACGAGTACGTGTACGTGTACGGGTTTGAGTATACCCTAGGCTTGCCTCGGTTTATTAGCTATTTGTGAATTATATAGTTCGATATACTACAGATTCTTAAGTTTCGTCTCCAGCTCCTTTGCTATTTTGTCTAATAAATATAATTTGTTCATCTTTTGCTTTTTGCATTCGCAAAGCTTTCCATTTTTTTACTCTTTATCATGTAGCTTCCTCCTGCCTTTTTCGTTAATAATAGCTATATATTTTTACTGTCGCTGCCTTCGGGTTGGGTTTATTTAATTATTATATCTCATAAATTCTTGTTGTTGCTAAATTTTGTTGTTTGCTTTGCTGTCGAGTACTGTCTACCTCTGTATCTGAGTTTCCATGTTTTTTATCTGTCTGTCTTCTTGTGTGGGTGTGTATCTGTAAGTTTTTTGCGTTCATGTGAGGTGTGCAAAACGTTTAAATGTTAATTTATCTCAATTGTTTCCCTGTTTCTTTATTTTCTAAGTATTCCTCTTCTGGCCATCGCTCTCCATTTGCTCGTTTACTCATCTTCCAGTTATCCAGTACTTATACAGTTGACTCTGTCTGACCCTCGAATTAGTTTAAGTTTAGGTTTATTTCCTCTGTTTAAGTTTAGTTTTCTTGTAGCTCTAACATATATACTCGTACACTAAAATACTTTGTTTTCTCCAGTTATTTACACTTACATATTCTGCATTTTATTTTTGGGGTATTTTATTCTTTTCTTCCCATTCCTCATTCGCTTCTCCCATCTCTCAAGCCATTTTATCCTTAGTTTTTGGTAATCCATAATAATTATTTTACTGTGCCATTGGGTTTTCTTGTTTTGTTTGCTTTTGAAGCAATTTAAGTTTTATTTTTTTCCTTTTATATGCTTGCCAAATTCTAATAGGAAACTGACTCCTGCTCTTTTTTGTAATGGTTTTGCTTTGCCAATGAAACGGAAACGAAACACAAATTAGAAACGAGAGGAGTACTCGCACGGAGTGCTACCTCCATATATGGCACCCACACCTGTACACACACGCGCATACATATCTAAAACAAATAAGTATACATTGGTACATGTACGTCGACATTAACATACATACATATGTAGGTATTTATACATATGTATTACATATACATATATCCATTTTCTCTGTGTTGTAAAGTTAATATTTAGTTGGGCGTAACAACGATGGAGAAAAAGCAACAAAAAAAATGCGTACAGATATTTCTGTATGTTTGTAGGTAGATAAATTATATGTATCATATGCTTTATACTTTATATTTCTATGTATTTAGATTATTTATTTTATGTATTTGTATATTGGTGCTATATACGATATAACACTAGTTTACCTTGATTAGTCTTCATTTATATACACAGAGACTCCAGCTACTATAATTCGCTTCTCTTCTGGTATATTCTTTTTTTTATTTAATATTCCACACTAGCGGACTCTCTCACGCGAGCTCTTTCTGCGCACTCTCCCTTAAAGTGATGGATCATTTTGGCCTAATTTTCAGTGTGTTTTTTTGGGTTGGAGTTCGTAATTTATATTAACGATTTAATTTCTTTGCAAATACTTTATTCAGCAATTCTTTCATTCTGTTTGGTTCCTCCATTGGGGACTTTTTAAAATGTTCATAGGTGACCTTCTAGTGTCTAGTAGGGAAGGATCGACCAACTTATTCCAAGTACAAGCACTTGAATAGCTATATATATATATATATATATATATATATATATGTAGTATATGCAATAAATTCGATAAGCACCAATCCATGGAAAGAAATAAACAATGGATTTATTATTTAATATCTGAAAATGATAGAAAATCGAGCAAATATGTATTTCGGTTTGGATTGGGGGCTAACTTGAGTCTCGTTCTTATCGATAAAAATCCGAATCTTTATCTTAATTTGGACGTAAACTGATCTTTTCAAGTGATCTTTCTGATTTTCGCTGTCCATCCTTAGTTTATTTATGAGTTTGCCCATTGCCGCTTCTAAAATTCTGCATAATTTCGGATTGTTATGGTGTTTTTTTTTGTTAATACTGTTTCAAGCTTTATTTAGATCGATTCTTTTTCATGTGTGGGTTTTATTTTGGGCCGCATTCAGCTGGGTTTGAAAAGCAAAACTTATAAATAATAACAAAACATTCACATTTCATACGGTAATAGCAGCATATATATGAATATACATATGTACATACATATGTATGTAAACATATGTACATATATATCTTTAGACTTACTTCGATCTTTTTGTTAAGGCTTCGTTAGAGCAGAAATAGAGAATAAATTAGTTGGGACAAAAACTTAAACTTATCTATCAGGAATAATAGAGAATATAATATATACATACATATTTATATATATCTTCTATATGTTTATTTTAGTGTTTTAAATCTATCTTTAGGTCTAATTAAAAAAAATGTTTTCCTTTGCTTATAAGCTAAACTTGTTCCTTTTTTAATAATTAATTTACTTTTTGTTTTGAAGCTGACACACCGTGCAAAAGCAAACGAGATGAAGCTTTCGCTAAGCAAAACTCTTCCCCAACAGGCTCTCAATTGGTTTGCCAAATGTAATCTTTAAAGTGTACTGTGGTCTAGACGGCGAGCCTGTGTGAATCATTCTATTCTAATTCGCATATGTCATTTCCATTCCTATTTCCATATATATTTCCTATTTACATTTGCTATGGCGGATGGTACAGTCTGCTGTGCTGGCTATCTCTTGTCTGTTCGAGTGTGTGTGTCCGTTCACGTCCGATCGCTTTGTGATTTGTTTAAAACTATGCCAGTCTCAAAAAGCTCGAGTACCACGAAAAAAAAAACAGTTCCTCCTTGCATACTGCATTCCCCTGTATCCCATCTACTTTTCTAAAATTTCCATTTACTTTTTCACTCTCTTACTCTTTTACTATTACCCAATTATCATACCTTATGGTTTGTGGGTATGCATTTACATATGTATGTATGTATATGGCTATGTTTTAGTGTTTAGGTTGTTGTTGCTGTTCTGGCTTTATATGACTACTGCACTATGCTAAATAAATGTATAGGATATATGTATATCGGTGTATCGGTATCATTTTTTGAATCTGTTTAGCTATATCCGATGACACACACATAGACGAGTAAGCGAATACCTCTACTTCGGATTATGTATCCATCTGAATTAAGCAGATGTTTTTATGGGATCAGAGTCCCTTAATTACATATATATATGCATTTTCTGTCGCACTTTTCTAGTTCCTAACAATACAAAAAAAAAGGTACATATACTATGTATGTACATATGTATGTAAATGTGCCTTGACATAAAAAATCTGTTCGATAACATACATTTAGTCCTATATATATCTATATATATGTATAAATAATTATGCTTCTTGCGCCAGTTGACGCCACTCTTTCTCCGTAGAAGAGCTGCTGCGTGGATCTCATTTCTGAGATCGGGCATCGTCCAAGAGCTAACAGGCAACGGCCTCTTCGGCCGTCGCATCCTCGTCGATATCGATTTCCCCGCCGCGGTCCGCGGAGCGCCGACGTCTGCGCCGGACATTGGGCACTCCGGCGGCGCCACCGGTGGCGCCCTTTTTCTTCACAAATTTGATGTTGTATGGATCCTCGGCAAGCTCAGGGTAGAGGGCCACGTCGTGGATGTACTCACCCTCGTAGTTATTGGCATAGCTCTGCTTGATGATCTCATCGCTCTCCTGCTGTGTCCACTCTACGGCGGTGGTCAGACCGCTGCGCAGGGCTTCCTTCTCGCGGTGCCAGGCCTTTCGGACAGCAGTTAGTTTGGCGTGGTGCATCAGGCGTTGCTGCTCCTTGGCAACGGTTGTGCCGTAACGCAAGTTTATGATTGCGTGCGATCCATGGATCTTTACGTCAAGATAGTTACCGCCCGAGGAGCCGGCAGCGGATACCACCGACGTTGAGGAGCCACCGGAGCCAGCGGACAAAGCCATCCCGGCCGGTACAGCCTCGCGCGTTATCTCATGGAAGGTTGTGTTCACCTGCCCCTGCAGTCGCTTGAGTTGTTGCCGGTCCTCGCTGGCCCGCCACGCATCCTCTTTGACAAAGAAGAATGAGTCCTGCTGAGCGTTGTGCACCACGAAGGTGAAGGGCAGAAGCTTCGAGCGGTTGAATACGCTCGTGTACACATCTCGATAGATCGCATTGGCCGCCGGAACGCTGGACACGATAGCCTGTCCGTCCGCCGTGCGGGAGACTACGATGCCCTTGCCGAAAGGTGGTTCCGTGTCAGAGCCGATGATGCGCGGCGAAGGGTCCATTACGTCACATTTGAGGGCTGATCGCGGTGGTGCCGATAGATGCTCGAAGTCGGACATCCGGCGCACATTGAGGTGGGCAAGGAAGCCACTTTCGACGGCCATGGTTGGGATATTGTCGAAGGGGCGGCGCATGTTCAGGGCAATGGGGTTTGCAGGCGGCCGTCCCCAGAGAGCCGGCGGCTGCCAGAGGGCGCGAGCCAGCTGCGGCACCAGGTTAACCACATTGTAGCCGAGTGTTCGCATCCAGCTGGCAAAGTCCTGCGGGTAGTGGCGCTCATGGCCCACATTGATAGGATCGTTGCCGTTGAATCGGTACAAATGGAGCCGCGTGGGCGTAATGATGCGCTCGGCCACGCGCTGCCAGTCCGGCGACATCCACTGGCCAATCAGCGGATCGTAGACCCTACCATCGCCCATATGCACCAGGGTGGTCACCTGGTCTAGGATGCCGCCACAGAAGTCGATCGGGAGATACAGATACGGGTTCGAATCGTAAACGATGTGACCGAAGGGCGAGCGCATGATCTCGCGGATACCCTCTCCGTACTGGTTGAAGAGCATCAGGGGCGTGCCGCTCTGGTCCGTGGCCACGTAGTACTTGTGGCGATACACCTGCGCGTATATCAGGTGGCCCACGTCGTCGTAGGTGAGCGACATCAGCTTGCCGTCGCGGGGCGAATAGATCTGGGAGACCTCGTAAGGCCGCTGTTGGTTCGTGTAAAAGAACTGGGTCACGTTCCCAAAGTTGTCCTTGCGCGTGGTCAGCCGCTTCAGGTGGTCGTAGTAATAACGGACGTCGAAGCGGCCCCGCTTTGATGCGCGCACCAGCAGTCCCTGCGTGTTGTAGTGAAAGCGCTCTTCGCGAGCGTTCTGTGCGACCAGACCGCGGGCGTCGTACTTATACTGGCCCTCTCCAAACTTAACGATGCGATCCTGGGCGTTGTACTCCATCGGAATGGTGTTGCCGCGGTAGGTTAGCGAGAGCAAATTTCCGTTGTCGTCATATCGGAAGCCCCACGGCTCCTGCGCTTCCACACCTACCAGCTGACCGTCACAATCCCATGTGTAGTTCTTCACATTTGTGTAGCTGTTCACGGCCATGTTCCGGGTGTAGGTGCGTGTCTGCGAGATGCGTCCGTGCACACCATACGAGAACTCCATGCGAAAAACCTCCAGCCGATGTATGGCCAGGGCCATGCGCTGTGTATGGAAGCGTCCGTCTACGGTCCGCGTGAAGCTGGCCGTGCCATCGTGTAGCTGCGTCTGGTTTAGGGCGGGTCGCGTGAACTTGAACTGCCCGATGACGCTGGGCTGTCCTGTGCGCGGATCGTAGGAAAAGGCCTGAGTCGGCAGGCTCTGGCCCCCGATGCGTCCCTGAAGGGCCACCACCCGCAGCTGGCTGTCGTACTCATAGCTGAACTTGGCGTTGCTTAACCCCGTCTTGGCCACGTAGTCGATGCGCTCCTCGGTGAGAAGACCAGCAGCATACTCGAAGTCCCAGCGATACTCCAGTTCCCGTTCCTCGTGCGAAACCGTGCTTGGCATGCCGCTGGCCTCATTGTACTGAAACTCGCTACGTCCATCCCCGTGGACTACCTCTGTGAGCTGGCCGGATCCATTATAGCGATAGACGATGCGGGCACCGTCCCCGGGAAGGATGGTCTGAAGCAGAGCCCCAGCGTGGCTGTAGTGCTGGAGGTAGGCGCGAGTGCTTCCCGGCGGCGTGTACGTGCAGCGGATGAACCCAATCGAGGTCTGCATGCTGAAGCTGTGGCGGGTGCCTGAGGGCAGGACCACGTGTCGGAGGCCGCCCGCGTCGTCGTACTGCAGCACGAACTTACGCTGGCTAGCCAGTCCTATCTCGGAGACGAGGTTCCAGTCGTTGTACACGAACGAAATAATACCGTCCTGCTGCGAGGTGATCTCTGAGAGTAGGCCATGCCGATCATAGCTGTACTTGAGCTCCGCAGGGCCCCATGCCCAGCCCTCTACGCGGTTGAAGCGGTCGTAGGTGATGTTAACCGGATAGCCGTTTGTGGGGTAGTAGGACTTGGGCAGTCCAGACTGGTCGTAGGCCACAATTAGGATGGGGGTGCGTCGGCCATCGTAGAAGGTTTCGCGGTTGGTGAACTGGTCGAACTCCACTCCGATCACACGGGACTGGTTCACCCATATCTCGCGGTTGAGTGTCTGCTGGGGATTGCGCACATCACCGACCAGGTTGTAGACCGAATACATCGAGTTGGTGAGGCCGTCGCCCATGGTAACGCTCTGGTGCGACCACATGGCCAGCATCTCTGCCTCCACGGGAAGGGCGGCCTCAAGTAGTGGGTGACGGGCCACTGCAGAGGCCTCGACCACCACTCCGTTTGCTCCGCGGATGACTAGAGTGTTGTTGGCCTTCAGTTCTGCGTCGGCATGGGCCAGACCACGCTTTAGGAAGGTAGATCGGACGCCGCCGAGGACGAGCAGCTCGTTAGCATCCACACCAGCGATGCGTTCGCGGGAGAAGAGCGACTCCACAGAGGCGTGCACGTAGATAGTTAGTCCTTTGTTGTCCGCCAGCTGGGAGGTGATGCGCACAATCTCGCCGCTGGGCAGGATCATACCCGTGACGCGCCCGAACTCGTCGTATTGGTAGATATACGTCTCGCCGCCAGATGATCGCGAGTTGAGCAGACCTGTGTTGCTGTCGTAGTCCAGCTCGATCTCCTGACGCCCCTTCTCGCTCAGCTTGGTCATGATGCCGATGCCATTGATCTGTATCTCTGACTTGTGGTCCTGCGTGTTCTCAATGGAGCTCACGACATTACTGTAGTCGCGCAGGAACTGTATTTTATTGCCTGACGCATCCGTGACCGTGGACAGCCGTCCAAAGCTCGTGTTTTTTGAGTACAGAAAGCTGTAGCGTGTCTTGCCCGAAGTCAGGTCCTTAGTGGCCACATGCTGGCCGTACCTATTAAATACATAAATCTCGCTCGATGGCGGAAAGGGAATGTGAAACTCTCCGTTCTCGTCGTGCGATGGCAGATAGTGCTCCAAGGCCAAAACGTGCAACGATCCTGAAATAGTAAAGGTATACACGAATGTCAAACATGGAATTTATATTGCCTGTGTAACTACTAAAACTGTTATTATTGCATTTGTACATTTGTATCAGGGTTCAGGACTTCGTTTCTCTCTATGTTCGAGGTCGTACTTTTAGCGGAATTCGCCCGCGAGCAACTGCTTTTGCAAGCTTCCATTACACAACTACTCTGAGAACATCGAGAGACATACCTTTCAGACTCTCATTGTCTGCAATTTTTATACCCGGTACTCGAAGAGTAAATAGGGTATATTGTATTTGTAGGGAATTACGGTTGTATGTAACGCACAGAAGGAAGCGTTTCCGACCCCATAAAGTATATATATTCTTGATCAGCATCAATAGCCGAGTCGATAGAGCCATGTCTGTCTGTCCGTCTGTCCGTCTTGTTTGTCGGCTAGTTCTCAGAGACTATAAGAGCTAGACCCATCAAATTTTGGCTCCGGACTGCTGTATGCTCACACTGAAACCAGTGTATTTCATGCCCCCGCAAAAGGGCGAAAACCTCCCAAATATACAATTTTGAAGATAAAAGAAAACTAAAAAAGCCATTCCGTAGGGAATGGCCATATCTATCAGATCACCAAATTGGGATCCGATCGGATCATTATTATAGCCAGAATGAAGTAATTAATTTGCAGTGGCTAAACCCACCCTGTCCCGCAGCTTTTGTTGTTCTTTTTACATTCTCTCATTCACACTCTGCTTCTGCCTCTGCTCTCCCCCTGCCTATTCCTCTTCCGACTTTTAACCCACCCCGTCCCGCAGCTTATATTTGTTTTTTTTTTGTGTGCGATCGCTGCCTCTGCCTCTGCCGCGAGTCTGCAGTATGTGGGTCTAAGGAAGGGCGGCGAGCGTGTTGGTGTGAGAAGTGATGTAGATGTAGATGACAGATGAAGAAAAAATTTAAAATTTTACAAGACACCGCTGAGGTGCAGATGCACTATTGTCCCAATGACCAGTTTTGGTGGCTGTTTACGCCAAATTAGCGCAAAGGGCTTATGGCCGGGAGCAATTAGTATTTTGTATAACTAAAATGAATTTGTAGCATTAAGATATTGAATTGTTGCATTTACGACATACTCACAGAAGTTTTTTGCTACAGAACATACATGTAATATGTGAATACGATAGCGAAAGAGGAAGAGCATGCATTTAATAGGTGAATATCGAAATTGAAAAGAAGAAGAGAATTAAATTGATTTGAATTCCGACTCGGTCGAACCAGCAGCACTTGGCTTTTTATTTCGAGATTTTGATTCCAAACTGGTTGCGAGGAGTTGCGGAAACAGTGGCCAAACGCTAATTTTTAAAAGTTAAAACCAAGACTTGGTTTTTAACGCTCTGTATTAGAAAAAGAGTGACCATCAAAGTTGCGTACCAGAAATTTTCATAGATGGCGCCACTTTTGAAAAATCTGCTGTGAACCCTAGCGGTCATTATTTCACGGAATTTGCAGGAAAAAAGTACCAATTTTATTTCTGTTTTAAATATCTTATAAATTGGAAAATACGATTAACTGATCCAATATTTTTGATGCATTTTATTTAGTAGGCTTTTTACTTTGTGTTCTGTAATGTGAACGATATCTAATGGTTGGCGATGTCTTCTACATCTAAATGTAGTCCTGAGTGCCGGGTATAAAAGTTGTGACGCGTAAGAAGCGTCTCACACGTCCCTTCTCGTTTAATATAAATTTGTTAGGTAAGGCTTTTTCTTCTAAAATAAATTATAAGTTTCTTGCTGCAAAAACAAAAATTGTTTTGTGCGCAGGCAAAGGTTAATATTTGTGAACAAATTCGCACACAACCTTTCACGCCAACATGCACGGGTGCGAAAACGATACGATCAAAATGGCGTTTTCTTTTATCTTCAAAATTGTAGATTTGGGAGGTTTTCGCCCTTTTGCGGGGGCGGAAGGATTCGTGGCTCATTTTTGAAATACACAAAATTTGGTGGCTCTAGCTCTTATAGTCTCTGAGAACGATCCGACAAACAAGACGGACAGACGGACAGACAGACATGGCTCTATCGACTCGGCTATTGATGCTGATCAAGAATATATATACTTTATGGGGTCGGAAACGCTTCCTTCTGTGCGTTACATACAACCGTTATTCGCACAAATACAATATACCCTATTTACTCTTTGAGTACCGGGTATAAAAAGGAAATAGGATATAATTTTTATCGACTCTTCCTGAGTTTTCAAAATCAAAATTTTGCGGTTTGCAATTTTGCATTTTTACATATGCATTTTGTAGAATGACAATGATAATTTTAACCAGATGTAAAATACTTAAGTTATGTGAAATAAAGAAGAGCAACCTAAAAAAAGCGTTAAAAAAACCAAGAGAAAGTGCAAAAACTATAAAAAGCTGCTTTACGGGTTTGGGGTAGCACCTACAAAGTAAATTCCTTCTGGCTATAATAATAATCCAATCTGATCCCAATTAGGTTATCTGAAAGATAAGGACCATATCCCTACGAAATGGCATTTTTAATTTTCTTTAATCTCAAATATTGTGGATGCAGTAGATTTTCGCTCATTTCTAAGCCCCATATCTTTCAGGAAAAGTTGGTTTGGTTCCATGAGGAAAAATCGTGTCAAGTAGTGTTATCGGACAGCGGCGTCTTTTTCCCCAAATATTATCCCTCTTTTGCTTTTGACAATTCCCTTGAACTGGCCATCAATTGTATTCATTTGTATCACTTCCCTTTCGCCTGTTTCTGTCTTTCTCTTTCGTATTGTTGATAATTTGCTTAAGATAAACGCCAGATTCTCGCAGATGTTTGATTTTACATACACAGCTTTGTCCCTCTCTCTCTCTCTGCCAACACCACACATTTTCCAGAAATCCCCTGTGCTCATGGAACGCTTGAAATTTTAATGAACTGCAAATACACAAATAAATAAAGAAAATTGCGTAGGTACATATGTGAGGACACTGCTAGAGGACATTAACATAACATCATCACTGCTCTGACAATAACTGACAATGTACATTCATACATACATATGTACATGTTTTACTATAATTTTCCGCATCTGGCGATCTTAAGGCAACATGGAATTAAGCGGTTTTTACTATTAACAATTATAGTCTTCCTATCTAATATATGGAATTTAAAGATGTACATATGTATGTATGTACTGCATACATGTATCGGATGGTTAAAATATCTTGGAAAACTCTAAAACTTCTGATCTTAAAAATGCATACCCTCATTAAATCAATCAAAAATGTAACCAGAAAAAGATTTCAGAGATTTCAAGATTTCAAAAGATTTTCCACTGATTAAACAATTTTTTCCTTCAGCAGTTATGATGAAGCTTTTGCTCTTTTGAACAAAATTGCATCACAATATAATATATTAAATACATTGTGGGCAACATTTTTTTCTTACATACATAGCTTTTTGGAATGGGGATGGGACTGGGACAGGGACCGCGGTCTAAAAGAGTTAACGCAGCGATCACGAAATTCCACCACCCATTGGAGACACATTCCTGACATCCTCCTGCTCCAGGCGCAGTTGGAGCGTTAGCCACTATTGTCTCAGTTTAGAGGAGCGTTTAGGCTTCGGGTATTCGTGGGAGGTGTCAACCGGACTGTAATGGGTACTGTTGTTGGATGTGGTCTGGTTTAGTCGGTTGGGTGACGACTGGGATGTTACTTTCTGGCAGGGCGCCAGGCCAACGATTGAGCGAATTTCAATGCAATAAATGTGAGCCACTCCTCTGGTAGTTATACCACCAGAGCCACTTGTCAAGCCCCAACTCCCTGAGTGGGTGTGCTAGTAGGGTTTGTGAGTTCAATTAATGTAATGGTCCCATAAACTGAACAACTTTTTTGTGCCCAGCACAAAGGGTTAATGACATTGTTTCTCCGAGTGCGTGTTTCTCTGGCTGTGGCCCCTCGATTTCAGGGGGTTTGGTTTACTGTTACGATGTGCATCGGAGACACTACCAATACCCACTACAAAAACCCACTATCTCTATCCTCTTTCTTAACTTTGAAGAGTCATGGTTGACGTGATATCTTACATGTGTACATATTTAAATATTTCCATATCGTGGGAAAAATAAATATGAATGGAAGGTCAACCCGTTTGCGGATTGAAGTGAACGTAAGAAAAAGACACATAGATAAGCCTTTGGGAGCCTTGTAGCCCATAAGGTTAAACATTAACGAAGGTAACTCCATGTTAATCAAATTGCAATTCAATTGTGATTCCAGATTGATTACACAGATATTTATTGAATTAATGATTTTCATATTTTAATGGGTTTGTTTTCTGTATTACTGAAGCCATTTGTTTAAGTAGTAAACATATTGCATATATCACTGTCGTCGTGCCCTCTTTCTTAATTATTTTTGTTGCGCAATTATTAAAACTAATGCACCGGAACTGTCACACACATACTCTCAGGAGGGAGGAAGAGAACTGAACTTAAGCTGTGAGCTTTTAATGAAGCTTACTTGAGTGGGGCTACCTCCAACTGCAAAGCGGCAATAAACCTCCTTCACAGGAAATACTTTACATACGTATGTATGTATGAATTTATATATTCTTGTCTGACAAAAAGGCACACACACACATATGAATATGTACACACCCACCCACACTTGTTGAGATAATGTTTCTTAGACCCTAATACAAGTGAACGTCAGCAGACTGGTGATTAATGTATTGCAGGGGAGTGGGTTACGGTTTGGGTCAGAGCTTTAGTCTGAACATTGATGTGAAAGGCAAGTTGGCCAATTCGTAGGTAATAAGATTGATTTTCAATTTTTCGCTCTTCCCACTTTAGCAGAAAGAGAGAAATGGAACGAGTGGTAGACACACTGGAAAGCAATCACTCACACATGTTCCGAAATTCCCCACTCCCGCACAGTAATGTCGATGACTAAAACTTGATTAATTATGGCCATTGATTTGCTTTCCACGGCTTCATCTCCTTTCACAGCCATGGACACGGTTACGGCCACGGCCACTGAGAGCGGAAGCCCCCATGTCTGGCTCGTCATTAATTTGCGTTGATTGGCATCCGCCTCCACTGAATTGCCGGACCACCCTTTGTCCATCCCGTCTGGACGACCCATGGTTAGCGCTGGAGTGCTGGAGAACTGGTCTCTAGTCCATCCCTCCATATCCATCCACCCTCTTCCACTAAGGAAATTTATTAATTACGTTTTTGGTCTTATCAAATTACGCTTTGCTAATGCACTCAAATTTATACCTTCGATGTTTTTTGAGCTTTTGCTTGCGCTTTCACATTTGGCTTTTTCGCTCTCTCTCTCCCTTTTTCTTTCACTTATTTATTGGCAGCCATTTTGTTTTGTGTTTTTCTTTTCTCCTTCTTCCGCTGAAGAGCAGGTGCTACCTCGGTGTGTGTGGTCCCTAATTTGTCCTCGTTCGAATTGTAACGGAAATTGGAATCGTTTTTTCCTTTATAGGGCTCTTCCAAACCTCCACTGCCTCCGATTACACTCCCATCACATTCCCGCCCCATTCCGGCCCTCAATGGACCCCTTGATTCAGGGTGTGCTTTTCTTCCTTTCTATCCATTCTTGGATATTCGAGCGACACAATGGCCAATTACAACAGCAATTGCTTGTTCTTTCGATGCTTTTCCATTGTTCAGCAATGTTACTGCAAGCTCCTGTTCCCTTTTTATACCCGGTACTCGAAGAGTAAATAGGGGTAAATATTTGAAGGGAATAACGGTTGTATGTAACGCACAGAAGGACACGTTTCCGACCCCATAAATAATATATATTCTTGATCAGCATCAATAACCGAGTCGATCGTCTGTCCTTCCGACCTTATGAGAGCTTGCATCTAAGAGACTATAACAGTTAGACCCACAAACTTTTGCATCCCGACTGCTGTATGCTCACACTGTTACAAGTGTATTTAAAAAATAAGCCTTTTTTCAAAGGTTGTTATTGAGCTTTATATTTGTGACGAATGTGTTGCTCCAGTTGTTGAGTGTATTTTTGAGCCTGTTGTAGGTTATGTTGATCCTGAGCTCCCGGTTGACGTTTTTGGTACGGTTTTTAATAGGTCGGTGTACAATTCATTTTGTTGTAGTGGCTGATGGGACTGCTATTAATTTATTTGGAAAACTGGCAATATTTTATTTGAGCGTTTTATATGGAATACCCGGTACTCGAAGATTAAACAGGGTATATTGTATTTGTGGTCGGAGCAATGTGCGTAACGCACAGAAGGAAATGTTTCCAGAAAAGTATATATGTACATATATTCTTGATCAGCATCAATAGCCGAGTCGATATAGCAATGTCTGTCTGTCCGTCCGTCTTGATGAACGCCAGAATATCAGAGACTACAAAAGCTACTGCAACCAAATTAGGCAGCAAGAAAGTGACTTTTCGAAAGTCTCCTACAGCCACAATTTTGAAGATAACAAAAAAAGCCTAATTCTGTAGGAAATTACCATATCTAAGTATTAGATCAAACAAATTTAAAGTGTAAAATTCGAAATAAAACATAAGGTTACACAAAAGTGTGTGATTACTCAGTGATAATCAGCATAAATGTACATAATTTATAAATTGTTTAAATATTATTCTAAATCAACTTACCTTGATCTGCTACATTAATGACGCCATCCTGGGCCACGGCAATGGCCGAGATAGCTTGGAAACGTGCGTTCGAGGAGAGCAGGGTCTCCGCGTTGCTCAGGGTTCCATCGTCGTTGAGGGTCGCACCGCTGCCGATGCCCGAAGCCGTGGTCTTCGCGCCCAGGAGCACGGTGGTGGTGGTGGTGGGGCCGGTGGACATGAGGCTACCACCGCCGACTATGCTGGCCAGCGTACCGCCACCGTTGCCGGTGCCAGAGCCGGAGCCGTAACCTGAGCCAGAGAGCGTGCCGATGCCAAGTCCACCGGGACAGACACAGGCAACGGAGCTGCCATTGCCCGTGGCGACCGTTGCGGAGGCAGAGGCGCTGCCATTGTTTCCGTTTCCGCCCGCTGGGGTCGTCGGGGTAGTTCCACCGTTATTGCGTGTCGGGTTAACGGTCGTCGAATAGGCGCCACCAGTGGTCCCGCCTAGTCCAACCGTGACCGAACTGCCGTTGCTGCCCGTTCCAATGGCGCATTCGCAGGTCTGTGAGCTGCTCAAATTACGGGTAACGCGATTGAGATAGATGAATGGATAGATTGAGAGTTAGCGGTGCAACAGGAAATTATATTTGCTAGACCTAGCCTCAACTCCTTGCTATCCCCGAACGCACCCCTATCAGTCACTGCTGTTGCTGGTGCTACTCTAAACGCGTATTTATGATGACATTGTTTGTTCGATAAAAATTCCAAAGTATGGGGGAACTACGTGCTTCGCTTATCGCTAGCCACGCCCACACAGCAGACAACGACAAAGATACGGAAACGGATACGGGCAAACGGACACACACACACACACACACACACAAAAACCGGAGGCGCAGAAAAACTACCCAAGACAACAATAAAACCAAGAATGGGGTAAAAAAAGGTGATTTATAGTTTCTGTCTGTAGCGCAGCGGCCGCTAATTACTTTGCCACGTCTGGCGCCCACGCCCTTGTACTGTCCCCCACCCCAGTGCCCCACCATAATTCTCCACCTTCTGCTCGACCCCTCCGGCACCTGATGCCATTCCCATGACCCCTGGTTTGGGGCCCATATTCCTGCTCCCTGCAATTCTATTTGTTTAAATAAAGTGAGACCCTCGTCCGAAATTGAATAAAGTTGCACAAATTGTTGGCTCAGTCGTTTACTAGTCTTACCCGCTCATGGGCTCCTCTTCCTTATTAAATCCCCTCTTGGGAAGTTTTGAGGTGATCTTAATTTTCTTATTCGATTAATGTTTGCAGTGCATCAATTAAGAGTAAGAAACCCAAGTGAAACGGTGAAAATAATCATAACAAGCAATAGGGACTAAGCAAAATAAATTATATCGTAAAGCTTGGGTGCTTTTAAGAGTTGTTTGATTTTAAACTATGTATAGTATTAGGTTTAGGTAGTTTGAGCTATGGAACCATCCAAAAACTTAAGTTCAGACGTTAGGGATAGGAAGAACGTGCCTGGCACTCAGTACTGCATCTGTACCTTAGCGGTTTTTGTCAAGTTTTAAATTTGGTCTTCATCTGTCATATTCATCTACAACACTTCTCACGCCAACACGCTACTTTAGCTCGCCCCCCTTCCTTAGAGCCACACACTGCAGTCATGGCAGAGACGCGGCAGAGGCAGAGGCCGCACACTGCAGAAGCAGAGTGTGAATGAGAGAATGTGAAAAAAACAACAAAAGCTGCGGGACACATTCTGGCTTTAATAATGGTCCCTACGGAATGGCGTTTTTAGTTTTCTTTTATCTTCAAAATTGTAGTTTTGGGAGGTTTTCGCCCTTTTGCGGGGCGAAAGGGGGCGGGGCTCATTTTTGAAATACAGTGTAAGCATACAGAAGTCTGGATGCCTAGTGGTGGCTCTAGCTTTTATAGTCTTAGAGACAGACGGACAAACGGACAGACACACAGGCAGACTTAGACTCGGCTATTAATGCTGATCAAGAATATATATATATTTTATGGGGTCGGAAGCGTTTCCTTCTGTGCGTTACATAGAACCGTTATAACGGTTAGTCGCACAAATACAATATACCCTATTTACTCTTTGAGTATACCGGGTATTTAAATATAAAACATTTTTGAAATGCGCCGAGATTGGTGAAGTGAGTTCGTCAGTTTTCCGGTGCGAGACTCCATTATGGTGAACGTTTTAAGGTCCACGGGAAGATGAGCACTTCCAAGCACGTCCTTCCTATCCCTAATGTTTGAATTTAAGTTTTTTGAATGGTTTTATGGCTCAATCTACTATAACATAATACTATCAATAGTTTAAAACTTTTACTTTTAATTTATTGAGCGCTAACATTTTAAAGATCATTTTCTGAAATAAGGCCAACAGTCCTTGTTATTTTTCACACGACTGCACGACTGCACTGTACATAAATATTTAAATACATATGTGCATATGTATAGGATTTTGTATAGAATGATCAAAGGAAAAATCAGACAATGAATTTCCCCAATGTGAGAATTCCAATTAATTTATGGTCACGGTTTCGGATGCCTTCAAAATGGGTTAATAAAGTCAAATAAAGTTAACAGATGTTCACATCGAAACAGGTCCATAGCAACAGCAGGAGAGACAGAAACATAGATATGGTTATAGTTGGCATCGGAAATATTGCGCTGCTCTTGGTGAATTTTTTCCTTTTTATCTCTGTCGCGTGTCTCTGTATATACGTTGCTAACCATCCACCACTGTGTTTGTATTATTCCCGTTGGTCATTGGTGGTAGACATTTTAAAAAATTTGATAAAATCTTTCGACAATATGCAAATAGAGTGGAGCTCACTTAATTGGGTCAAGTACGCACATAAACAAGTCCGAGTGGAGTCAACCCCAGCCCCGCTTCAGTTTTCTATTCCTTTATGTTCTGGTCTATTTAGAAGCGTACCGCGTGCCCCATGCCGCATGCAGCAAAAACTCGAATTGATTCGGAATTGGTCCAGCGGCGGAACTTCGACCACTTTAGCAGTCATATTGACCCACCCAGGACCAATCAATTTTGGATTATTGTTTCAAAACAAACATAAATGTGATAGTCGAGTGCTCCGAGTTTATACGACATCCGTCACTCAGGTTTATGCACTCTACACATTTTTTGTTTGAAATTTAATATTTAGGGATGCATAATCTAAGTCGTGGGTCTCTCTATCCCTACAGATCTTCGTGACTGAGGTGTTTACTTACCCAGTGCCTTCCTGCTTGCCGGCAAAGTATCTCATGTTGCCAGCTGTATCTACAACGCGAATGGAGTTGATGCGACGCGAGTCACTGTCCGCTATGTAGAGATCGCCGAAAGGCGAGAAAGCCATTGCCAGCACGGTGCCTAGGACGTTGTCGATGGCCGTTTTGTTCAAGCGGCTGTCCTGTCCATTGTTATTGCAGTGCAGTGGAGTGCCAGCCACCACGCGTATCTTCATGTCCGAAGTGAGGCGCAGAACGAGGCGGTCGTCGATAAAGTGCAGCGAGCCATCTAAGGGGCTAAGGGCCAGGCCGGTGGGCCACTGCAGCTGCGCTTGGTTGGCAATCAGGGTTCCGGTGCATGGCGCGGGGCTCCAGTGGTTGTGATGTCCATGGTGGCCGATAAGGGTGTGAATGATGCCTTTGGAGTCGACGGCCCGGATGTTAGTGCCATCAGCGATGTACATCGTGCGATCCGCAGCGATGGCCAGTCCCTTAGGGTGTGAGAGTCGCGCCAGTAAGGCTGGCCCGCTGTCGCCGCAGTTGCCTTCGTCGCCGGGGATGCACCGCTGACCGCTGCCTACCACCGGGTCGCTGTTGATGCTCGGGTCTTTAACTTTCTCTAGACGCAAAAGGCGAAGGATTTGGTGGCGCTCTGGGTCGGATATATACAGGTGACCGTCGGCTGGCGATACGGCCAGGTAGTACTGGTACGAGACCTGGGTGGCGCTCAGCTGAAGGATGGTGAATACCTTTCCGTCGGGCGTGATGCGGCGAACCAGGTTGAAGTCACCCACGTAGAGACTGCCGTCGGGGCCAGTGGCCAGAGCGATTGGAGTCAGCAACTTGGCGTCCTTAGCCACCCCGTTGCAGTAGTCTGGACAGTTGAGTGGTCGCTGCAGGCCGGTGCCCATCACCACCTTGACTGTACGCGGGTACTCCTTCATGTGCAACGTGCTGCCGTCGCCTTTCTGCAGGATCCCCTCGTGGAAGTTGTAATGATGATGGATATCCAGCCCCCAGCCGCCAATGTCCGAGATGTCCACGTCGTAGCCCTGTAGCTTAGCCGTCTGAGCTATCCAGACGGGCGTCTGGCAGGTGGTGTGCTGGTAGCCCACCGATATCCGGGCGATCGTCACGCCGTACACCTTTTGGCGGTAAACGTTGCGCTTATTCCAGGCGAATGTGTGGATCAGATTTGGATCTGCCTCGTACGTCTTCACGTGCAGCGCCCCCTCGATCTCCACTCCCACGTGTACATGGGTCAGGGTCTTAGGTATCGTCTCCGAGGTTAGCCGCATGCGGACGATGCTCAGGTACCCTGACGCTTGAGACGACTGGTAGGTGAGGTGCAGGTCCGAGCCGGGTATCTGTATTGACTCCTGAACAATCTGTGGGGCAAACAAAGAGAGCGAGAGAAGGTCATCAATGGACCGCAGTTGGACAGCTGTGAGGGCTGCAATTAAACGTGCCCGAACTTCGTCACAAGCTTAATTAATGTCCTGCAAGGGCTGCCCCTGCTCAGACTGCCAGATGGAAATTTACAATGTCATTAAGGCAAACTTTAAATTAATTAAAACTGCGCGCTGCACCGGGCCAGATGCTGCCATGTCGCTAATTAGAAATGGCATTAGGACAGGAGTCCATAACTCCTAAATAGAGAGACATCCGGCCAGCCGAATGGAGGAGGTGTCCCATCTTTTGAAAGAGGGGAGGGACGCTAGGACACTCACCTGAGTCTCGGCAAAGATAACCCGTTTGCCGGGCATGGCGCCCACGCCATTGGGCATCCAGGTGCTGATCAGCTGGGGTCGTAGCTTCTCGTGGTCGTGGTCCATGCACACCTTGCTGGCATCATTGGCTTCATCCGCCGTGTGGTAGTGGATGGAATTGAGGAAAGTCAAGGCCGGATTTAGGGGTGCCACCCTGGAAACACAAGCACAAAACCAAAACATCGATTAGATTAATTCTCCTGCAGATTCCTTTCTGCGACTTACTTTATGTTTCGACTGGTGGTCTCGTCGTCATCGCTCAATTGCATCTGGACGGGAGGCAAAACGACTATGCGGTTCCAGGGCACAAACACGGTGCGCGTCAAAGGGCGGAATGGCGATCGCTGGAACTGTAGGGTGACCGCTCCCCCGCCATTAACGAGAACATCAAACCTGAGAAATTTTCGGATACATTAAGATTGGCTTTGGAATTAAAAGGAGTACGCAATTAGTAATAAAATTGGAGGCAAGCATGCCATTTATAAATTTAATCAAGTTCACTCAAACCCATTAAATGACATCCAGACTTGGTGGTGGAGTTTGGATGGAATTCTGGCCGGATACTCGTAATACCTCAAGTGTTTGTTGGAAATTGTTGTCACGTGTTAGCCGCTTTAAATATAATGATGGCGATTCCCAGGCCGCCGCCATTGTTGCTGAAGCAATTTAAAATTCCAGCAGCGGGGCAAAGGAGACGTTAAACAGCACCAACTTGCACAGAAAAAAAACAAGAACAAGAGTAGATCTCGACAGGAGAAGACGCGACAGGAGAAGACGAGACAGAAAACAGAGGCCAGACAAAAAACAAGGTGGAAGAGGAGATAATTTTGGGAGAAACTTCCAGGCAATACTTTTTTAATATGTATTTAAGTATTGCGATTGTAAACTATGCTTGTAGCGTGAGATAGTCGTATAAAAGACATACCACGGAAACAAATACAGACAGCGGAGTTAAAGTTTGCTTTAAGTTTTCCTGCACTGGTGTTGCCTCAGGGTTGTAATTAACGACATAGCTTAAAACAGTAAATCTCCACCATTTAAGGGGTGACCAATGCGGGTCATAAACGAAGCCATAAACCTGGACAGCGTTAACACAGAGTGGCAGAAAAAAATAAGGGAAAAAAGAAACAGAGGATATTCTGTAATATTTGTTACAATTTTTGCTAATTTAATTTTAGTGTTTTCCTCGTTTTCCAGCACAACTGCTGTTGTGGCTGCCATAATGGCAGACGGGCATATGTGTATGTACATATGTACATTTGTAGATATGTATGCTATCACACACAACCATACACACAAAGACACACGCTGATACACAGTTCGCTGTGGCTGGGTATTGCATACATTCAGGCGCGCATTCATTCATTTGTAATTGAATTGGATTTTATGAGCCTGACCAGAATATTGGGGTGTGTGGCGGTGCACCGCGGTGGTGGGGAAACCATTTAGCGGAGGCAACAACCAAAAAACATATAACACTCACACACACGCATGGACGGGAGTATTATGAAGTGAATGAGAGAGACACAGAACAAGATTCTAATGACAAAACGTATGCAACAAAAAAATGCCAACCACAATCCCCTTCAGCACAATATAATGACTTTAATTACCGTTGTTACTATGAATCAGCAACAATCTACAATGCATGTCAGACAACAACATGAAAACCTATGAAAAATCATAGAAAAAACTAAAAGAGAGCAATGGAAAATCCGACAAAGCAATGAGAACGTCAACACATAAGGGGAAGAATAATGGCAATTTGGAACAGGGGCAATGAGAACAATAAAAAGTTATCGGAAAACTGATTTTTTTTAATTTTGTTACAATATTCTCGATTAAGACAGGTATTAAAAAGGTGTTTGTGAGTTTGAAATTAAAAAATTGACCTCATAAAATGTTTAATGGCTAGTTTTTTAACAAGTCCAATGTAGTAACAACGTAATTTCAGCCGACAACAGGAGTAGCAAAGCCAAAAGACAGAGACAAGAAAGCAGACAGGAATTAAATAACAACAAAGTTGTCATAATAAATAGAAGATGAATAATATATGTACGCCACAATTACAAATGGAAGCAGCGGCACCACCTGTAGAAACCAAGTTGAAAATCTGCAGTTTTTAGTTTCGTACTGATTTCGAAAGCTGTCGCCGAGACACGATCGGTTTTAAGCAACGAATTTTCATATATTGGTTCATATATGTATGTATGTGTCTATGTACATATGTACATACACTGTATGTATGTAATATGAAATTCGAATGGGGAAAACCAAACGCATTTTATTTCCTGAAAATGATCATATTTTACTTAATAACGAGAAGGGACGTGAGAGAAGCTTCTTACGAGTTACAACTTTTATACCCGGTACTCAGTACTACATCTGTACCTTAGCGGTTTTTGTCAAATTTTAAATTTTTTCTTCATCTGTCATCTACATCTAAAACACTTCTCACGCCAACACGCTGCTTTAGCTCGCCCCCCTTCCCTTGACCCACACACTGTAGACTCACGGCAGTGGCAGAGACGCGGCAGAGGCAGCGGCTCTAGTAAGACAAGAGCTGCTGGGTTTAGCCACTGCAAATTAGCTTATTCATTATGGCTATAAAAATAATCCAAGGGGATCCCAATTCGGTTATTTGATAGATATGGTCCTTCCCTACGGAATGGCGTTTTTAGTTTTCTTTTATCTTAAAAATTTTAGTTTTGGGAGGTTTTAGTTCTTTTGCGGGGGCGAAAGGGCGGGGCTCATTTTTAAAATACACTTGTAATAGTGTGAGCATACAGAAGTTTGGACGCAAAAATTTGTTGGCTCTTGCTTTTATGGTCTCTGAGATCCAGACGAACAGACGTACAGACGGACAGACATGGCGCAATCGACTCGGCAATTGATGCTGATCAAGAATATATATACTTTATGGGGTCGGAAACGTTTCCTTCTGTGCGTAATATACATTCACTTTGTGCACAAATACAATATACCCTATTTACTCTTTAAGTCCCGGGTATAAAAATGGGTAGATGTTAGGTTAAGGCAGCTACCGTTGCACTATGGTCCCAATGACCACTTTTCTTGGCCAAAAGGTAATTTTTAAAAGTTAAAACCAAGACGTGGGTTTTGGAGCTCTGTATTAGAAAAAGAATGACCATTAAAGTTGCGTACCAGAAATTTGCATATATGGCGCCATTATTAAAAAGCACGTGCAGTGAAAATGTGCCAGTTTTATTACTGTTTTAAATGTCTCATAAATTAAAAAATATTAACTGATCCAATTTTTTTGATGCATTTTATTCAGTTTTTTTTCTACGTGCTTTCTAATGTGAGTGGTATCTAGTAGTTGGCGATGTCTTCGTAATTGTATGCTAAAGTGAGGCCTTCAAAATGTATCAGTTCGTAGTACAAAGTAATTTTTGAAAAAGGTTTTTTTAATAGAGTCCCACCTAGTCCCACCTTAAAACCTATTGTGTGTCGTAGAGCAATAAATGATTGTTAAAATGTATATAGTCAGAAATGCCACATTTGACCACAACTCTTACAATTTGCATTTATAGATCATAACCTCAAATGAGAAATGTCAATGTTTTTTTGCCGTTTGGAACACAATGTAGAAGAAAATTGTGAAGTAGGGTGCCATTTTGCATTGCATTTAAGCCACAGTATTATCACTAGCTATTTTGGAGGGCTAGAGTTTGAAATCCAGTGCTATATTGGTTTATAATGGAAACTCCCATAGAGAATGCTTTGTGGGAGAAAACATTCGATTATCTTGGATTTTTAAGCTGTTTTAATTGGTGCTATGACTTTTTTATAGAATCTTGCATATCTAAATATATTCCGATCCTTATTTTGCTTTGCATTTTGAGAAAAAAAATAAAAATTTATTTTTTCTTAAAAAAAGGCGATGCCACGCCAATTTTCTCAAAAAACATGCCCCTTGCCATTCTTAACTAATAGCAAAAAACATCAAAATATCTTATTTCGTTCGCGAGTTATTAATTTAGGAAAACAAAAGTGGTCATTGGGACCATAGTGCGTTGTGGTAAAAACTGAGAAAAATATTTTACGGAATGGGGTTGAAGGTATGACCAGGAACACAGGCGACATACACATGTACATATGTATCTATTTTACAGCCAGGCAAGGCATCGCTTATTTGGCCATTGGGCTAATGAGAAATTACGGTCGCATTTACTCGTTTGTTAAAAATAATCTCCGAGAATATGTGTTGTGTACGGAGTCTGTGACTGGTCCATATACATACATAGATATGGTTGTCTACTGGTGTATGTGTATATGCACATATGTATGTATGTATATATGCACATATGTATGTATGTGTATACTTGACTGTTTGCACAGACTAATGCGAGTGTGTGAGAGATTGAAATAAACAAAGTCCGTCCCTGGGAGTAAACACAAATAATCATCAGACAGTTGGAGCTCTGCGTCCGTCTGTCTGTTGCACAGATTTTGTTCGTGAGGCATGCTTCTGCTCCTTCTGCTTGGTCTTTATAAAATAAGGGAAGAACGGGTGCGAAATGTTTATTTAAATTGGCCAACACACACATGGAAGAAACGCTTACACAAAAAGGAAAAGAAAATGCCATAACAGCAGGTGAGAGCAAACAATGATGCTGATGGCAGCAAAAGGAAATCCTTTTCCACCCCACACCCCCAATACCCCACAAAAGAATGGAGAAAAGTAACTGCAACAATATTTATATTAGATATATTGGATTGCCCACTGGCTGCCACTGCATTTCCATCCAAATGGGAAAATACCCATACTCGTGCTCCTTCTCTCATCTTTTGTGTGTTTTTGATGGGTTCAATTAGAGAACTATACATAACTAATTTTAGTTCCTGTTTCTTTGGCTGGAAAGCAATTCATCCAAAATGTCACATGATTGAAACTAATGTGTTTCCAGCTAGGGCAGTCCGGACGTTTGGCCCGGCCTATACTTTGCGACTGGCGGCCAATCTGTCACTTATTATGGCTTTAAATATCCTAACAACTTGTGCAAGATTGGTAACAGCAGCAGCCTGAAGAAGTTTCCGAGTTCTGACGCAAGGCGAGATCAAAGAAAAATAATTATTTAAAAATTTGATGGTGCGCCGTTGCCTGGTAGCTTTATAATTGTTGTTTCTTGTTTGTTTGGTTTTGGTGTATCAGCTGCTTACTAACGTCATGTGCAAATTCCATCATCAGAAATGTAATCAAGACTAAAAACTCGACCAGCCAAAAACCAGGTCGGATAATGGGATCTATTCATCCATAAGTAATTTGAATATATCAAAAACGAACGAGAAGGGACGTGTGAGACTTTTCTCACTCCAACATGCTCTTTTAGCTCGCCCTCATCCCCTGGAGCCACACACCACACGAAGCAGAGTGTGGAATGAGAGAATGTGCAACAAATATAAACAGCTGCAGGACGGGGTGGGTTTAGCCACTGCAAATTAATTTCTTCATTCTGGCTATAATAATGATCCAATCAGATCCCAATTCGGTGATCTGATAGATATCGTCATTCCCTATGGAATGTTTTCTATTATCTTCAAAATTGTAGACACAGCAGATTTTCGCTCTTTGCGAGAGCATACGGCCATCTGGATGCCAAATTTGGTGGGTCCAGCTTTTATAGTCTCTGAGATCGAGGCGCTCAACAAGACAGGCGGACACACAGACATGGCTAAATCGACTCGGCTAATGATGCTGATCAAGAATATATATACTTTGTGGGGTCGGAGTAAATGTATGTATTGTTGTAAATGAACCGCTCCCTTCTTTGTGTTAAATTTGTTCCGCAAAAACACAACATTTACAACAATACATACATTTACTCTTTGAGTACCGAGTATAAAAATCGCCGGTTTTCGTGAAGCTTCCATCTTGTCAGAGACAAGCCCAAAACAATTTGTGTAGCTTTACGGAAATTTGGAGGATGATCTTCAGTATATATGTACATTATATTTTATATTTATAAAAATAGTTTTATATATGTATGTACTTCATACGTATGTACTTCCCGGGTAATAGTACCCTTGTTTAATTATTTATTTAATTTAAAGAACGGATATATTAATAGATTGTACTTACCAACCTCCTTGGCGGGTTAGGGTGAACCCGAAGCGTGAGTCTCTATCTACAGAGACACGAATGCCGACAATGCCAAGTCCCTGAGGAGTGATCACCTGTCCACGCATCACAGACACACGACTGTAAGGATGTGTCAAAAGTCCATGGCGAAGATTTTTTGGATAGGAGAGTTTCGGTATTATTTGGATGTGGAAAGATAGAAATTTATCTTTTAGAATCATTTAAATTTATGTATTTCCATTGGATTTATTTTGTTTTTATTTTATATATACTTTTTTCTTTTATTTCAAATTTGAGGTTTGTGAATGATGAAATCATAGAATTTAAAAGTGAAAAAACATCGAATTATTATGGTATGTAGTTTTGGTAGCTATGTATTATCGGATTAACGGATTAACTTGGGGATACAAATAAACGATTTGATTGATTTTCTTTGCCTCTAAGACAAACCGAAGAAACTCAAGGTATGGTATGCAATAATATGAATAAATATTTATATAAAGATATTTAAATTATTGTATCTGTTTTCTTGGTACGAGAATGCATATGTATAGGTCTAGATATATATAGTATACGAGTATATGTATGTATAGATAGAGAGAAAGAGAAATATTGTGTCAGGCAGGGTGGGTGGGGGTTTTAATGGAAATGAGTGAACCTTGTCACATGAGCAAGTAGTAGAAGTGCGTTCTGTACATTGTATCTGTGTCTGCATATATATCTTTGTCTACGTGTTTGCGGAGTTTTTTATAGGACAATCTCAAAGCGTTTTTCTGGCGGGCGATAACTCAGATAATGAAAGTTGGATGTGTACGTGAATGTGAATGTATTGTGGAACTACATGAATGACCAACAATCGACTGCCGAAAGAATAAATGGATGCCAAAGGAGGGGAGAATAAGTACCAGCATGGTGCCCGTACTTCCCCTGCATCATCTGGTTTTTATAGGAATGGAAATAGGAATGGGAGTGAAAGTCCAAATGATAGATTTGATAAGTTTGCCTGTATTCTGAGACGATCTTAAGATATTCAAGGAGCTGTGCGATTAAAGGAGGACTGTTTTCGGTTTGAGAACTTATATTCGTTGGTGATCTGAAGAAAAATGGGCAGCAAACAAAACAGCAGCAAAACCATTTCATTGGAAAGCAACAGGGAATATTTCTTATCGTTTCATATCAGAAAAGAATGTCATTGCTGTTTTCTACAGCTGCAAGATCTTTTTGATCTAATTATTAAGCTTTGAGATCGACAAAAATTTGCTGCATCTTTAGCGATATAATTTGTGTGTGATATTTTATCTTTATGGCTTAATATGTTAAAGGTTATCGTATAAATGTAAGCTAATTCTATCTATGAATATATCGGTAATTCGATAAGAAGGTTTGTTATGGACAGCCCGATTAATAACCATCAATGGCTCACCGCAGTCAGCTAAGAAGTCAATTTTTTCCATCAGAGAATTTAAATTGACATGCACTTGATTATAATCAATTATAATATTCAATAAAAAGAATTTATTATTTTATTTGTGAAATTTCTTTCAAATGTTTGATAGTTGCGGCTAGTGATAACTGTACCAAAGATAATTGAGAGAATAAAATTAAAACGCTGAATCTATAAGATAAAAGTTACAATTGTAAATAAAAACAGGAGGGACGTGTGAGACGCTTCGTATGCGTCACAGCTTTTATACCCGTTACTCCGTCAGTATATCTGTACTTTATTGTTTTTATTTTTGAATTTTACATTTAAAATTTTTTCTGCATGTACATCTACATTACTTCTCACGCCAACACGCTCTTTTAGCTCGCTCCCAGAAAACTGCACGAAGCAGAGTATGGAATGAGATAATATACAAAAAATAAAAAAGCTGCTGGACGGAGCCTCTGCTATGATAATGGCTATGATAATGATATAATCTAGTCTCAATTCGGTGACCTGATAGATATGGTCATTCCCTACGGAATTTTTAGATTTCTCTTATCTTCAAAATTGTGGATACAGCAGATTTTTTCCCTCTGTGGGGGCGGAAATACACTGGTATCAGTGTGAGCATAGAGCAGTCTGAAGAACAAGTTTTGTGGCTCTAGCTTTTACAGTCTCTTAGAACTAGCCGACAAACAAGACGGACGGACGGACGGATAGACAGACAGATATAGACTTGGCTATTGATGCTGATCAAGAATACACATACTTTATGGGGCCGGAAACGTTTCCTTCTGTGCGTTACATACAACCGTTAGTCGCACAAACACAATATACCCTATTTACTCTTCGAGTACCGGGTATAAAAAGCATGTGGCGGGTCACACTTTGGCCTTAACTCTTAACTGTTAATGTACAATATCATTGAATTGTCAATCGGCTGTAATGCGATACTCTTCACGGAGTGAATAGGTGGGGTAAGTACCCTTGGAAGATGTCTGTGGTAGTCTCACAGTATAATTTACATTTGCATTTCCATTTAATGAGCACTCCTCCCAAAGCAAACCATAATAACCCTAGCGGAGCTGGTTTCGGCAGATGGCGTCCTTTCTCCTTTCTCACAAAAGTCGAAGGGCTGCATGTCGCAGAAAGAGACAACAATGAATTGCTATCCGATTTCAAGTTTGCCAATTTATTATGAGTAAAGTCAAGAGAAGGGAGCACATGAAATGTGCTTTATATTTTCAATGGATGCTAGGGGTGCTACAAATATACTTATAGAAAACTAAAATGGTTCTTGAGTCGACACTGGAGCTGAATGGCAAACCTTGAAAGAAAATGCCGCAGTGAGTCATGGACAGGATACGACAGTATGGGACAGGGTAGGGCCAGCAAAAATGGCCAAGGATATCGGAAACTGGCGCAATTGTTTACACTATTTACTGTAGAGTTTAGGAGAATTTAGGAGAAAACCTTCTCCAATTAGAAAGAGTTCCAACGACGACATCATGTAAATAGTGTTGGGTCCGAGACAGGACTGCAGTTGGCCCCTTATAATTAATTTCACTTTCTTGCTCACTCTTTCCCTCAGGCTTCGTTCCGTTCATCTCTATGGATGCTTGCTGTTGCTGATGACCTCCCATATCCAAGAGACCCAAGACACATTTTCTGGCAACCCCCATATCTTTCCCGCCCATCCTCCTTACTTTTGTGTGTGCGAGCATGGGTGTACATAAACACATAATGTACAGTACATGGGTCAGAATTTTATGTGCACTGTTGCAATTTTATTAGGGAAGGTCTGGGGAACGGTTAATCCGCTTGCAATTCCTGAACAGTGGCCAACTTCTTCACATACTTTTAATTGCAATTGACCAAGTGGAGGCCAAAAGACGAATCCAGCTCAACTTTTTCTCTCTCTTTTTCTCACTGTGAAACGTCTACATCCACAGCCCATCTCTTTCAATATAGCGTCTCCATTGTCGTTCAATTTCTGTTCACTTTCCACCACTTTCGTTCACTTTTGCTGCTTCAATTCGATTCAATAAAGCAACATTTTATTTGAAATCAAACCGAGAAGCAAATTACACGTGTGTAAGTATCCCTATGTCAGAGTGTGTGCGTTTTTGCGACTATAAGTGCATGTGTATTCCAATTCATTGAAGTGGTGAGTGCCATTGATTTTTATTTCGCATTTTATTCGTTTCGTTTCACTTCTTATTTATTTGATTTATTTGAACTGGTTGGCTTCGCTTCGCCCTTTCGACTCGTCTCGTTTCGGATTGAATTGGTTTCATTTCGTTATGAGAGGCGTTTTTCTTTGATTTTTTGACTATCGAAATGTGCATCACAACAACCTGCCACAATATTACGTGCTGCAACTGGTCCTCAGAGCGGTGGGGTTAGAAAAACTAATTGAAAGTATTAAACAAAAAATATGAGTGTAAGTGGCAGTGTTTCCCCGAAAAATAGTTTGAAAATCGGTCCGCTTGGGTTCGAGTGTGTGAATCCAAACGAGTTCACTAACACACAAATAACATAGAGGAATCGGTTCTTGAATCCGGCTTCGAGCTTATGGAATTCGTTCGGCTTATAATTTTACTTTTGCATGTTATTAACTTGCCCAACACACACACTTTTATTTAATCTAAACGAAATTAAAATTCTGGATACCAGCGAAAGATATCAAAGACTTGAAGAAAACGAGGCCAATATAATCTCCTTCGTTTATTGTACGACTACTTGTTTCTTTTCGCATAGTCAAACATGTGAGAGTTCGATGATCTTCTTTTATTTAACTTTATTCTATTTCTTTCCACGATTTGTCTCTTTCGATGCTCCTTTTAGAATCGAGCGTCGATCTACAAAATTTTTATGTAGCCGTCCAATTAGGAATTATACTCATCTACTTGGGTTGTCAAATTGACAGATATGGGTCAGATATGGTTATCCTACCACAAACACACAATACGACCACCCCTCCCCACGGCCTCTTTCAATCAGCCCACCATCATCAGCGATGGCCACTCAAAATGATGTTGCAATAAAGTCATTTAGCAAAGGAATAAAAGGAGATTGAGGTTTCAGGAAAAGCAATCGGGGGACTACCGCTACGCTGAGAGAGACCCCAATGAAGTTAAAACAATTCCACAATAAATGTCCACCTTCCGCCTAATCGTCAATGCCATGAATGAGCAATAAACGCGACGACAAAGGAGGCCAGGGCCGAGATTAGGATCCGAGGCAGGAATGAAAGAAGGATGAGAGCGAAGATGCGAAGTAGGACTGGGACTAGGAGACTCTGTACCAGGACGAGACATTGTCACCTCTGCACCTTTTTTGTCAAAAGTGCACTTCCATTATTAGCGGGGAGCGGAGGTGGCCGTGAGGGCTGAAAAATATGAGAATATCGCGCATAAGGGAAGTGCATTTAATTTCTTGCTTTTTTGAGCTCTGGCAGACCCGTCAGAAGGAGGCATGGAATGGGTGGATTTGTGCTCATTCATGAAGCAGCTGCCTTTCATTAATTTTCACCCCGAGCCAAACACAGAAAGTGGGGGCGTCTCCGTCTCCATCGTCATCGTGGTCGTCTTCCCCTCATAAAAACTGAGCACGACTTAGCATGACTTTTGTGCATACAAAACCGTCAGCGTCAGCGCCAGTGCCAAGCCAAAAGCAGCAGCAGTACAAAAAAAAATGATATAATTTTAATTTGGCTTTATTTTCATGACGCCCACGACGGGCAGGCCAGGGGAGCAGGATTCCAGAGCTAAAGCCAGAGCCAGAACCAGTTCGAAAGATGCTTCTGAAACAAAGCCAAAGCTGTAGGCAAAGTGGTTTGAGAAGGAGCCTGGGCCTGGGAGCTGAGTGGTTCGCTTTATGTTCATTTAGCCTGAAACAGTTTTTGAAAAATTTTTCAGCAATGCACCGACGACGACGACATCAACGAAGAAGAAGAACCCTGGGCCACACATTTCTTTTGCGCTTTTGTAACCACGATTAATGTGCTTTATGTGGCGACAGCCAGGGATGGGAATTGGAAACGGGACTGAGACTATGACTCGGGGATATGGGCATGGGACTGTAGCATAAGGGTTTTACGGATGCACTCTTACACGCTTTGTGCGTGTTTGGATGGCTGATGAAATGTTTCCTGCACTTTTGCTATGTTATTTGTATACATCTTTCACCCTTATTCATTAAAAGGTACATAAAATAAAGCAAAAAGAAATACAGTAGCGAGTGAAGTGGGATACAGGGGAGCTGTTCAAACGGTAAGGAAAGTACAGGTGGAAGTGTCCAGAATTGTTGCATTTTCACCTCCTATTTTTTTCCTGAAGTGGTCTTATGTACATACATATGTAAATATTTAAATGAGTATGAATGGTACATATGAGTATTTCGAAAAGGTGTAGCACACTGGATTATTTCAGTACTTTTTATGGAAGATCGATCACATTTGACCTGTCATTCAGGGCTGCTGTTGTGTCTCTCCTGCCCATTGTAAAAGTTCCAACGAAGTGAATGATGAAAGGAGAGCTCCATATTATAAATAAATAGCAGCTGCCGGGCAGAGGGCCCACTCGTCGGTGGAGGATGATAGGCGTGTGAATACATTTGGGTCTGGAAAGAGGAAACACACAAAGCAGCGCCGCATGCTGCATGCGTTTGGAAAAGTTTGAATAGAATTTTTAAGTTTCCATTTACCAACACTGGCGAACACACACAAACAAAAAAGCAGTCGCGCCGACCGATAAGAGAGAGAAGGAGAGAAAGAGTGACAGAGCGAGCAAAAGCAAGCCTTTAGTAGCGTGTAATTTGCACTTTGTAAATTTGCATAAAAGCTGCAAACAGAGTAGCAGGGAAGGGGCCTGGAATAAGTCCAAGATAGAGACGATATGCAAATGCCATACAATGTGTCGTCGCTAAGCGTAGGCTATGTTGATGAAGGGGTGCAGGGTTTCCACCAAGTGCCTGCATAAAATGTCATTCATTGGCTTCAACATTTCAATTTAGTTTAGGTTTTGGCAGCATTTTTATTTTCGTTCGTGTGTTGCGGCTCTCCTTTCGCTCAATTCCCATACTCGTACGCCTTATCATATTTCCGTTTTATTCCATTCAGTTTCGTTTCGTTTCCGCTTGCATCTGCATCTGGACGGGGAATTAGCTATGGCGCCACCTGGCGGATAATGCCTTGAGCATACATATGTACATACATGTGGGATAGGTTTATTTAAGGGATAGTTTATTGAGTGATTAAATGTATTATATTAACATATTCTAACGGCTTATGCAATTACTATTATTATCCGATCTCTGCTCTCTGCTCTTTTTGGGTGCTCCGCGCTTGTATACTGAGCTAGCCTTCTTACATATGTACATATATGTACATATATCGTGCCTTCCACACATATTGGCTGTTAAATTTGATTCACACAAAACAAAGTCGTCTTTTTCACTGCTGCCCTCCCAGGAAAAATGGGAGGGAAAGGACACAGAAGTAGGGTCGGGAAACACACAAAGAGCAAAAGTGTATCCAAAAGAGTCGTCCGCTAGATGATTAGAGTCGTTCTAATGAAACGTATCGCTTTTTTATCGATTTCCTGACAGCAAGAAGTATGAGCAGAATGATAAATTAATACAAACGAGTAGGAACGTGTGGGACGCTTCGTATGCGCCACAGCTTTTATACCCGGTACTCAGTCAGTATATCTGTACCTTATTGTTTTTATTTTCGAATTTAACATTTTACATTTTTTCTGCATGAACATACATCTAGATCACTTCCCACGCCAACACGCTCTTTTAGGTCGTCCCCCTCCTCTAGAGCCACACAGTGCACGAAGCAGAGTGTGGATCGAGATATTGCACAAAAAATTAACAAAGCTGCTGGAAGGGGCGGGCGTCGCCACTGCTTCATTCCGGATGACATAATGATTTAACCTGATTCCAATACGGTGATCTGATTCCCTACGAAATGTCATTTAGTTTTCTCTTATCTTCAAAATTGTGGATACAGCCGTTTGTGGAGGCGAAACTTTGAAATACATTTGTAACAGTGTGAGGTTGGATGCAAAACTTGGTTGGCCTATCTGTTATGATGTTCTCTATGTCATATGATCTAGGCGCTCATTAGGACGGACAGACGGACGACAGACAGGCATGGCTATAACGACTCGGCTATTGATGCTGATCAAGAATACACGTATATACTTCTTGGGGTCGGACACCTTTCTTCTGTGTGCTACATTTTTTTTTACCACAAATACAATATACTCTATTTATCTAAGCAGGCGTCCGACCGATTCATACATACATTTGATGTATGGTATGATGATATGTACATGTGTTTCAACTGTATGTACTATGTGGTATATGGTATATGTATATGGTATGTACAAACATACATTTATGTTTCTACATAATCATCTGCATCTATTTGAAGATTGAAGAATTAAATTTCCCTTTGTTTCAATCCGATCCTAAGACCTAGAGTTTATATGTTAGGCTACCTACTCCTTCTTTTACTATTTATCGCTATTCTTCACATAATTCCTGAAAAGGTGCTGGTGGCGGTTTTACTGGGGCCTTCCTCCATTTTATACTGCAATCAAAACACTTTTCATCAACTTTTGTCGCAACGGCCGCATGCAATGTTGTAATGGTAATGGCAAAAGCCAGCGCTGCCCACCAGTTTCTCATGCCAGTTGGACAGCCAACAAAATGGCACACAGCCTATACATATATTTTATAGTTATATTAAGCCATTACAGAGCTGCACCGTGGCACCAACCTATACTATGAACCCAATCCTTCCGTTCCCTTCCGCATAAAAACAAGTGAAAAAGAGAGCGAGAACGAAACCCACTTTTGTAGTTTTGCAGTTCGCTCTTCACTTTAATGCGGTGCTCGACCCTCAAAACAATAACGAAAACTTAAGCCCAGGCCGAAGGGTGATGGAGATCCCCCGGAAAACCACCAAACCCTATTTCAAAGTTATGACTGCCGCAGGGGGTGGGGGTGCCGTTAAGGTAGTAGACGCTACCGCTCCGCTGGCTCCGATCTCGCTCTCTCTTGTGTTTTGAAACGATTCGTCGCAGGCCATTAAAAATGGAGTGGAGACCGCAATGCAACGAGCTCTCTATATCCTTTTAGTCCCCTGTAGTCCATGCCCTCCTTTACCATATTCCTCACAGCCTAAATAGATGTGGTGCATGCGTGTATTTTCTCTGTCTGTACAAAGACATAAATATATCTAATCTCACATAAAAGTAATTACTTTCAGCTGCCGTTGTTGTTATCGAAAAATATTAAATTATATTGAGTGCACACACACACACTCAAATATGTCTAATACATATGTATGTCTCTCTATACAGCACATGGGAAATGGCCGCGAATCCTGCGATTGTTGAAGCCGTCGACCGCAGACTATAGCTATGTATGGCAAAATACAACTCCTCTCTTTGTTAATTTTCCTTCGTCTCTATATCCTTCCATTTCCCGCCCCCCCCCCCACCCCTTTCTCACTATCTCTCTCATTTATATATAAATATATATAAATATTTATATACACACGTTTGTATTTATGTATTATATCCTCACAACGTTTTTATTTCACTTTTTTCCCCACTTCGGATGACATGCGAGATTGGCTTTAAGTTTTTGATGTATACATGTATACATGGAGATTATGACTGCGCTGATCGTATTTGGAGCTGGCCAGAACTGTTCATTACACTTCATTTTATACCTTTTTTAGAAGTAACGGTTTGTTTTTTCATATAACTTAAGTATCATCTAAGAAATTTTAAAGAACTTAGTTAATCTGAATGATAAGCCGATTAATGCTTATTATGGGTTTAGCTTAACGTCTTGGAAATATTGAGCATTAAAATGCAAAAATTAGATTTTTGTGTGGCACTTTTACCGAAATTATGACTTTAAAAACTTAAAAACTATAATTTTCATTGTAAATTTGTCGTTTTCGCAAGGGTATGCTGTCTTCTATACGATAGCGCAGCCGAGCCTAATGATGATGATAGAAACATCCACAACAACAATGGATGAAAGATGGTCTTGTTTCTATATTTATATACGATACACGCATGAGTTTAGATGCTTGGGATGTTATATTCTATAAATATTAGAAAAAGTTATGATGGAAAAACTGGTTGCTGTTAGTGTTGGTTGAGTGTAAGTATGATTTGTCAACCATTTATGTTTCCTTTTCTCCGCAAAAGATCAAGGATCAAACGATTACGAACCCCAAAAGGAGTAGAATATAGCAGGAAAAGGGATTCCACTTTCATTGCTTTACACTCTCCACAGCATCCACTTGATGTATTCTGGCAAGTTGACACTAATCAGTTTAGCTATAGCCCTAACGCAGGAAACTGGATTTGCATACACAAATGTGTCCGACTTGTGGTGCACACACACAAACACACACAGAAGAGAGACGAAAGAGGAGGAGAGAGTTTTTAGGGAGAGAATAAATTGAAAGAGTAGCAGGGAAACCACTTAAACGGGAAACCGGCCACACCTCACCAGTCCGTCAGCAGGCCGTTGGAGTCAACTGGCCTAGATCCTTGAACGTACTTCTTCAGAGTGAAACAAGAAAAGACACCAGCATTTCCTCCGTAGCACTGCTCCTCCTCCCTTTAAGTTGTTGGACAAAACAAAATGAAAGCCAAAACAGGAAGTAATCTATAGTAGCTCCGCCATTGTTTAATGTTTAATTTTTAGACATCGTTGCTTCATCGTCCGCCAGCCAACTTTCGACTTCATTCAAGTGTTCGTTCTGGTTATGGCTGCTTCCTGCTACTGCCACTTCCTTTAGCACTCTCGCCTCGCCTACTTTTGGGCCACTCCTCTTCTTTTTTTTTTCTATTGTTAACAATTTTTGCATTCGCGTCTGCAAGTAGCAAGAACTTTTTACAATGGACCTGGCCGAAAGGGCGCCTGATGGCGCTGGCCCATTGTTCCTGATCCTCTACCGCATGCCGCAGTCGCAATCCCAGTCCCAGACCCTGGCTCAGTCCCTGCCCCATCCCTTTTCAAAAAGATGCCACTTGAGTACTACAAAGGCACAACACAAAAAAAAAATAATTTATAGAAACCCAAGAAAGAAAAGAGGTAAAAGGAAAATAGCCAGCAGAAGCAGCAACAAAAACGAGGCAAACAAAGCTAATCCAATGCCAAAGACGAGGACGATGTCGACGACGCACCGTCTTCCAAACACCCTCCCTCCCTCCCCTCGCCCGCAGCCTCACTCTCCGACACATCTATATTCTGCTTCGTTGCTTTTTCTTATGACATACCCGTATCACATTTACTTTGGCTCTATCGTAAAGGTGACGATTACAGCAGTGAAGGGAACAAGAAGAAGCATTCGAGCCAAGTCACGCAGTTTCCATTGCATCATCATCTGTTGTCCCTCTTTTACTCCCACTTCATGGTATCCTTTATGACAGGATGCCATCGGTTTCTTTCTTATTTTCCTCATAATATCTAAGAAGACGAGAGTGTATTATGGCTATGAAGATGCGTCTATAACCCATAAAGTATCTTTTTAAATATAGTCCTTTCAACGTCAACATCCAATGATACTTTTTCAATCTTTTTTCTTTGGAAGTAAATTGAAAAGTGTGTATGTACGTACATATGTAAATATATGATATTTTGAACAGATCCTTCTTCTAGATTTACAATTTGTGTTTGAAGACATAGTACCCTATTATCCTTTTCGTGTAAGTAATAAAATGTTATTAAAGTCTAAATAACGTACAACATATACATACATATGTATATATATATATATATATATATATATATATGTACATACAGTATATAATATATGATATAGGAGGAGCTATGAGGGCATGAAATGTGGGAAAGATTTTTCAGAAAATTCGGTTTCTTGCGCTATTGCCCTGTAATTTCGTTGCGCTCGTGGTGTCGGTAGCGAAGGCTGGCACACAGGCTACGGAACAGCAAGAACAACATCTACGAGTACCCTCAACACCCTTTTAGACACTATACTCGCAGCACACTTTGCTGTGTGCAGCATGCTTGCCTCACCACAACAGGATAGACGGAAGATGGCAATTCAAGGACTGCAAGGATAGCAGGGACAACAAACTGCTAAAAGGAGGAGACATTTACCGTGCGCTGCAACAAAAAGTTGAATAGAGCATAAGTGACTATGCCTAAATATATACTTAAGCTATTCCCTCAACCTATATCATTATGGCTGGCTTTAGCTTTATCGAAAGAGCCGTTGAAAGGTACGTAGTATGTATCGCAGAAACAGGGCACAACGCACTAAGCTGATTACATTCGGGTTGCGGTTTACTTTGGTTTTTGCTATCGAGGAGGATGGTTCCCAGAGGTTATTCCAATTGAAAGGAACAATATCCAGAGATGGCGATGGTTTTTTATTCAATAACTCTAGCGAAGGGTTACTTCATTAGCCGGACTTATCTTTTTATTAGTTGAAGGCTCAACGCCCAGCCCTGCCCCGGTGTGATCGATTATAAATTAAGGCTCTTTATTTTTTCAATTTAGATTTAGTTGGACATAAAACAGTTTTTTAATAAAAACATTTTTATACCCTATCCTAGTTGGGGCTTCAAACTTTACCGAGAAGAGTTCCATTGATTGTCGTGTAGAATTGAAGTTTTCATTGGGCTGCAGAGGGTTTTCGGTATTGTATATTATGGGACACGCTTTTGATTCATATAAAAGCTTTTATATGCATAAATTCACAAATATCTATTCAATTTAGACCGCCTGGTGCAAGTACATACCACAAGGCTAGGGTATTCCAAGCTTCGGCCTGCCGAAGTTAGGCTTCCTCTACTCTTTTCTCATAATTAAATTTACGCTTATCACATTTTCCCAATAGCCGTGAAAAATACCACCTTTTAGCGCAGACAGTTCAAAGATATTTAGTAGAAAAAATTAAAAAATTAAAGCATGGAAACCGAACAAAGAAACACAGAACTTGATAAAATAATTTGCATTCTGAATTTTTTAAAACAAATTTTTGTTCCTTGCTTATTTTTTTAAATTGTTTTGTGTGCTTTTATTTAGCTATATATATTTTTTTATACAGCTTTAATGGAGATATCTCTGTGTTGGCGGTGGGATGGATGGATGGATGGGTGGGTTTATGCGATTGTGTGGGCGAGTTTTGTTGTATTTGGAAAACATATAAACAAATGGCTTAGACGCAGACAATAGGGACATTTAGGGATACGTTTAGGTGTTTATTGGGATATTTATTTATTTGTTTCATATTTTTACTGTCTTTAACTTTTTGATCTTTTCTTTTTTTTTTTGTTATATTTGTTGGTTTTTGTTTTAAGTTGAAACATATAGGGATATAAAGATGTTTGCTTTCGTTTTACTTGAGTTTTTCGCTTAAGTATGGACTCGTATATACTCGGATTGTATATTTTTTGATTTTTTTTTTACAGCTGCATTTCTGTCAGATGTTGATCTGCGGGAGGTTTTTATTTTGGGTTTTGGAGAAGGAATACCTAACTGGTAGATCGAGCAAGTGAGGACATACTCTCTGGTATCGGGGTCTGTTTGCTGATTCTGTTTTTGTTTACATATTTCTTTAAATTTATTTATTTTTTTTTCTTAACACAAAATAAACAGATAACATATAATCGGTAATCGAAAAAGATAACTAATAAAGTGATTCACATTTAATGAGATTTGTTTACCTTAAGAAGCTTTGATCAAATTCAAACAAAATATAAACAAACAAAATACACGGAAACTTAAATATTGAGAGAAAGTGGAAAATTATGGGCTAAACAACTTAAAAACGATATGGTGTAAGTGACTGTAAGACTGTGATTGAGATAGATAGTCAGATAGAGAGAGAAATATTGTTGAAGTGAAGTGTCTAAAGAACGTCTAGGAAATGAAATGAAAAATTCCTTTCCAAGAGACTACATGCCAAATTAATGAGAAAATATAGGAGGAAAAACGATGGGCATTAACTGAATAGGCAGATAGATATCAGGATGATTTGTGGCGGATGGGTTTCTGTTTTGGGTTAGTGTGAGTGTTAATACTGTTTATTGATTGATTGGCAAACGGAAAACAAAAATGGGAAATCAAACTAAATACACATATAGACACGGTACACATAACACATACAATTATATATATATATATATATATAGTATATATATATATGTTATACATATTTTTGGGGGATATATACATATCCATATATCGATATTCGGCTATTTTCAATTATCATTTTTCCTTAAAAAAAAGTTGAAATTAACAACAAAATATGCAAAAAGAATAAACAAAATATATCCATGAAATGTAAGTGCGCGGTAGTGGGGTACAAGTACAGTGGGGGTCTGTGAGGTACAAAATTATGAATGCATTTTTCATTATTATTTTATTTTCTTGTCTTTTGTATGTTGTATTTGTTGTTGTTGTTGCAGTTTTAGTTGATGTGTTATATTTACATGAATGCTTTTGACTTTTCGATATTTTTTTAAACTGAGTTTTTTGTTTTCGTATGTCAAAATGTAATTTAAAATCAACAAAATGGCATTATAGGACAAGCAAGGGAAGCGCAACGAGCTGAAAGCAGGAAATGGAGATGGGAGCAGAATGGTCTACATATCTGGCTCATTTGAAAAGTAATTACAACTGAAAGGAAGCCGAATGCTTGCAAAAGATGCAGATGACCATTTACCACTGGCCATGGAAATCACAGAAAACTCGTAATACATATTTTATATTGTAACAGATTTCGAGGAAAATTGTCATCTATCAAACTTGAAATAAAAGGAAGTCTTTGTGACTTTGTGATTCTTTCTTTGACTACTTGATAACATTTTACTTCGATTTTGAGTATTTTTATTTGATCTTGGAGCTTTGAAAAAGCTCTGATCCCTAAGATTGTTGTTAGCTGTAAATAAGAGGGAAAGATCGGGTAGACAGCGGATGGGATTCGGTAATATGATACATGTATGTACGTCTTAACTTGTGGGATGAAAAAAAATCGCCTTGCGGTTCGGATGCATTTTACGTTATGAGAACTGAAATCGAACAAACTAGTCGGGTACAAGATGCGTTCTGTTGATGAATGGATGGATGGATGTTTGGATGAGGGTAACATAAAATCCAGAATCAACTGAAGAAGATGCGACTATAACAAAGAATTTTGTTTTGGTTTTTCTTTTTTGTTTGGGAAACCCAAATGGTTACACCTGTGTTTCTTTTTCAAGTGTTTTTTGTTTTTTATTTGTACTTTTTTTTTGACTTACCAAGGTGTGAACGAGCTCCAGAAGAGACTACAAATTCACGGGTAGAAAACGTAGGTTTTTTTTTAAATTTATTTTTTTGATTTGGATATTGATTTGCATGTGGGAAATGCATTTCGGTTGGTGTTGAAATACGATTTAGATTTGATTTTTGTTTTAGCACACAACATGAAGGTATCGAGCCACAGCAACAGAGTAGGACAGTACACAAGTAATTGACAGGACAATAAAAAAGAAATTAAAAGACAAAAATGCGTTTCGTTAACGAATTATTAAAACTTTAATATTGCTTAAGAATTTGTAATAATTTTCTGGTATTTTTTTATATTTTTTTTTTACTTTTAGCATACCTAAAGTTGAGATTTTTACTTGTATAGCTTAGTGAACGAAAGAGTAAAGAAACAAAACAAAAAAAACAGTAGACACATAAAAAAATAAACTCAAAAAACACATTTGACAAACACACTTAGTCTGATGGTGAGACGAAGACGAAGACGAAGACAGAGACGGAGTTCGGCAGACATCTTTAGGGTTTTGGTTTCATCTTGGTTGGTTTAGTATGGTTAGTTGGTTAATGCACGAACAAAATGTAATGAAAGGAAAATGAAAGTTTAAATGAAACTGAAACTACGCGTTGACTATGAAGTCAAATAAATCAAATCGATTCGCTCATATTTCCACCTTTCTTTGGGAATCCTCAATTCGATCTAGGCATCAGCGAAGTTATTATCCGGGGATGTAATCGTAACAAAAATGGAAACCGAAATCGAAATCAAAGCAACAACAAAAGAGTTCACGCTAAATATTCAAGAACTATAAATATATATATATATGTATACACTATCTGCAATATATATTTCAAAGGTAATCTGAACGTTAAGGAAATCAACAGAAAGCAAATTAAATATAAAGTAAACTTCCAAACTGTTAGCTAGGTCTTTGACCGCAGCTTTAGTTAGAGCTAGGACTATGATTGGAGATCATACATACATATACTTATCGTAGAGATTTTCTTTAGTCTTATATATCCGTCTTTTATAGAATTTAATTTCATTTTTTTCAAGTTTTATTGTTGTTTTTTTTTGGTTTTTTTTTTGGGTAAGACGAACACAAGGGGTAGTACACTAGACAACACACATACTCAATTAAGTGCTATCATTATATATTCGCTTTTGATGATTTTTTGGCTTTTCTCGTATTGCTCTGAATTTTTTATTTTTGTTTGAGAGAATTGTTTTGGCTTGAAAAAATTAAAACGAAGAATCAAATCGAAATGAAATATTTACTGATATTTCGCATACGTAAATCAAGAAAATCAACTAAATGGTAAAATAATCAAAATAATACAAATAACTCTATCTTTTTCGATCTGATCTTTATCTGATCCGATCCCAGGCAGGCAAGAAAAGAAAAAGCTCAAATCTCCAAATATGTTCTATATTTTATTCGGAAGTCAACGAAAAAATAAAACAGAAATCCCAAACAGAATTCAAGATATCAACAGAATATCCCCGAAAAAATGCAGGTACAGAAGGAACCGGAACTCAGAGGAACAAGAGAAAAGAAAACGCCAAAAATTAAACAATTTGTCTTTTTTCTTTCTTCATTTTAACATATTTTTAGCGCTTAAATGATAGACTCATTGAGGGGAGAGAGGCGTACGGGATTGTGGGAATGTGAATGGGTTAAGATTTTTTACTTTTTAGCTTTGGTCTTCATTTTTTTTTGCTTTCAATTTGATCGATTTTTTGATTGATTGAGACTACTTGAAGTGTATTTAGTTGAAAAACTGGTAAACAAAAACAAAATAAATTTTTTTTTTGGTTTCTGTTTTGGAAACTATTTTGGTGAAAAGCATAAGATAAAAAGATTTAATATGTGTACATGTGTGAATATATAGATCGATATGGTGTTCAATACGGATGTATATAGGCACACATATAGGAACATCCATATATGTAAATAATTTGAGCTTTTTCTCTTCATTGCACCCATAAAGCTTAAAGAATACACACAGAACCGAAACGGAAAAAGTTCAAACGAGATTCCAATGTAAAGTTTATAATTATCTGCGGGCCGGGCAGATCGTTCTGCCTTACGTTCTCATTTTAGGTGCAAGATGAATGACGCCGCGGCCTGCAACCGATTCACCAACTAAACTTATAGCGAACGTAAAATGGAAACGTTAATGGTAACGGAAACAATAGATTCAAACACAGGAAGGAAGTGCTAGATTCGCTCAATGGAGGGCAAGAACCTGTAACTTATATGTCTATATTTCCCTGTAGGCCTAGACTGCGCACTAAGAATTAGACCCGTATCTATTATGTACATATTTGTAAACATATTGAGATATATGGATAAATGGGCCATCTCTATTTGGTATAGTCTTGTAGGGGGTTACTTATCGCTATGGTTGGCCACTTACTTTTCGCTGTACTCATCCATGTGGGCGTACGATTGCACAGAGTTTTCCTCGATTAGGAACTTGACGCGCTGGTAGAACGAGGCCGTCACCGAGGGCGGCTGCTTGCGGAGCAACACCTCTACGGGATCGTTAGAGGACAGGCACATGATGTGCTCCGAGCAGGCCGGATGCGAGCAGCACTCGCTGTCAGAGCAATCAGTCATCCCATCTGGAAACGGAGATAAAGACCTTCGTAACAGGAGTGTATGATTAAATTTTACCCCCACTTACCGCCATCATTGTCAATGTTGTCCTTGCAGTTAAGTTCCAGGGCTATCGAGCAGTCGCTTCCAGCCCAGCCTTCGATGCAGTCGCATCGGTATTCGCCGTTCTCCAGGGTGCACTGTCCATGTCGAGAGCAGCCGTTCTCGCAGCCAGCTAGGGATTCGATATTAATGATTTTCGATCAGTAAGAGCATTTTAAAATGGCAATTTAAAAAATAAATATTTAAAAATTTTTTAAGGAGAACACTGTTGCTTGGTGTTGTTGGCAAAAGCCCATGTTGTTCGCACCGCCCATCGGCTATGCCAAAACCATATTATAATACCCAGATAAAGGTAAAAATAATATATTTAACACCTGTGGCCGGATTATCTATCAAATACCTTAAATGGCTGCAATATTAATATAAGACTACACGTTAAGTGGAGTTCCAGTTTGGAAATGGTTTGTTCGGTTTAATACAGAGTACACCTCCCGAAAGCTGGGCCTTCAAATTGAATGATAACATTACAGTCCACCAATCTATCCACCATCACACCTAGATGTTCCACCTCATTGTCGACATCATGAATATAAAAATAATTTTAATGTTTGCACACTCACTCCGTCGAGCAAGGGATAGAAGGAAAAGCAAAGTAAACCTTTGGCGTCATCATCATCAGCGAACACTCAACGGAATGTTCGACAAACATAAAGACCCAACCATACGTAGCCTACCGATAGATTATTTTCTGTCTCCTTTACTCTTTGCTCTTCTTTTCCCTCTTCTCTCGTCGTTTGGCCTTTATTTGTTTGTCCCACGATAGCATTTCACGCAAAGTTAATGTTACTTGACATGTGTCATTTGCAAAGGGAGAGACGGTTCTGGTAAAGCCCTGCTAACCCAGCTTCCGTTATGTTAAAAGTTTGCGGTGCATAAAATTACTACCTTAGGTAGGCTAACTGACTACCTCTTTACGAGTCTCTAAGCCTGTTTTCTCCGTTCTTGCATCCTGAGTGCGTGTTTGGCCACACATATTGCAAATAACAGCAAGAGTTGTCACAAATTTTAGAGCATGGTCCAGCTCCCCATTCTGACAGTATGGGTCCGACATCAGCGAAATCTGTGAAATGCCAACTGGCTCTGAGTAGGATCGAACTCAAAAATCAAGGAAGCCCATTTCCCCAAGGAAAATTTTTTTGTACAGTATAGTTTCTAATCTAGTCTAATTAAGGCTCATTTCATGTGTAACAAAGGGCGTGCATACACACACTGCACACACCAGTACCCCCTTTCTAACAATACCAGGTGGTAATCATTATAAGCGGTATAAAAAAATTATACCTTAACGATTACCTGTCAAGTTATATCGAAATATTCGCAATATAATGATTAATTTTGAGTTATATCTTAGTACTCACTCAATAATGAGCAAAAATGTAAAACTCAAGAAATAATAATTAGTCGTTGAGTTTTATTTTTTGCTCAAAAATAAAACTCATAGCCAAGAGCAGCAGCCACACGCATAAGAGGAATACGATCTCTTATCTTTTACGCCTTTATGAAAACATTCATTGCTTATGTTCTTGATGAACTCATTTGCCGAATATGGCTGCCCACTTTTCTTTGGAGTAGAAGCTACTTTATGCAAAATTCAATATTAAATGAATATGTACATACATATATATAAATAAATTGCACTAGGAAATATTTTTATTTTACATTTTTGTTTAAATTGTTTTTATTATTATGGTTGCTCTTGTCTCACTGATGAAGAATAAATATAACTTTTGTATTTTCTAGGTAAGATGGAGTCACAATTTAAAGTTGAGATTTATTTTTGAGCAAAAAAAAGGAAGCAGATCGTGGATGAGAGAAGAATGTGCAAACAACTAAAAAAAACGACAAGAGGCGTGTGAGACGCTTCTTAAGCGGTTTTTTGTCAAATTTTACATTTTTTCTTCATCTGTCATCTACATCGACAACACTTCTCACTCCAACACGCTTCTTTAGCTCGCCCCCCTTCCCTAGAGCCACACACTGCAGAGTCATGGCAGAGGCAGAGACGCGGCAGAGGCAACGGCCGCGCACTGCAGAAGCATAGTGTGAATGAGAGAATGTGAAAAAACAACAAAAGCTGCTGGACGGGTTGGGTTTAGCCACTGCAAATAATATTAATGATCTACATATATGGCTATTATAATGATCCAATCGGATCCCAATTCGGTGATCTGTAGATATGGTCATTCCCTACGGAATGGCGTTTTTATTTTTCTCTTATCTTCAAAATGTTGGATATGAGAGACTTTCGCCCTGTGTGGAAGCGGAAGGGGGCAGGGCCAAATTCTGAAATGCACTTATCACAGCAGTCTGGATGCAAAATTGGGTGGCTCCAGCTCTGATAGTCTCTGGTACTAGCCGACAAACAAAACGGACGGACAGACGAACAGACGGACAGACATACATAGTCTCGGCTTTTGACGCTAGTCAAGAATTTATATACCTTGTGGGGTCGGAAACGTTTCCTTACATCCATAAATACTTTCGAGAACAAGTACAATATAACCTAATTGCTCAAATACATGACAGCAGAAACATTAATAGAGGATAAGGTAGGGGTACAGCGACTGTGGATAAGGAACTCAGACTGGGACAGGAACTGTGGATAAGGGAGAGGCAAAAGGCTGTAGCAATTGCAATAGCTATGGCAATAGCAATGGAAGTGGCATTTAGAAAAACCACCGCAAAGTTGTTACTGCTTCTGCTGACGATTTTTTGCTGGCTTTGGATAGCCGGCTCCGACATTTAGCGACAGTGTTGTTGCAACAGCAGCGACTGTGTTTGCTGCCAATGCCACTGTCGCTTGGCAGGGAATGTATTTGAAATCGATTGACATGCAGCGGGTAGCAAAGGATGATCGATGGGTTTGGGTCGAGCCCAAAAGACCGCCAAGGAAAGAGAACAGCCACAGCAGATTTAAAAATGTTTAATTTTTTTATTTTAATTTCTGTACTTACGCAGGGTGCAGTGCCTGCCATTCCATCCCTGAGAACAAACGCAGGTCCCGTTCTTGCATTGACCATGCTCCGAGCATCGAGCATCGCAGGGCAGCTGATCGCACAAGTTGCCCGTCCATCCAGTGTTGCAGCGGCACTTACCGGACTCGCACACTCCGTTCCTACCGCAATCCAGACTGCAAACAGCTGTGAAGAAGAAAAAGAGAAGCTATTAAGGTATACGTAATAATAATACAGAGCTAAGGTCTGTGTCTAGCAATTCGTTGTGATTGCTCCACACATTTGGCCATATGCTCGTTTAAATTCATTAAAACTCTCCAAGACATCCATCAGGACCAACCATCGCCATGTTGTCGGAGGAGGAGCAGGAATTAAATTGGAACGGCAGGAGGTGCGTACAACGGTTGAACCATAAAAACAACATTATAAATGTTACATGAAAGTGGTACGTGCCAACAATCTCCGCCACTCCAACACCCATATACCGCCATATGCCCAAAACAGAAATGCGAAGGGCTCATGGTGTATGAATAAATCTAGAGTGGATTGAACTACGCGTTCGTTCATGACACTTTCTTCTAACTGAGTTAGGAGTTGCTCTTGCCTTGTGCTAGTTCAGAATTTGTTTAATTTTTGACAAGAAACATTTATAGATGGTTTATCTATTTTTCATTATTTCTCTGTTCTCTGTTTAATTTTTGACAAGAAACATTTATAGATGGTTTATCTATTTTTCATTATTTCTCTTATATATTTTTAATTTCATTCACGAATCGATAGAAATTAGAGTTTATTGCTGGAATTATTTGTAATTTAAAATTTTTCCCGAGTGATTCCTTATAATTATAACTGAAAAATGTGACTTAAAAGTTTGTTCCCCTCGATGAACTCTTTCTTGGGTTCAATCTGTCCCATTTCTGTGGAAACCTTTATAGATTGGTTATGGATTTTTTCATTCAGGAATCGACTTAAGCATTGTCCCGGCTAACTGATTTAGTGCCTTAACTTATGGCTTGGTTCTTATTCAGGAGCGGAGCGGGACCGTAGAGGGACTTTTTAACAGTCGCAGACGAAAATTTATAATATGTTTCAGCTCTAAAAGGGGGTCGGAGGTCAGGAGCACCATCCAAGGATAAAAGTGAAGCTGAAGCTGGGAAAAACCTGGATATTAAATAAATAATAAATGTTTATGAAGCTCTGCTTCATTACGTCTGCAGTCGAGACTACACCTACATATATTACCACCTGCATGGCATGCTGGTGCTAAAAAATTGACGCAAATTAGGATTGCGTGCCAATGAAAGAAGCAGACGTGTCCTTTGGCCATTTTGTGGCTTCGTAAGCGTCTTGTTTTATTGAGATTATCCCCAGATCCAGGGCCATGTCCATATCCAGATTCAGATACTCTTTCTGCGAGGTTCTGCGTGAGGGTACCTACCTTGCGAACAATCCGGTCCCGTCCAGTGGCGCTCACACACACACTGGCCAGTCTCCAAGTCGTATGTTCCGTGCTCGGAGCAGCCTGGCAGGCACTGGTAAACCTGCTGATCAATCGTGCCACAGTCTTCGCCCTGCCACCCGGCCTTGCAGTAGCACTGTCCTGCCACACAGGTTCCATGCCCCGAGCACAATGGATCAAGGCAGTCATCTGTGCGACGCAGGTGAAGAGGGCGCATTCGGGAATGGTAGATTGGTTGATGGTTGTTTGAAGCGGGTGGAGAGAAAGAATACAAAACATTTGTTAGTCGCACACGTATGCACCATGTAGATATGAATATAGGTATATTTCTGAGGTGGGTGTACAAAGAAAAAGACAGACAAACGGTATGATAAGTGAACACTCAAAAGAAGGCAAAATGAACCATAGATAGTATCGAATGTTTCCCACGAATGTGCAGAGCTATAAAACCTAATCCTGGAACTATAATTAAAACAACATTTTATTTTCAGATCCGAGCTCTAAAAGTGATCAACAGCATCTGCATATTATCCTTTTTATGTGTTGTATCGTGTAATTGATGGAGTGTGTACCCTGACTCCTTCGAGAGGAATGCGAATGAAGAATGAGTCGTGACAGTCTTGTCCACACAAAAAGCTTGGCCCCATCAAGGTGTCCATTTGGCTTATGTTTCCACCAGCTCCTTCTTCTTCCATCTTTCTTTCTTTCTGTTTCTTATCCTGGTCAACACTGATACACATACAACATGATAAGTATGTTAGACACGTACAAAAGTGGTCATTAAAATGAAATTCCAGTTTAGTTCAAGTTGGTGAATTTTGCGCAGTTGTTGCAATTTTTTGCTGGCTCCTGCTTGTTGTGCTCAAAACTCAATGCTCCATGACCCCTCGGCAGGGCCGACTTAAAGTTCGCTCCTTGTTTACACCCACCCCCCGGCATGTGTATGAGGAATATGCCTTCGACATATAAATTCGATTTTATACGTTTTATGTTTGCTCAACGTTTTCCTTTCCTTCGTCTTCTGTTTTCTCTCATTCATTATTTGTTTTATTCTTTTTGTTTCTGTTCCCGTTCCCGTTTTTGTTTCGGATTCTGTTTGTTGTGTCCCTGTTTGTTTTCGTATGCCAGTGGCACAGAGGCCACAGTAAGCATATAAAAAATGGTAGCAAGGATATGGCAACGGGGTACACAGAGGCATTTCGGAGCCATGTATTGTAGAATGTTGCATTTTATTCGCATTTTGTTGTTGGTTGTTTTACAACCTACGAACCAGAACGATAGAGTGCCAGTGTTTATTGTTTTTATTGACACGTATGTAAGCGGCGATGGAGAGTGGAGAAGCGTAGCTTTATGGGCATGTACTTTATAAGGATTAAAGTTCACATACTCGTTGCTTGGTTTTATACTTTAACTCTCAATCTCTCTGTGCACCTTGAAAACTAAGTATTACCAACTTGAGCCCAACATTCGATAAACCTATATTTTCCTCCAAAGCAAAAATGCATATACTTTTGAAGTTGGTTAAGTCACTGGCTCTTTTCTAACTTTTTTGTATTTTTAAAATACTTTTCTCCTGAAAATCGATTTACTAATTTGTTTCTATTGTTGTTTCTCTTGAGAGCTATTCAACAGGTTTTTATTTTACATGGAACTTTTTAAATTTCAATCTGTGTGCGTCGCCGAGACGCCAGGAGCATTCAAAGACTCGTATGGGTAGATTGGAGCCGAGAAAACTCCACCTCCCCCTTTTAAATGAAGGACTGAAACATGTTTTGCATTTCTTTGCAAAATTTCACGATATTGAGCAGGAGCATGAGCCGATTTCGGCATAATACCTGCAATATTTTTGCATCCACTTTAGTCGTCCCATCATCTCCCCATTCCTACCCGGGAGTGGCGTTCTTATCGGCCCAGGACGCAGGAAACAGGTCACTAAACTGGAAACCAGAGAACGAGGGCCGGAGAGACACAAAACTCAAACATTTTTATGCCAAGTAAGCATAACGGAGGAGAGACCTTGACACTTACGTTGATCGCAATACGGTCCCTTCCAGCCGCGTTCGCAATGGCACTCTCCCTCGATGCACCGCCCGTGGCTGGAGCAGTTGGGGACCTCGCACTCGCCAACCGGAATGTCGCACTCGGCTCCTTTCCAGACGTCCTCGCAGTGGCAGACGCCGCCACCATAGTGGCCATGCGCCGAGCACAGCACCGGACAAACGCCTGCAAAATAACGGAAATAGAAGGCATCAGTTCCAGTGAAAAGGGGTGGAAAAATATGGCAAAAAGTGGGAAAAAGGGGGAAAGCAAATAAAAATAAGATCTGAACCTGAACAGTGGGTCGAGGATGGTTAAAATTTGACAGGTGAACATGCTGGTAACAGGCGGCAAGGACTGCGGCTCTACTGTTATGTATGTGAGCGAAATACGCCGTTTTTTAAAGACTAAAGAGGAAATGAAAATATTTTCAGAGTCTATTTAAAGAAACCAAATCCAGAGCCCTAACCACTGTTCCCTTAAGGAATACGTCTAAGTAGCCGCCGAAAACTTTCAGAGTGGATTTGGCTTCTTGGTTTTTCCTTTGCGGAGTATCGGAAAAGGAGGTGTTGACAGGTCAACTTATGGCATGACCCAAACACAAAGAAATGAAAAGGGGGAAACGGATATTCGGAGACTCACTTTTAGAACAATCGACGCCTTGGTAGCCATCGATACAGTCGCACTTTCCCAGGTAGCAACTTCCACGACCGGAGCAGTCGTTTGGGCAGGTGGTGCTGACGCCTTCGGCCTCTTCGGCCAGTAGCGAGACGGAGTGGGCCACCAACTCGTCGTTGTAGACGGAAATAAACCAGAGTCCAGTGTCAAGATACTGCAGCAGCGAAACGTTCACAGTCATCGCGTCTATGTCGAGGGCGGGCAAGCCGCCACCATCTACAGCCGAGCGCTTCTTGACTTCATGGGGATGCTGTGTGTACTGTGGATTTTGCTGCTGGAAGTGGATCTGTCGTTGTAGGTGCTTTGCCGTGTCCAGAGGCGTTTCGACATCGAAGAATTCGCCAGAGTCGGGGTCGTCGTTGCTTGCATCGTGGTCTTGCTCCTCGTAACTGAATTGTGGTCTTGTCCGTGTCGCGAATCGGTCTTGGAGGTGCTGCTGCTGCTCGTTGAGGTACACCGCGTCCCAGTCTTTGCCGGCGATCGTCGAGGCATTTCTCGGGCTGCGACGGTGCCGCAGGTGACTGTCCAGACGCCCGCCCTTGATGAACTCCACAAAGTCATGCTGCGTAACCGACGGGGCCACGTTCCGGCGCGAGTAGACGGCAAAGTGGGCGCCCCACGGCAGCGTAAAGTTGAAGCGAATAAAGGCTGGATGCTTGTTGCGGAACTCCAAAGTCCAAAACTGATAAGCTGGTATATTCGCGTGGTACACCTCGTTGAACTCCTTTAGCTCAACGACCTGCGGCCACTGTCCTCCTCCAAGCTGTGGCTGCAGCGCCTGGTGGTGGTGCATCCCGCTGCCACCCGCTTGGGCCAGCAGCATGTTGTGCTTTTGTCCGTTAAGGGAGCCTGGGCCAATACCCATAACGTTGCCAATTCCGCCTCCGTAGGTCAGTTGATGGTCCTGCAGCTGGGTGTTGGTCGCATCCATCGGCGTCAGCGGTTGGTTGATCGAGTGAGGCTGCTGTTGCTGGAGAAGCAACTGCTGCTGAATGCCTGTTACTCCGCCGCCTCCGGCACCGACCGCAGGTCCATTCAGTCCGTGTCCGTTGCTGCCATGTTCCGAGGTGCTGGTCTGTATCGATTCCTCCGTGGGATAGGCGGTGGCCCCGCCCACATTCTTGTCGTTTGCTTTGCCCCCCGGACCTCCGCGCAGATCATGAGGCTGTGACTTGACGTCCTGCACTAGGATGCAGTTGGTGCTGTCCATGTTCGGCTTCATCGAGCTGACAGCTATGTTAACGAAAAAGAGAACATACATATATATTAAAGAGTAAATAGGGTATATTGTATTTGTGGGGAATAAAGGATGTATGTAACGCACAGAAGGAAACGTTTCCAACCCCATAAAGTATATATATTCTTGATCAGCATCAATAGCCAAGTCGATAGAGCCATGTCTGTCTGTCCGTCCGTCCGTCTGTCCGTCCTTATGAGCGCCTAGTACTCAGAAACCATAAGAGATAGGGCAACCAAGTTTTGCATCCAGACTTCTGTATACTCACACTGTTACGAGTGTATTTCGAAAATGAGCCCCGCTTCCACAAAGAGCGAGTCTCCCACAGCCACAGTTTTGAAGAAAGAAAACTAAAAACGCCGTTCTGTAGGGAATGACCATATCTATCAAATCATTGAATTGTGATCCGATTCTATCATTATTATAGCCAGAATGAAGAAATTAATTAGAGAGACTGTGTCTCTAGGGGAGGGGCGCGAACTAAAGTAGCGTGTTGGCGTGAGAAGTGATGTAGATGTACAAATGTATGTATGTACAATTTTGTAAGAAAACGACTATATCGCAAGTTTAGTAACCATGGTTGCCCTTCTCCATGCATTTCCATGTGATTCGCTCCACCCCAATACGGCCACTTTGAAAAAAAGCTTACAAACTCGTCCCACAACTTTCCTTTTCGCTTTTTAATTATATCAATAAGAAATAACATTGTCTAAGAGGTGTCATCAATTTCATAAACATTTTCACGCACGTGAAATGAATTCCCCAAATGAATTCCAAATGACTCTGAGTGTAGCCATAACTTGTTCCTCGGGTTCTAGCTCGCCTTCTGTTGCAGCAGAGGCTTTGCCTTTTGGCTGGCTTTCGATTCGGCTTGGCCAAATATCGGCCAGAAATCGAGAGAGATGCTAGAGCGCTTTCCACCCATTCATCTGTTCCTAGGGCTGCTACCACCAGAGTGGAGCCGAATAGCAACCATTGGAAGGGTTTAGAGCTGCAATAGGGAAATAATGTCTCCTGTGGTGCTGTAGTTAATGGCCAGGCGACGCACAGTGGGGACTTCGGCCATTTCAGCTTGCTAAATTAATAACGTTTGAACGAATCAAGAAATCTTCGTAAAGTTTACTGAATTAAACAGAAAAATCTTTCAAAGTTTAGTCTGACCAATGCCATGATACTGCACTGTATCAAAGGTTTAAAATAAATAGTCAAAGTTCAACTTTGATTAAGGTTCTTATTTGCCTGTTTTCGGTGCACAAAAGGCTCAACTTATATTTTTATTTATCGAAAAATAAAGTTTAGTTGTATTTTAGCTAAACATAATAATTTTGAGTTTTGTTTTCAGCCAAATATAATTTACATATGTATAAATATAAACGTTACATTTCTATTAAATAACTGTTTGCAGATTTCTTTTTAGAGCTCCCATGTCCAACGACTGAAATATACGGAGATATTAGCATATGGACCCCATTTTTTGGCCTTTTTTCAGTTAGACTTAGACTCAGTTAGGGCCGTTTGGGTTCTATATCGATATAACTCATCATTGGATATATCTTAACCTTTTTGTGAAGTCCTGTGCTTCGAGCCGTTTGATATTGATATCAATTTCGGTCCCGCAAAAAACGTAAAAATACGATTTTGTATGGGATTTTAACAAAGTTCAGCCTGATCTGAGCATGTAGAAGATGCGTATTTTCATTGTATTCAAAGCTTTCCAACATTTTTCGGATTTTGCCACCTCTTTCTGGCTAAGGCTTCACTGTGCGGCGGCGGTGGTTTCAGCTGATCTGCATAACTGTTAATATATTAAATAGATTAGATATATGCACTAACGCCATATTAATATGCACACGAGTAAAAATCAAAAATCCCACTATCATCCTCAGTGCCATTTCCATTGTTCAGTATCGCAGCGGAGGGACGGACAAGAAAATGAACACACACACACACATGGACACGTTTGCATTTGGTCACCATTAGCTGCTGGCAGCGGCACTGGGTCCATCGTTTATCGATATCCATGACCAGCAATGTATGGCAATTGGCAGGGAATGCGGCGCCAGAAGGTCCAGTAAGCAAGGAACCAAAGAAGGAAATGATTAAACGACTCGCTTGCGCTTTGGATTTGTACCAAAACGAGCGAAAAGGATGGGTTTGAGATCCAAGGAATTCCAGGAAGAACATTTAAAAATATTTGTGGAATGCATTGAGGTAGGTGGATTGCCCAAGTAAGTGCCTGTGCTAGTGCACGAATTAAGCTCAAGGATTCGTTCAATTAAGATTTCTGGTAGTTTCACTTATCTCTTAAATACATAAAGTTGTTCCATCAATCATTAATTGATCCCTAGAGTCTATGTTTACTCAGGCAAAACACAGCGACTTCAATCACTTAACGGGACTTTTGAATGTGGTCCTTTTTCCTTTGCATATACCGATTGGAATTATATGAATATAATTAAATTACTATTATATACTACTACTATTATAGTTATCATATTATATTATATTAAATTTTATATAGATTTATTATTATATTATATAGTATAGTATTAATATTACTCTATACTATTAATACATATATTATATTAAATGTCTAATATGTCAGTATGTCGCTATGAGTAGGCATTCGTACATATGTACGTTTTTTTTGTATGTACGTACATATGTATGTTTGTATATATATATGTAAGTACATTCATATATGTACATGTGTACATATTAAGATAGCCTGAGCGACTAAACAAAAGACTTGACATAGTAAATAGGATAATTAATAAATCTGATATATAAAATATAGTAAATAAATAGTGAGGACACAAGAAATAAGTGTTTATATGAATATATTATTAATAAATCGCAATATCGAAAAAGGATGTTCGAATAGAAACAGTTCAACCCGAAACGAGTCAATCTCTCAGCCGAAGCTATCAGAAATTGTATGCAGGCAGGTTTTAGTGGAATAAAATGTAACAGGAAAAAAAAGCTTCATTTGACATGTAAATTTCTGCGCTGTTAGGACTCTACTCTTTAAGGTATTTTTCCAAGAAAAAAACGAATCCAAATGACACGAATGGGGATAAATAAAGTTCCAGAAAGTGGGGGCCAAGTATCATTAATAAATTAGGACTTCCCTCTGGACAAGGCTGGGTTTCATTTTTTCTGTTCTATTCGGTTACCAAGCTTTTCTTTCAAGTTTCGCCCACTCCCCTTTCGAGCACTGAACAGGCACTAGCGAACAGTGACGGACACACAATTGGATACCTTTGCGTGGGCAGGGACTGGGCCAGTCGACTGGCGCTGGGCCTGGCCTGGTCTGGTCCCAGCTTGTCTTTTCTGCCGTCAATCTTGTTCTTTTTTGGAGTTCACTAATTACATTTTATTTTATTATTTTTGTATTATTTTATTTTATACCCGGTACTCGAAAAGTAAATAGGGAATCTTGTATTTGTGCGAATAACGGTTGTATGTAACACACAGAAGGAAACGTTTCCGACCCCATAAAGTATATTATTGATCAGCATCAATAGCTGAGTCGATTGAGCCATTTCTGTCTGTCCATCCGTCTGTTCGTCCGTTTTGTTGAGCGCCTGGATCTCAGAAACCATAACAGCTACAGCCACAAAATTTTGCACCCAGACTTCGTATGCTCACACTGTTACAAGTGTATTTAAAAAATGAGCCACGCCCCCTTCCGCCCTCGCAATAGGGCGAAAACCTCCCAAACCTACAATTTTGAAGATAAAAGAAAACTAAACTAAACATTCCGTAGGGAATGGCCATATCTATCAGATCACCCGTCCCGCAGCTTATATTTGTTTTTTTTTTGTGTGCGGGCGCTGCCTCTGTGTGTTGGTGTGAGAAGTGTTGTAGATGACAGATGAAGAAAATATTTAAAATTTGACAAAACACCGCTAAGGTGCAGATGTAGTACTGAGTCCTTGTATAAAAGTTTTGACGCGTAAGAAGCGTCTCACACGTCACTTCCCGTTTCTAATAAAGTCCTTCTGATAAATGATCCACACCCGCTTTATGTGGTTAATTGTTATTTTTCGGTGACATGGCCAGCAAAAATCGATAGATAGATTCACAGATAGAAAAGTATCTTCCATGTACTCCTGTTGTCATTAATTATACCCGGTACTCGAAGAGTAAATAGGGTATATTGGATTTGTGCACAAAGTGAATGTATGTAACACACAGAAGGAAACGTTTCCGTAGGGAAGGGCGGCGAGCTAAAGGAGCGTGTTGGTGTGAGAAGTGTTGTAGATGTAGATGACAGATGAAATAAAAATTTAAAATTTGACAAAACACCGCAGGTGCAGTTGTAGTACTGAGTGACGGGTATAAAAGTTAGACGCTTAAGAAGCGTCTCACACGTCCCTTCTCGTTTTTAGCTAAGTTTAAGTCCTGCTCCAGTTTATGCCTCAAAGGGTGTGTGCGGACGGATGTTTTCGATTAATTATTTCCGCTTTCAGTTTCTCCTTCTCCACCTTCGGAACATTGTGCGTTGGCTTCGAACTAGTCAATAACTTTTGAAGCTCTCCCTTTTGGGCGAATTTACCATCAAATCCCATTCCGAATGAATAAAGAGTGCTTTAATATATCTCTCTTTCTCCAGGACCGTAAATAATGATTTTTATAACTGGTACTCGAAGAGTAAATACGGCGAATAACGGTTGTGTGTAACGCACAGCAGGAAACGTTTCCTACGTCTGTCTGTCCGTCTGTCTGTCTGTCCGTCCGTCTTGTTGAGCGCCTGGATCTCAGAGACTGTTACAAGTGTTTTTCAAAAAAGAGCCCCGCCCCCGCTAAAGGCCGAAAACCTCCCAAAGCTACAATTTTGAAAATAAAAGAAAACCAAGCCATTCCGTAGGGAAGGACCATATCTATCAGATCACCAAATTGTGATGCGATTGGTCCATTATTATAGCCAGCGTCTCGCACGTCCCTTCTAGTTGTTTCTAAAAAAATCATCCATTTAAAGTAGCCGCACAGAAGAATTAAATAGAAAAATGTACTGCTATAAGAATAAACTCTGCAAATTCACCAACATTTTTTCATTTTAAGTTTTGAGCATAAATATTATTGATAATAATTATGTTTAAATAACAAAATAAAACTTAAAAATTATTATCGAATTGTGAGTTTTATTTTTTCTCGCTCTCTCTCCTCCACTGCAGTTAATGATCTACTTCATAGGTTGCGCCCCAGAAGGGTCCTTTCCAATTGATCATAATGGGGACAAAAATCACGCTCCAACTCCATTTATGAAATATTTCCTTAATTTAACTTCCTCTAGAAAAATAATTTATTTAAACGACATGCACACATCTTAAGTCCAACTTGTGGATGGACGACGGTAAGGCCACGCCCTCTGCCCTCTGCCGTTGCTGCCGGTGACAAATTTTTTGTTACCAGAGCCCTCCTCTCAACCAGCCTGGGCGTATAATTTTCGTTTAAGTTTCTCTCAATAGTTTTGTCCTTCTTTTAAAGGATATGCCGAAAGTTTACCCCAAATATGCAAAGAAAAAAGCTTCCTTATAATGGCATTGTTCGGCTCTGGTTTGTCAATTTTTTCCTAATAGACTTGCTAATAGACTTTTTTTGTTGCGGTTTGTGCTTAACGTTCACATTTCCGGATGATATCCTGCCCTCGGCCATACAAACCCCAACCACGTTAGATCGGGCCTTCCAAATGAATGACAGACTGAATAACTGAAAGACTGACCTATTGTATGTTTGACCTACAGAAAACGGAATCCGAGCAGGACAATTTTAGAGTGATTTGCATAATTCGTTAGGAGCAAAGGAAACCGCAGAAAAAATAGCAATTCCATTCAGTAATTGGCAGCTTTGTCGCACAAGAAGGCCTCGACTACACATTCATGCTGTTGTTGTGTTGTTATTACAGAAACATGCTGTGTTGTTACTTCAGAAAGTGATTTATAATAACGGGAATTGAAGTTGAACATAACTTTCAGCATTTCTTCTATCTGTTACAAAACGGATGAAACAAACGGAAAGCCAAAATAGTACATACAATAATTTCTGCAACACTAGACATCGCTCAACCAGTAACTTCAGTGTTGAGGAGTGGGGAATATTGGTTCTGATCAGCCGGTCATACCTTCCGCAGAAAGCTGCGGAACAGGGTGGGTTTAGCCACTGCAAATTAACTTCTTCATTCTGGCTATAATAATGATCAAATCGGATCCCAAGTTGGTGATCTGATAGATATGGAAATCCCTACGGAATCTTCAAAATTGTAGATTTGGGAGGTTTTTGCCCTTTTTCGGGGGCGGAAGGGGGCGGGGCTCATTTTTGAAATACACTTGTAACAGTGTGAGTATACAGAAGTCTGGATGCAAAATTTGGTGGCTCTACCTTTTGTAGTCTCTGAGATCCAGGCGCTCAAAAAGACGGACGGACAGACGTACAGACGGACGGACAGACAGACATGGCTCAATCGACTCGGCTATTGATGCTGATCAAGAATACTTTATACTTTATGGTGTCGGAAACGATGCCTTCTGTGTGCTACATACATTCACTTTGTGCACAAATACAAAAAAACCGGGTACCGGGTATAATAAAATCGCACAAACTACAAGGCCAGCTGCTGTAAATGACAACGCCGATAAGACAAGGGGCAAGAACTGCCACACATTGGGGCGGGAGGAAGGATACAACGGTCCAGACCAGAACCAAACAGGACAGGCCCCATGGGGACTTTGCAGCAGTAATAGCAGCAGTAATAGAGCAGGGGCTAGTGCCATGGCAAGGGCACTGGCAGGGCAGCAAAGCATGCAACCATGATGGCATGCCCTGCGTGGCGTGGAGCCGGAGGGGGCATTGAAGTTTCAATACAGATGGATGCACGAACGCACTTTGCCATTTGGCCTCTGCATGTTATGCACAAAGAGACAGAGAGATAGAAAGAGAAAAAGCGTGATAGAGGGAATATAATGGTGGGAAGCGGGGACATTCATCTGGCTGTGAAACAGGGCATATCGAATGAGTTTCCGATAGGTGTCCGCTTAAAAGTCGATTAACGTATTTCCGATAACTACTGCAATGCGCATCCAGCCGGGATAGCCGAGAAACTGTGATGCTGAGTGGGTGGTAGAGAGGAGGAGCGGTGGAAATTCGTTCGTTGTGATAGAAAGTGGGACATTTGTAAATCGTTGGGAAAACATATATGCTTCTTTAAAGTTGTTGCAATTATCTCTCTGCTATACACATTGTGTTTGGCCTTCTCCCGACTCGCTTTCTGTTTGACTGTTCCCTGTCTCTCTGACACTGCGGTCACTTCTTGGGACAGACTTGACAGCTAAATGAAAAGCGTATACGTGTACTCGCGGAATGAAAGAGTGTATACTCGCTGGCGAACCTTATCATTGCCCACTTCAGCAGCCCTCTTTTTTTTTTGCTTGCTCTTCTCTTTTTTCTTGCTGGGCGTGGCCGCAAACAGCTGCGACTGAAAAAACGAGTGTGACACAGGCAGCATCTGAATGCAAAGCAAGTGAAAGAGTACCCCTCATAAGGCTGGTGCAAGGCAACAGCAAATGAATGATGTCTGTCTCTTAATTAACTGAAAACAGGCGTGACAAACACTCACGCACTCAATTCACACTCATTTACTCACACAGAGACATATAATGTCACGACGCTTCAAATCAAGAGGATTAAAGAGTACGGCGAAGGCAGGAAGGCAAAAAGGAAGCAAGGGCAGCTGTTGGGACACAGCCACTCCATATCGCCAGCAAGTGCTTTGCAAATATTATGAAATCCTCTTGCGCTTAATTAATATACAATTATTGAGCAAAAACCGAGACGGGGGGCCTGGAGCTGCTCCGAAAAGTATTAGCCACTATTTAAGGCTGGGGCTGGCTGGAGCTGGCCGACTGCCGGAGCGTGAAAACAACATGCATTTCTGGTCCACCTGCCCCTCTGTCTACATAACTGGCTGATGCTGCTGTCTTAACCCCAGCATAACCCGCAGTTTGAAACTATTCACCGATAAAACGCCCAGACGAAGGATGAAAGAGTGTGCCAGAGGCAAGGAAAGGAGTGAGCGAAAAAGGACAGAGGGGCAGAGGCGAGCCGTAAATTCATTTACCGCAATAGGGAAGCAGAAGCCAAACGCGCAGGCACACAGACACACACACACAGCCACACACCAATGCAGCCACAAACAAAAAGCTTTTTACACAAATGGGTTTATGGGGGTGCAGTGGTTTAGGGGAGTGGTTGGAAACCACAGTAATTAATACATTATATTTAAAAGATATGTATATTTCAAGCATGTGCCTCTGCTTCTGCTGCCAACAATTAAATCAGTGAAATCCACTCACAGCATCACCCAAACGCCCCCAACGAAGACCATCCCTCAGCATGCGAAGCTATCCGCAAAATGTTCACAAGTTTTAAACTTAAATTTATTTTGTGCCAAAACCTAGGATCGTTGGAGTGTTTGGAAGCCAACGCCACACACAGGCTGTAGGGCGGCTGGGGGAGTTACTTCCAAGTGGCATCACATATTTTCCCTGTGGTTTGTTGTAAATTTGTTTTCGTTCACTTGCAACGCTGTGACACCGCAGCCCCATCAACATCAGCAGCAACAGAACGGAGGCTTGCCTTCCCCAACCTTACCCCAACGTATTTTATGACTACCTCCCCTACACCCCACCACCATAATCAAGCCACAGCTCTTAGCTAACTGTAAATCAGTTCCTCCGACTCTCGAGCAGCTGCTGCTGCTTGTGCTATTCGCCCTTCTTCGCCACCAGCCTCTGTTGCTTTTCCTGCTTAGATAATAAATTAAACGCACAGGAAAAGAAGCAAGCGAAAGGCAGAGAACGAGAAGAGCTCAGAAGGGGGATAGCATGTTTTGTTTGGGGGAGATATTGGCTTAAAAATCAAATGGAGAGCAAGGAAAGTTGACAGACCTCTACAGTTCAACGATAGAGACGAAACTACTCACTACTCCAAACACTGGGAAACGATGGGAACACAATCGCTATAAAATGTCGATGCACGTACATATTTATGTATGTAAATACATAAGTATGTACATATATGGGATTAAGCAGGAGGCATTATGCAATAGCCGTTCTAGTTCATTCGTCTGCAAAAAGTGGGACTATGTAAATGTTCTGGCACATTTTTTGCCTCAAATCAATGTAAAGATCATATCCAATCCATGTCAGAGCGAAATTACACTTTAAGATCCAAAAATAATTCTCAACATAAAGTCTAGACGTGAAGACAGTCTTCCTTTTTGGGAGGCTTTACCACATAAAATCGAATGTTTTCGGCTAATATTTATCAAAAAGAAAATGGCGGCTCCCTTGCCCCAAAACATTGGGCCACCAGAGCTGCCAACCCAGATGTCGACGCACAAACGTTATAAGTGTCCAAAAAGTTGTGCCAATGTTTCATTAGATAAAAAGTCAGGGCAGAGGCCACCACAGGATGGCAGGAAACTCCGAGTGGGGCAGCCGGGCCGGTTGTATAGGAAACTCCGAGTGGTGCAGCCGGGTCGGTGGTATAGGCAACAAGATGGCTGGGTGGTGGTAAGTGGAAGGCGTCGTCATTGTCGCCATTGCCGTCAACGGTTGGCGGGGATGCTACGTCAACCCTTTCGTTTTAAATTAAAATTTACATATTTTAATGTGCAAAGTTTTTGCCGAACGCTTCTCGAACGGAAGGAAACCAGATGAAAACAACAGACAAACACGGTGGAATGTCATGGGCCATAGCCAGTGACAGCGACAGAGTGGGCCCAAAAAAGGATAGAAAAAACATATTAAATTAACTGGTAAATATAATTTGGAAGGGAGCAGTAGTAGAGTACAGCAGAAGGGACAACAGCAAATGTGTTTAATTACCAAGTTGTAAGCAAAAACAGAAAAGGAAGCAGGACACAACAGGAGATGTATCCACTTTCTTCTCTCTAATTAGATTTAACTTAAAGTGAAGAGAAAATGCGGTGAGAGAGAAAAATACTGTGAGATCCGTTGAGATTCCATAGGATCATAGCTAAGTGTCGAAATTGCCTTTGCTCCATTTCGTCATCACCACTCCAGCAACGTGAGCAATGAAGAAATTATCCCATTATATCAGACTGAAAGTAGATACGGAACAAGGAACTCTCTTTTTACTTTCTCTATTTACTCAATCAAAAATTGATTTTTAAGTGTATGGGTCTAACCCATATACCGGAAACAAGGAATCCCCAACAACTAGGCCATTAAACCAACCATTATATCAATGATTGGATTTTGAGTGTTTTTGGGAAGTGAAAAAGGAACTGAAACTATGTTAAAGTCAAAAAAATCAATTTTTGATCGAGGGTTTGCGATGCGGTTGATAATTGTTTGTCAATTGTAGAAGAGCCTCCCAACGTTTGGCACATTTGTCAATTAACAACAAGAAAGGACACACAACTTTTATACCAGGTACTCAGTCGTCCATCTGTAGCTTAGCGGCTTTTTATACCCGGTACTTAAAGAGTAAATAGGGTTTATTGTGTTTGTGTGAATAACGGTTGTATGTAACGCGCAGAAGGAAACATTTCCGACCTCATAAAGTATATATACTTTTGATCAGCATCACTAGCCGAGTCGATAGAGCCATGTCTGTCTGTCCGTCCGTCCGTCTGTCCGTCTTGTTTATCGGCTAGTTCTCAGAGACTATAAGAGCAAGAGCCACCAAATTTTGCATCCAGACTGCTATATGCTCACACTGAACTCAGTGTATTTCAAAACTGAGCTTGTGACGCGTAAGAAGCGTCTCACACGTCCCTTCTCGTTCAAATGTATATTTTAATTTTTACACTTTTTCTACATCTGTCGTTTCCTTCTGCGCGTTACAAACATTCGTTATTCCCCACAAATACAATATACCCTGTTTACATTTTGAGTACCGGGTATAAAAAGCGTTCAAGTTGTGTGTATGCGGTGGTATGTTAGCGTTGACACCATATAACGCTAATGTAAAGCAAACATTCATATGTATTTTCCTTGTTATCGCTACGTTTGTACTTAGTTTGCACGTGTGTTCATACATATGTATGAACATATGTACATATGTATGTATGTGTGTATGTATTATACTCGCACTCGGAGAACACGGGGTGCGATTGGAGGGTGGAACTAAGGGAATATTTTTCAGTGTGTATGTGTTTTTCTCATTTACTCAGCTGGCTTTATGACAGACCACACCCATCCGCAACCACATTGGCATCCGCGGACAGGGGTCCACTTTTTCCGTTTCATCGCAAAGTACTTAAGTATGCTTTCTTGCAAAGTATGCTTACCTGCAAAGTATGCCAACATGGCGGTTAGGACGACGGATACGAATATTAAGGTGATGCTCAAGCATTTCCAGGAACATCGGTGCTGACAACGCTTATCTATGTGAAACCTGCGGGCGAACGAAAAAGATCGAGAAAAAGAGAGAGAGCGGGAAAGTAGTGATTTAAAAAATTGTGAACGGCATTATAATTAACAAAACGGGAAAGGAGAAGGAGCAGGAACGGGGCGATGAGGCGGAACCGTAAGACACACGGCTAAAGCCAGTCAGCTGGATGACTCTACTGCTGCCTGGGCTCGTCCTCTGGCTTTAGACGCTTGACATGTCACAAGGACCACAACAACCAACCAAGCAAACACAACCCCCAACCCCCAACCACAAATTCCAAGCCCAACCCCAACCCTACACAAACCCACCATCCACATTCCCACTTATGCACATACATGAGATTGAAGCTGGGTCTTGCAAGAAACAAGAGTTAGCACGCCCAAGAGCTTGTCGAATTGTTGGTAAACGCCAGCTACTTTTTGGTGCCGCCTCTGCCTCTGCAGTGTGTGGTTTTAGGGGAGGGGGCGAGCTAAAAAGAGTGTGTTGGCGTGGGCAGTGATGCAAATTTTGATGAAAGATGTAGAAAAATTGTAAAATGTAAACTTAAAAATTGGAAAAAACCGTTAAGGTACATATATTCTACTGAGCACCGGGTATAAAAGTTGTGACGCCTAAGAAGCGTCTCACACGTCACCTTATCGTTTAATATAACTAGCAGCTCTACCATCGCCCCACCAAACCATCACAACTTTTATACCCGGTGCTCAGTAGAACATCTGTACCTAAACGGTTTTTTTTCAAATTTTAAATTATAAATTTTAAATTTTTTCTACATCTTTCAACAACATCTACATCTACATCACTTTTCACGCCAACACGCTCCTTTTAGCTCGCCCCCTCCCCTAAAACCACACACTGCATAGGAAGAGGCCGCACAGTTAACGAAGCAGAGTGTGAATGAGAGAATGTGCCAAAACCATATAAAAGCTACGGGACGGGGTGGGTTTAGCCACTGAAAATTAATTTCTTTATTCTGGCTATAATAATGATTCAGTTGGACCCCAATCGGTTATCTGATAGCTTCGGTCATTCCCTACGGAATGGCGTTTTTAGTTTCCTTTTATCTTCAAAATTGTAGCTTCGGTAGATTTTCGCCCTTTTACGGGGCGGAAGGAAGCGGGGCTCATTTTTTTGAATACACTTGTAACAGTGTGAGAATACAGAAGTCTGCATGCAACATTTGGCTCTAGCTTGTATAGTCTCTGAGGTCCAGGCGCTCATAAGGACGGACAGACAGACGGACGGACTGACGGACGGACTGACGGACGGACGGACAGACAGACATGGCTCAATCAACTCAATCGGCTATTGATGCTGATCAAGAATAATTATACTTTGTGGGGTCGGAAAAGTTTCCTTCTGTGCGTTACATACAACCGTTATTCGCACAAATACAAGATACCCTATTTACTCTTCGAGTACCGGGTATAAAAATGAAACGAATACTAAAATGCATGGTATGCACACGCTCCTTCTAACGAGCATCGGAACTCCAGCTAAAGAAAACGGACATTGATTAACAACACACACTTCTCTTAGTGCCGGTCGCCTGAGCTGTCTTTCCGCGTTGGTCTCGATCCTCCGTTTAATTGCGTAAAAGTTGAATGGAATGCGAATGAGGTTGGGTGTTATGGGGTGATGTGGTGTCTCAAAACGAATTAACAATTCTGAGCTGGCACAACTTAACTTGGCAAGAATTGGGTTGAACTAAAAAGTCTCCATAGGACAGAATGGTCCCTCTCTCGAGGATGACTCGGTTTCCTCCCAAAGGAGGGGATACCTACAAGTCTACACGAGTACTCTCAGGCACCTATATTTTAAATATTTGGTTTTTTTTTAAGCTTCATATTTTTATTCATTTGGATCACCGCTCTTCTTTTTCCACTGACTTTCCCTCACTCCGACGGCGATATTCGGATCGGTTTTCCTTTGGTTTGGCAGCCATGAAACTTTCTCTGATCCTGTTCAAGTCGAAAGCGGTGTCGAGAAATACTTCGCGGAGCTAAATTTCTGGTGCTACTGCTCCTTGAAATTACCGAAAGTGGAGGGCATGTTGGTAGAGCTCACATACTCACCCACGGTCGGTAAGCGTAGCTTCTTAAGGATACTATGCCAAACAATTGGGGGAGGAATTTGGCGGCTGGCAGGGTGGCCCGCTTGGCAATTGAACGGCCTTGTTCTTCCCAAAAGTAAATTTTGCGCACGGCCGAGACGGTGCCATTTCGCGTTGGGACTAAAACAATTTTTTGTTTTTTATGTATGTATGTAAATATGTATGTATGTACGAGTATGTTAGATAATATAATGGGTGTACTGAAAAAGTGTTGAGTGACAATCGAAATAGGGATTGGGGGATGCAAGGACTACTTTGGATAAGAAAGAATTAGTATCTATTGGAAGTTCAACACTATCTCTGTTTAGTCCGAGGTCATGGTCATTTTCGGATGGCTTTGCAATGGCTTTGAGTCTACAATTCCATCAATAAAGCAGGGGGATGGTCTGCTTTAATCTTCACACAAATCCTATGAGACCAGGAGAAGACCATTAAAAGAGAGAGACAAGGTGGCGGAGAGCCAGAGCCCAATGGCCCAGTCGCTTGAAGCCTGCATATTAAAATAGTTCGAATGGAAGTCATATCGGAGGGCCGAAACAGAGCGAACACTCAATTTAACTTGAATTCCGTGGAGTTGAACCCGCACGTCGCGTATGAGAGGGGCATGTGTTGAAGGGTTAAAAAGGTTACTCGGAGTATCTGCTTACCTGGATGGCGAATATGGCGAATAATGCGGTGCATGCGCTGAGTGGGAATTACGCAATGGGAATCCGGGCATGACCAACGGCTGTGAACCGCTTATCTGGCAATGGGGCCCCCCATTGCCGCTGCCCGGTTGCCCGATGTTCGCATTGGGACCACCACCGCTGATGCCGCCCACTTGACCCACGCCGCTTACACCGACGGGCATTGTACCAGCGCCCATGGGCATGACGACGCCACCACGATCGATGCCGCTATGGCCTATTGTGTTGCTGCCGGTTGACATACTTTGTGGCATCTGTTGTGGGTGTCCGCCCAATCTGAAATGTCAAAAGAGAAATGGACAATCAGTGAGTGCATGGAGTAAGAATATTGAGGATGGGTGGTCTAGTGGTTAAGTGTTGGAGGAGGTAATCGGTATTTTTCGGAGACTTTTCGCAGAGAGAGAATGCGATATGAGTTTGTAATGTGGAAATTAAAACATGTACACTAGTTTTCGTCCTACATTCGCAAACTCCTTATTTTCCTTCCATTTTTCCCACAATATTTAAATCTCATCCTTGTGGTCAAAGGCTTATTGTTGCTGATTCTGTTATCAATATTATTTTCAGCGGTCAAGTGATGCGGAAATTTTAAATTAAAAAACATAAATCAATGCATATGTACATACATGTATGTATGCGAGTGGGCCGCAGCGGTTCTGGGCAAGTCAGGTGAATGGTAGCCGCTGGAGCCTAGCTGCATGTTGTTGAGGATTTTTATTATCCCTTCTCGGTGGCGGCCAGCCGTTGTTTGTGTTTTATTATCACTCAACATTATGCGGAAATGTGAGCTGCTAGCGCTCGATAACTGCTTGCCATTGTTGTCTTTTTTGCTGGTAGTTATTCTGTGCCTAGTTCCACACTTTGTGGTTGCCATTTTCAGGCGCCGCCCGCAAATATGCAGTACATATTGCTGCTCTTTTATGTTTTTTCTCGAGCACATTTTTGCGCCCACTCAAATATATTGAAATCATTCCAGAGTTCATTCAGTGCACTCTCTCGGCAAAATACAGTCGCCTCAAAATTCCAAGGCTTGCTTTGATCAAGACTTAAAAGAAGCGAGCTACAACTGTTTATTGGTATCTTTGGAAAAATGAACAAGAACATTTTTTGGGGAAAAAAACACGAATGAGTACATTCCCAGCAAAATCGGGGCAGTCAAATGCAAAGTATAGTTGCCTCAAAAGTAGTGTCTGTCATCTTCTGACGATGTGAAGTACTTTTTTGTAAATTTTTTTGAAAGCATGTTTACTCTAACAGCGAGAGAGAAAGAGAGAGAGAACCCTGGACATGGTTAGAGGAAAATATTTATCTCGTTGTTTAAGAATTCAGTTAATTACTTTCATGGCTAAAACTCAAAGAGGAAATGGTGCTTTCATTATCCGTAAAGGCAGCTTTGACTCATCCGCGAAGTCATACATATACATACATATTGCATGAAAAGCAGTGGGAGTCACTCCTCGGATACAGAACAACTTTTGCTCAAAATGTACGGTGTCGTTAAAGGCAGCACTGATGGCGGCACTGTTTAGCCCTTTATGACCGTCGTGCTTGTCTATGCCAGTGCTTATTTGTATATCATTCGAACGGGTCCTGTAGGCGGCTCCGTTTCCCTGCAGTATCATTGTCGAGTCCAGTCCCATCGTCAGTTGCTGTCGAGTGCATTTGACATATCATATTTTGCTTTCACCTTGGTTTGGTTATGGCTCTGAGCTGCCGCCATTTTGGCTTTGTTATTTACGGCCATGTCAAGCGGTCGCGGCTGGTCAAGCAACACGCCCACTCCTGGTCCTTGTTCTCATCCACGTCCCCTGTTCTGGGGTCTGGCCTGCATTTGACATGCGGTTTTTCTGTGTGTGTACGGTAAGGGCTTTTTGTCATTTTCGGCAATGAAAATTGTATTGTTATTTAGCTTGCTTTTGAAAACCAGCTCAACCGCCTAATGAACTGCAATCAAATCCGAAATATATTCAAAGACGTTCCCCCGGCACTCTTTAGGCTACTATTTTCAAAATGACTAAAAACAATTACGAGTTAGTTACAAAAGTTTGGACACAGGCCCAAAAAGCAACAAGATCACGGTAATTTATAGCGTGGAATGGGTCATGAAGCTGGTCGCCTCACAATATGCAACACGAAACAAAGAATGGTCCCTGGGGGCAGAAACGAGAGAGAGAATCAGTGCGATGCGGGCCATTGCCATTGCCAAATAAGTGCGAAAGTCGCTAACAGCAATGGCACCAGGCGGCACAAGGCAAATGTTTATCTGTATCTACATACGCATGTATCTATCTGTATGTATCTCCATACATATATGCATGTGCTTGTGTGTGTGTTTTATGGCGCTTAGAAAATGCTAAGCTAGCCAGCGAACTGAGCAAGCTGTGCCCGTGATTTATTAGCAACAATAATAGAATTAAACAATTTAAATTAAGTTGTAGTCAAAATCCATAAGCAGTCTGCCAAGCGGATCCTTCCCCTTCTTGTCACTTGCGGCTCCTCCCTGGTAGCGCACATAGCATTTAGTTGCCTGGCTGTGAGGAGACCCTCGAAAGCTAGGATAGCTGAACTATTTTCAAGCTATATGCGGTATTGCATACTACTGTATGCACACATATTATTCGTACACCATCATCACCCTACTTATTATTAACACCTATAACTTGACGTTAACAGGAAAAGTTAATTTTGTATCAAAGATCAACATATTTACTTTATTTTTATGAAGAAAGTCTTTAATAATCTTCTATAGTATCCTTATAAAACTTAACTTAAGTAAAAAACTCCTTACTTTTCGCAAATAAATTATTCGAAATTAAAATATTAAAGGTAAAATGTACAATGAAAACTTTTGTTTGCTATATTAAGTCTTTATGATGAATAAAAATTGTATGGGTCATCGGAGGGTGCCCAGTGTTTCACCTGTGTTGTTTTTGAGCTGGAGCTGTACGAATGGTTTTATTTAATGAAAATATGAAAAAGGATGTATTAACCTATATTTTGAGTAACAATTAGCATCCATGTGTCATTATATTTAGTCATAAACTGAAACTTTCAATTCGGTTAGTAAACTTGAGTTCCATGAAGCCTGTGTAAAAATATTTGTAAAAAAGGATACGAAAGCCCAAAATTTCATCGAGGTAGTTATTGCAACAGGTACTGCTTGTGGAGGGGTCTAATATTAATTCATGGGGCACCAATACCTTGGGGGAAAGATTGTTGCATGTGCTTTTAGTCATCATAAAGACTAAATGTAGCAAACAAAAACTTTCATTGTACATATAATATTTAAATTTCACTTAAAAAATCGGACGGCTTTACAAGTAATTTATGTGCGAAAAAAGTACTTTTTTGCTTCATTTAATTTTTATAAGGATACTATAGAAGATTATTAAAAACTTTTTTCATAAACATATAGTAAATATGTTGATCTTAACTTTTTCTGTTTACGTTGACCGTACGCCACGTTTTAGGTGTTAAAACTAAGGTGATGATGGTCTACGAATAATATGTGTGCTTACTGTATGTATATTAGAATCTTTAGTTTGGTGTAATGCTGTAATGCTTGTATGTACATACATATGTATGAATGTATGTGGCATGCGATACAAAATTAAGTTTTTTCTGAGCCACACGAGACACCGACACACATATAGTCTCTTTCGCTCTTAGTTAGATTAAGATAAACAAGAATTTACATACATATGTACATATGTACAGATATACATACATACATACATATGTACATGTAAGTAAGACGGAAGGTGTGGAAGGCACAAGCTAAATTGCCCAGCTTTTGTTTTACGAGTTTTCGGTTTTGGAAAATAAATACATTTTTTTGGAGCTCTAATGTATTTTCGTTATACTCTTTACCCGAAAACGAAAAAATCATTTCTACCGCTTTGACTAACAGTTTTTCTCTACCTTTATTTCAATCTGCTTGTCTCCCCTCACTTGCACTCAGGGCCATTATAGCTGCATTAGAGTGCTCGACAGGACAATGCGCTGGGCTGGATCTGATGTAGATGGCGTGGCCGTTACCATTGCAGATTTTAATGTTGCACGTAGCCATTTGCCACAGTTTTTTGTTCACCTATTTGCCTTTTTGTGTCTCTTTCTCACACACTCGCTCTCTCTCTCTCTCTTTTTCTCTCTCTCTCTCTCTCTCTCTCTCTATTTCTTCCGTGACTATTGCCATCTCCTACTGTGTGTATTATTGATTCACGCTTCATTTTTCTAGCACGTTTTCAGCGCACATACAGCGTGTAATTTTGTTTGGATCTATGGTACGTTTCCCCCAAACCTCAGGCTCCCTTCCCTCTTTTACCATCCACCCAACCCCCTTTCAACTTATTCTTCAAAACTTTCTGTATATGTAAGTATGTGAACATTTGGGGAAAATCACGTTTTTGGTGGGCGTTTTGTTACTTTTCGCTTTGTAAGGCACGAATCTGACGACAGCAACATCCAACGATAGACCTGAGGACCAAAGGACGTGTGGTGGTATGGAGAGACATTCGAGGGGTAATAGCACTAAGCAAACAACATATAGAGGGTTCACACTACTGAAAAACCTGCTGCATAATCGGTATGGGGGATTGGCTCCACGTGCCTTCGGCTCCTGGTGAGAGAGCCTTCGGCTGAGAGAGTTTAGCGTTGGCTCTCTTCAGCATTGAACGCAAAGCGACTCTCGCAAAAACAAAGTTTTGTTTTTCCTTTTAAGTCTGATTCGTTTTAAAGTTTAGAGAGACACACACGACACTACGAAACTAACTTGAAAAGAAAAAAACGAATAAATTCTTTTTCGACACTGCTGCCATGTCTCCACTTATAACTCTATGTCTATTCACACAGTGTACGCTGAATACTCTAATAGAAAATATTTGCAACGCAAAGTCAATTGTTGCAAAGTATATGTATTCATATTAAGATCTTTATAACCGTTTATCCCTTTCGTCCCTTTCGAATACACAAAATCAATTTATTATGCCCGGTACTCGAAGAGTAAATAGGGTATATTGTATTTGTGCACAAGGTGAATGTATGTAACGCACAGAAGGAAATGTTTCCGACCCCATAAAGTATATATATTCATGATCAGCATCAATAGCCGAGTCGATTGAGCCATGACTGTCTGTCCGTCCGTCTGTCCGTCCGTCTTGTTGAGCGCCTGGATCTCAGAGACTATATAAGCTACAGCCATCAAATGTTGCATCCAGACTTCTGTATGCTCACACTGTTACAAGTGTATTTCAAAAATGAGCTCCGCCCCCGCAAAAGGGCGAAAACCGTAGGGAATGACCATATCTATCAGATCACCAAATTGGGATCCGATTGGATCATTATTATAGAATGAAGAAATTAATTTCCAGTGGCTAGACCCACCCTGTCCCTCAGCTTTTGATGTTCTTTTCACATTCTCTCATTTACACTCTGCTTCTGCTTCACTCGGCCCCTGCCTCTGCCGTCCCTCTGCCTTTGCCACTGCCGACTTATAACCCACCACGTCGCAGCTTATATTTGTTTTTTTTTTTGGGGCGGGCGCTGCCTCTGCCTCTGCCACGAGTCTGCAGTGTGTGGGTCTAGGGAAGGGCGGCGAGCTAACGGAGCGTGTTGGTGTGAGAAGTGTTGTAGATGTAGATGACAGATGAAGAAATAATGTAAAATTTGACAAAACACCGGTAAGGTCCAGATGTAGCACTGAGTGCCGGGTATAAAAGTTGTGACGCGTAAGAAGCGTCTCACACGTCCCTTCTCGTTCACAAGTAAAAACATCTCAAAATCAGCCGACTTTGAGAGATCGCAAAAAATGTATGGTACCCACTTCAAAATCTTTTAAACCCAGTTTTATTCTATCTTGATATTCAGGAATCAGAAAATTTAAGTAGCATTACAAAATTTTACCCAATGAAAAATACATTAATTCCAAAAATTTGGGCTTTTTACCCATAGTGCAGCAGCAGCTTTGGGACGGATGATGGAATGCGGATGACTCTGATGGCGGCGGTTGGGAAAATCAATGTAATTAGTTTTTTACTTTCATTTACAAATTATGCATAAATCTGAAGACAGCGCCCAGAGACCATAAATTAAGCGCCAACGAGCGGAAAGGAAAGGCGAGCGGTAAAAATACACGAAAAAGAAAAACGAGATGGATAAATAAGCGAAGGGAAAAACTTTTAGCAAAACAGCGCATACACAAACAGCAGCAACCGAAACTTGTACCTGACTACAGAAAAGTGGAAGGAGGGCGAAATATAACGGGAATAATGGAATATATAAAGGAGAAGGCCGAAGAAGAAATACCAGAAAAAGGGAGAAAGCGAGAGAATGGTGAACAAGAACGAGGGATGGACGAAAAATTAATTTGTGCTTTTATTAAATTTTGTCTTCCCTGCTGCCTTTAGCAGGACAGGAAAATCAGAAAAAGGAAGGGGCACAGGAACGAAAGCGATATCGTGAGCGAGAGAGAGAGGGGCGGAAGAGATGTTGGCAGTGGGGACCGGTAATCATGCCCGGGGGTACGGGAAAACGCAAACAGACGTATGAGCAATTTTTATCGAGCAACAAGCGAACAGCATGGTATGAACATGGTATGGCCCGTCGTCGACTGCGTTCGTCGTGTATTTCCCCCTAGAGTTCGTGCTGGTTTACTTGTCGACGCGGAAGCGTCTCAGCAAGAAAGTTGCAATTTATTTTAGAATAAAGAACAATTATATATTAAACAAAATAGTAGCGACTACTTTCAAGCACTTATTGACAGCATTGTTAGGCTTCCCTTATTTTGCCGACGGACCGTCCTTATATAATTGCTTTACCAACCCCTTGACACATTTTGTGTACTCGATTTATTTCCCTTTCTTATCTTTCCGAAGGTGACGCTGATATTTTTCCTCGTTTAAGTATATACATATGTACGTATGTATGTATGTACATACAATAAATTACATACTACGATGCGTACGATGGAGAAATCGGTAAATTTTAGACAGAAAGGAAAGCAAGAACAAAGGTTGAACTCTTAGCAAAACTACCATCATGTGGAGCTATGTAGATACGCCCTGATCTATCAAATAAATATTAAAAACATTATGAATATCGCTATCCCTAAAAAAAGTCGCAATGCCTTCACTCCCCTTCACTTACCTCCCCTACATGGTGAAAGGTGAATGAAACTTGGAAGGGTGGAAAGTTTCTTGCTGTATCAGTTTCGAGCTCTCCTTGCTTATTTCTTCTGGAGGAATAAATATGAAACCGAAAGTAAAGCTCTCCCTCTATGCATCTACGCCATTGACTCTGTCGCTGAAGCGACTAATAACCCCCCGAGGTAGTGGCAAAAACCAAAACTTCAATCCGACAAACCGCCAAAGGGCGGGGCTGTGGCCGTGTGGGTGGTGGAAACGACGGCGACTGGCAATGATCAAAGAATTTCTCTTTCGCCGCAGATGCTATGTCAGGCGGTTGGTTGGGTTTGGGGCATGCTAAATTTTTGTTATGACGGCAGAATTAATGTTATTAAGGGTCGATTTTCTGCCAAGGGTCGGGTTTAGTGGTGCTCTGAGTCTTTCCTCTGTCCCTTTTCTCCCTTTTTTCTGTTTTTGTTAGCACCGCTTCTTTTTGTCTTTGTGCAGCCGCTGCACTATGGTCCCAATGACCACTTTTCTTGGTCAAAAGGTAATTTTTAAAAGTTAAAACCAAGACGTGGTTTTTGGCGCTCTGTATTAGAAAAAGGGTGACCATTAAAGTTGCGTACCAGAAATTTGCATAGATGGCGCCACCTTCGCAAAATCAGCTGTGAAACCCAGCGGTCATTATTAAAAAGCACGTGCAGTGAAAATGTACCAGTTTTATTACTGTTTTAAATGTATCATAAATTGATAAATACGATTAACTGATCCAATTTTTGTTGATGCATTTTATTCAGTTTTTTTTCTACGTGCTTTCTAATGTGAACGTTATCTAGTAGTTGGCGATGTCTTCGTAATTGTATGCTAAAGTGAGGCCTTCAATATGTATCAGTTCGTAGTAAAAAGTAATTTTTGAAAAAGGTTTTTTTAATAGAGTCCCACCTAGTCCCACCTTAAAACATATTGTGTGTCGTAGAGCAATACATGATTGTTAAAATGTATATAGTCAGAAATGCCACATTTGACCACAACTCTTACAATTTGCATTTATAGATCATAACCTCAAATGAGAAATGTCAATGTTTTTTTGCCGTTTGGAACACAATGTAGAGGAAAATTGTGAAGTAGGGTGCCATTTTGCATTGCATTTAAGCCACAGTATTAGTCACTAGCTATTTTGGAGGGCTAGAGTTTGATATCCAGTGTAATATTATTTTATAATGAAAACTGCTATGGAGAATGCTTCGTGGGACAACAAATTCGATTATCTTGGATTTTTAAGCAGTTTTAATTCGTGATAAGACTTTTTTATAGAATCTTGCACCGCTAAACAAATTCCCAGCCTTTTTTAGCTTCTAACATTTTGAGAAAAAATAAATAAAAACCGAATAAAGAATGCTTTGTGGGACAAAAAATTCGATTATATTGTATTTTAAAGCTCTTTTAATTCGCGCTATAACTTTTTTATAAAATCTTGCACTGCTTAACATATTCCCATACTTTTTTTGCTTCTAACATTTTGAGAAAAAAAAATTAAAACAGATTTTTCCTTAAAAAAGGCGGTGCCACTCCAATTTTCTCAAAAAACAGGCCCCTTGATATTCTTAACTAATATCAAAAAACTAAATCCAAAAATGTTGTTTCGTTCTCGAGTTATTAATTAAGGACACGAAAAGTGGTCATTGGGACCATAGTGCGCTGAGTTGATAATTTTGCGATGGCACACTATGTGACTATGTATGTACATACATACAAATGTACGTATGTACATACGTCATTATCATCAAATGCCGCACGCCGCTTTGTTTGAAAAGGGCTCGACTCGACTCAGGGTTTCGTTGGCTGCGTTTCCTGCTTTAGGGCTCTTATTAAATATTTACAGATTTGTCAAGTTTGAAAAGCGCCTTTAATTGCTGTCACTTCACACACACTTCCATGAGAAGGGAATGCTATTTTTATTTGTAAATATATATATGTATGTACATACATATATATGTACATGCTTTCTGCGAGTCCCGCATGCATATTTGCATGAAATATTTTTATATCACAACCTACTCTCAAACGAGCTCGCATGCGAGTATTTTGCGATTCCAATGTGTACTGTTGAAAAGATATGCCAGTGCCACAACAGAGATTTTAAATACAAGTAACTGCCATCTTTGTTTCCCCATGTCATCTTTGCCTCCAGCTGCTTGTTCTAACTGCAACTTCTCCACCAAAAGACACACAATTGAAGAGGTTGAGTGTGTGAAAAAGTGTATGAGTATTTGATTTCTTTCTCTTCTATTCATTTCTATAAAGTGTGCTGCTTCATGTGTTGATCTTTTGTAATTTTTGTACGGATAAGTGTTCAGAGTCAGACACAAAGTGTAAAATATAAAAAAATGCATTAACAGAGCTTGGCGCCAAGTATTGGGAAAAATAAAGAGTATTGATGATTCTACTCCTGGCGTATCTTTGGGACACCTTAAGCATACAGAAAAAGTGGCTAGTATTTTACATGCATATTCCGCCAATTTTTAATATATTTTATATATTAAACAGTGCGTAAGCAGCATATAAGCATATAAGTGAGAGCAGCACAATGGATAGGGTCGTGATGACCCCTACCATGGTGAAATTAGTAAGAAGGTGACGTCGTCAGCTGAGTGGAGGAGCACCAGCTTATTCACCACGCTCTCTCAGCTCTCAGAGAGGCAAGCGCTAGAGAGAGATAGCAAGCGTTTTACGTTCTGCACTATTCGCTTTTATTGTTTCTGCTGACAGCAAAGTAAAGATTTGGAGCGGCATAGCACCAAATATTTTGCAGAAATGTTTCTTTCTAAAAAATATGTAATGGAATAAAGATTCAATTACATACACATTACATTACACATCCAAAATAAAAAAGTAGTTGCATGCATATTTCATTGTCTTCCGCTTACGTCTTCGTAAACAATGAAGAAAAAAAGAAGACAATGAAAAAATCGTGAGCTACACAACCTCTTTCGTCGACGTTTGGCAAACGACTGACAAGCTGGAGCTCCTTGAATGACAAGGCACTGTGGTGAATTCGTCACCTTGTTACTAATTTCACCATAACCCCTACTTGCGCTTGAGGGCGAGACCTTGGACGCACAACTTCAAAATGCACAGGAGAGAAGGGCGAAAACCGAAATTATGGAACAGAAAAATATTTGATTTTGTTAACATAACATTATTAACATTATCATTACAATTTTAACATACAAATATCAGATACAGATATCTGACAAATTTCGCAAATGATACTTTTGTGAGCTATCGAATATGATTTAATCACTGCCTCAAACTGAAAGACTGAAAAACTAAACTGAAAACCATGAGAACATTATTCAGTCGGCTTTCGGCGCTTTTACGCTCGTTTGCTTTCCTTTTTTTGGCTTCTAGTGGGAGGCATGAAAGCGTCGCGCGATAAGCGCCTCAAACAGATTTTCAAGCGATTATTAATTGTGTTTGTCGAGCGACGACGGCTGCTGCATGAGCTTAAGCCCAACCCCAAACATAGGACGATTGGAGTATTGCCAATTATTATTATTATTCAGGATTCTTCAGCTTTTAGCAAAAACTAAAAAAAAAAAAATTATAATTTAATACACTCCCAATGCTACCTGCGAGGGGGCGGCTGCTAAGATTTATTAAAATTTACCAGAAGTGTGGCAATAATATGAAACGAGCTAATAGAAGAAATCGAAGAGAAGTCACTGATGGGAAAAAAAATCATCTGTAAAACAGAAATGCCGAAATCGAAAAATCGCAGCGGGTCGTCGCCCTTTCTGCCACGTGGCTCCCTGATTTTTCCCAGCGCTGGACTCCGGCTGAAATTGAATAAATTGAATTAGAGGGCCCGCCAGAGGCCACACGACTCGCAGCTACAAGTGCAACCGGATGGCCTGAAGCGTAGCCATCACCGCCAACAGCAATGGCAATGGTAGCATCCCTTCTGATTCTCCCTCGGCCGGGACTTTCCCCTGACCAACGCACCAAGTAAAAATAGTATGTTCGTTAATCTTGGTAATAATCAAATAAATGGGCGTGGAAATATATTTAGATATATATTTATATATTCGCCCCATTTTCCTAAGGCCAATCAATTATTGCTCGGTAATAGCTCTTCAGATCTGGATAAAGGTTTTCCAATGGTATGGCTTTCCCGATCAGAATACCAGAGACTGTCTCTTTGTTTTAGGAGGACTGAACGGAACCGAAACATTCCATGGGAACATGCATTTTCTCGTCGGATTTCCAGGGAACCCTGCCTGAAGATATATGTATGTATGGTTATCAAGCTAACTAAAAACCTTATATTTGAATCTGATTTGCGTGTTAAACGCAGACCAACAACAAAATACAGAGCCTCAAAATGGGGTGTAGGCGAAATGGTTTTGGAAAAAGCCACCCCATGAATTTGCCATCAACCCTTAAAAGCACGAAGCCACCCTGGTTGGGATTTATGAAAAATTCATTGATTCCGTGTGCATCCAGTAGATTACGATATATGACTCTAATACACGGCTCGGCCCGCATGCATTTACGCGCCGGGTTTGCGTTTGTCTGCGAAGACAGCACACAAAACGGAAAATTGCCATGCATTGGTATTGGTATAAAAGACTATAAGACAAAAACACATTCAAATATTGTTCTGTTTTGATCTGCAAAAATGATAATTACCAAGCAACATCCACAATAAAGTTACAAAATTTGTATTTAAGCATCAACGATTTGTTAGCCAAAAATCGGAACTGATACTAGTATTTAATCCGTCAAAACAAAGGTTAGCTACGATTTTTCAGTATTGTGTTTTCATGTTCTACTTTTTATACCCGGTACTCGAAGAGTAAATAGGGTATATTGTATTTGTGGGAAATAACGGTTGTGTGTAACGCACAGAAGGAAATTTTTCCGACCCCATAAAGTATATATATTCTTGATCAGCTTCAATAGCCGAGTCGATTGAGCCATGTCTGTCTGTCCGTCCGTCTGGTTGAGAGCCTGGATCTCAGAGACTATATAAGCTACAGCCACCAAATGTTGCATCCAGACTTCTAGACTTATGCTCACACTGTTACAAGTGTATTTCAAAAAAGAACCCCGCCCGCCCCCGCCTCCGCAAAAGGGCGAAAACTTACCAAACAATTTTGAAGATGAAAGAAAACTAAAAACGCCATTCCGTAGGGAATGACCATACCTATCAGATCGCTGAATTGGGTTATATTGGATCATTATTATAGCAGTATATATTTGCAGTGGCTAACCCACCACCCTTTCCAGCAGCTTTGTTTAGTTTTTGCACATTCTCCCATTCCACACTCTGTTTCGTGCAGTGTGTGGCTCTCGGGGACGATTGCGAGCTAAAAGGGCATGTTGGTGTGAGTGATGTAGATGACAGAATTAGAAAAAAATGTAAAATGTCAAATTCGAAAGAAACCATTAAGGTACGGATTCACTGACTGAGTACCGCGTATAAAAGTTGTGACGCTTTTTTTTTTTAGTTTTGGTTTGATTTACTCTTCTTTAATGTGAATGTAATTTTTATACCCGGTACTCGAAGAGTAAATAGGTTATATTGTATTTGTGGTCGGAAAAATGTGCGTAACGCAAATAAGAAAACGTTTCCAGGGCAACCAAGTTTTACAATTGTATTTAAAAATTTCGTACGTATATATGTTAATAAATACATAAGTATGTATGTACTGAATGAGAGAGAGCTAATAAAATAATTATCTGAGGAGTATTTATATAGATGTCTTATATATATCTAACTATCTATTTTCCGCTCCTTCGTCCATGTTTATTAAATTTTATATTTACCGTTGTTTGTTGTTGGTTTCACACTCACATTTAAGCAATGAATTTCATTTTTTCGTTGGGAGTGACAATGATTTATCGGGTTTTGTGCAATTCGAAGGCCAATAACGAAAATGAAGCCCAAGGAACAGAAGGGAAATGATAAACCCCTAGGAAGAGAGTGGATAAACTCAAGGAAAATAAGAAAAAGAAAAACGAAAAATCACTTCAAATGTTATTAGAGACTCATTGAAGGTCAACAGTTTTCTGCAGAGAGAGATTTAAGAGTCTAATCTTGAAAAGTTCTTCCGAATTTCAAAGAAATAAGATGCAAATGATCATATTGAACAAGTTTCAAATCTTTTCAACTAACGATAAAAATTCGGAATAAGGATAAGGGTTCAACCCCAGAGACAGAGCTAGTCTTGTCCTGGCCCTGACCTGAACAGAAAACTAAAAGCTGAGCCTAATGAAAGTAAAAATTGAAATTAATGCCGATATCCAACCCGGAACCGAACGAAGATCGAACCACGCCGGACCACCGACCACCAATAAATATACCGAATCCGAGGCTGTATCCTGAAACCAGCATCCCGAAAATTCGGGGGAGCATAAATTATGTGGCCCAAATACTCTTAGAAAATGGATGACACATCCCCACGAACGCATTTTCATTTATTATTTGGGGAAGAGCTAAGGCAAACGCCAAGCGGCAAGAAGTGGGAGAGAAAGACAGAGTCCCGGTTTACCGTTTTGCATTTAAAGCTTAATCCCAGCCAAGGGAAGCATGAATTTATAATTAAAATTATGTATGTAAATAGAACTGAAGGAACCCAAATAGAAACCCACCCAAAAACAGATCCAAAGCTACCCCACCCTGTTTTTATCGGCATGATGAGGGGACAACAGGAGGCCAGGAAAGCAGAACACCAGGACAGAAGTGCATTCAAAACAGGTTTAAGACGGCTTCAGAGGAGTTAAAGAAAGGAAACAATGGGGAAAAAAAGTGTTTTATTATAGTTTCAGTGAAATTTCTACATATTGTTTAGATTTATGTCTTGCTCATTTTCATTAATTTTTGGAACCCCACGACAGTATAGATGATCTTTACTTCACGGTTTAATCAAATTTGGAAAACTTTTTTTATTTACCAAAAAAGCATAGAATGCGAATGGGAGCCTTGATCCCAAAGTAACCGTAAAGTCTGAAAATTTGTATTCCCCAAATCGAAATTAGTGTCAACGCATAATCAATTTCGAAGTTTCAATATTTTGAAAGGATGAGGATTGCCGAAAATGAAGAAAAGCCAAGGACTTCCAGCGATTAAAATCGATAATCAAGCACCAAGTGGGCGGAGGCTGATAGGGTTGGGCTGAGGTGTGGCCATGAGAAAGAGAGGCAAGGAGCGGCTAGGCGATAGTTAATCGATAAGAAGGCAATCACAGAAAATGTACATAGTAGCATTTGTCACTGACCACTTTCAGAGGGAAAGTCGATCAAAAAACTATTATAGTAATTGGAAAACTTCGACAAATGACCAAATCAATTATAAATGTCGTCTGAAGCCATTTTAAACCATCCATCCCTCTCTCTGAATTCTTAATCACACTGGTATCCGTATGAAGTGGCACAATAAGAGTAGGGTCTCAGTTTTTGATTCTTTTATGTGCTGTTCTCAGGTAGGTTGATCCGCCAGCTGGCACCATGATGAGGGTTCAAAAGTTGCCGAATCGTGGACCATAATTACGGGGCAGGGAGCCGTCGAGACCCCTGGCGATAAGTACAAGCTACGTCCGATGCATGAACAATCCTTCAATGGTGTGCTGGACAATCCACACTTCAAATTCACTTTTCCGATCGTCATAAGCCTTCGATATTTATGACGTGGCAGCACGCGGGGTGTTATGTCTACTATCGACGCTCCCAATACATGACAAACAGCAAACTGCGGGAAACCAGTAGCATAATCAACATCAACATCGCCAACGCCATGGCATGAGTGGCATGTGTAATTAGCCTGTCGTCGTCTCCTACCTCCTACCTGTTTCTTCAAGTCACGTAGCATGGAGGAATGAACACGGGTGCATTGTAGAGCGCCGCTTTTCGCTTGCATCGACCCCAACTGCAGACTACAGCAAACATTATTTGATTGACGAAAATGCAAATTTTCGTAGCAATTATCGCTGTGGATGGTTTCTGGTGGATTTTGGATAAGATGATTAAGATTTAGTCTTTAAGATGACTAAGATGATACTGCATACATCACAAGTTTTTGGTAACTGAAACTCAGGAAAGTAATGAAGAAAGAAACTCTGAGGAAACCACTAGCTCTGTGCCACTCTAGGATTTAACGGAATTCCATAGAGGAATATATGTTTTATATATGTTATGAATCAAGTATTCAAGATACCTATTGCCTTAAAAAACAGTAGAAGCAGCTGTCTGGGAGTTTCGTTGTTGAGCTTGTGCCAACCATATCAATGTAGATATCAAGAGACGATTATTGCGAATTTTCCTCGAGTGTCGTGTGGCTTGGGGTTTGTTACATAGGCTGTGCAGCGTGGCGTGTGTATGAAAAGTCATTGAAAATCAATAAATTAGGCCATGTAAAGAAGCCTTACATTGAATCAGAGTTGAAGAACTCTGAACCACGAGTTCTGTTCTTTTCATTTCCATTATTTTTCCTTTGAGTTACCGTGTCCCCTCCACCCTGATCCCTGACTGCCTGGCGCTGGCTAACGATACCATCATCCACCACGCAGGCATTTACAACGAGTAGGGACGTCACAACTTTTATACCCGGTACTTAGTCAGTATGTACACATGTGCATATGTACATACATACATACATACATTACCTAACATTAAAATTACATAACCTGAATGTGATCCATAGTTACATATTCATATACATACATACCTATGTATTTAACTTAATTTCTTCCGCCTACAAACCCTTTAAGCTCGCCACCCTCCAGTGCCGAGTAAGAAAGAATGAACAACAAAAAACAAGCATAAGAAAAACTACTGGAAGGGGTGGGGGTGGCCACTGTGAATTTATTTCACATATCTTCATTCTGGCTATAATAATGTTCTAATCTCTTAATTCGGTGATCTGAAATGGTCATCCCTGGCGGAATCGCGATTTTAGATTTATCTTATCTTCAAAATTATAGATGCAGCAGATTTTTGCCTTTTGTGGTGGCGGAAGGGGCGGATCTAATTTTTAAAAAACAGTTGTGTCAGTGTGATATCACAGCAGTTTGCAGGCAAAATTAGCTCTAGCTCCTATAGTTTTTGAGAACTATCCGACAAACAAGACGGGCAGACGGGCAGACTGGCTATATAGACTCGGCTGTTGATGCTGATCAAGAATATATATACTTTATGGGGTGGGAAACGTTTCCCTCTGTGCGTTACATGCATCCGCTTCTGTGCACAAATACTATTTACTCTTCGAGTACCGGGTATAATAAGCTGCTTGCAGTGTGCAAGAATGCCAACATAAAAAACCGATTATCATCTAGTTTAAAAATTTAAAACATTTTTAATTTTAACTCTATCTCACTAATATTCGTAAATATAAAAAAAATCGAAAAAAATTGTTTCATTTGCAAGTTCATCATTTTTGCCACAAAAAATGGGAAAATTCGCTCTAGTGTGAGTGGGTGGAAAGATGTATGCTATATGAGTGTACATATCAGTTTGTCCGTTCTGTGTGCGTGTGGGAGTTGTTTTGTGCAAATATTACAAAACACAAATGCCAGTTTCCGTTGTACGTTCGTATGCTGTTTGCATTTGCATTTGCATTTTGTAGGCAGCGAGCGCGATAGAGAGAGTGAGAGAGAGCAGAGCTCGCTCTTAAAAAGGATGCCTAGAAGGTACATAGGTACATAGGTAGGTGAGCAGGTGGTAGGGCTGGTGCGGGACGAGAAAGTGCGTGCGTGCGGCATTTATGAAAAATATCAATGAGAGAGAAAGAGAGAGAGCGAGAGACACACACACACACAGCCACAGAGGCGTAAACGAACGCACTTTTAACGAAAAATCTAAAATATCGCGAAATGTATGGGGTACGGTAGTTGCCGCACGGAGGCGGGATGGGGTAGCACGAGGAGATACACCTCCCTCACCATGTTGTCGTTCATTTTGCATAGCTCAAAAGCGAAGTGCTAAAATGGTTTTTGGGAGAAAGACATGGAGAAATGGAGCGGGAAATGGTGGGGCTGTTGTATACCCAAAAGTGCAAAAGGAAATTCATGCATATGTGAGTGGGGTGGATAGCAGTGGAGGACTACCTATGTGTGTGTTCCGCTGCCGGAAAGCGTTGAAATGTGCTACAAATTGAATTTTATTGAAACGTGTTTGAAATTTTCGGGCAGACAGTCTCCCAACCGAAGCCCCGTTGCCATTCCCATGCGCAAAACGGAGTAGCTGCCCCACCAGGGATGCCGGGAGGATAACGGAGGAGTATGGGAAGATCTGATTCTTTGGGGTGCGGCAGAAGTCTGCTTGTTTTGGCCATTGTAGAATGCCAACAGGCAATCGCCAAGTGTCGTACACTCATTCCATGGCCATCGCCAATAGCGAATTGTTGAAATTTGGGTGGGAAACGATTATTCAGAGGGGTGAGAGAAATAGAAGACAATGGGGAAGAAGGAAACGGAAGTGTGGGTGTTTATGCCTGACAATCGAACAAAAGCAGCTGCCAGTCCTACTATTTACCACAAAGAAGAAGCTGGAAAAGAGAAAACTAATCTTAGACTGAAAAGCCTTAGAGCCTTGCCTACGACTTGATGCCACCAGGGATGTCACAAAAAACCCCTAGACTTATTTCAGATACAAATGCTTAAAAAATCAAAAGAAAAATATTTACAAACACAAGCTAAGGCTCAAGGCTCACAAAAATGTGGTTTGGTTACTTAAGGAAAAATCGTGTCGGGTAGTGTTGATAACCAAAAGAACATTCCACCTACCAAGTGACATCTTCGAGGCTGCAGATTCACACTGCTTATGATTCACAATCCACATCCACAAATGCACCATGTTTTTGCTAATCTGAATGCGTTCAGGGTTATCAGAGAGTCAGAGTCTGATTCAGATTCAGGCGTGCGGCGTATGCCCCACTCTAACCTCTAACTAAAACAGGATGACCAAACGGCTGTTTAGAATTTTAACTGATATTAAGAAAGGAAGAGAAACATCTGGAAGTTGCATTGAGGATGCATTTGGGATTTGACAATAATGGATACGGTTCGCCAAATGTCCATTATGGCCAAAAGTGCGCAACTCTCTTTAAGTTTTTGCTTACAGTTGTTTCTTCCATTTTTCACTATTCATTCCAGGAATATTTGTAAACTCTATATTCCTATCTTGTCAAACTTTTATTCAGCTTCTGTTGATGCTATTTTTCATAGATCAGTCTGTATTTTCATACAAGTATCGACCGCATCAAAGTTTAAAATAAATGAATTTGTATTTATGTTATTTCATGGGGTAATCGCACAGGTAAATATTGGAATCGGGCATAGGCCATCGGGGATGTGGTGCGTGAATGGATAGAGACTCGTTTCGGTTCCGACTCCGACTTTGTGCCTTGTCAATCGGTGACTAATGTTCAGCAATTTGGCTAAGCGACAGAGACATCGGAGACAACAAACGGCCCAAAATAAAAGAAAGAATTGTGAACGCACTGAGAGGCAGGTAGGGATGAAAGAAAGAAAGATAGAGCCTAACACGACCGCTGAAGCGCAAGGACAAAATCGTAAAAATTTTAACAACAAGCTCCGGCTAAAATAAATTAATGCTCTTTTCATTATTTATTCCCTTTCACGTTATCTTCAGAGTCTGTGACCTTCTTTCATCTCGTGCCAAGGAGGAGTTTCCTGAAATTCAGGCAAACACTTTGTTTATCAGCAAGAAATGGAGTGAGTGTCAAGTGAAAGAATCAAGCGCCAAAATGCCAGTAGTAATCGGAGCCAGAGGCCATTCTCCAATTCTTTTCTCATGACACATTCGAAACGCAGGAGGTGACAGTTGTGTTGTTGTCATTAACTCTCTCGACTGATTCTCAGTATCTTTTGTGGATCCTTACAGTTTTCAATAAATGCATTAAGATTGACCCCGAGGGATATTTTCTTTAAATGTATTTATACTCGAAGAAGTAAATAGAAGTACTCGAAGAGTAAATAGGGTATATTGTATTTTTGCGAATAACGGTTGTATGTAACGCACAGAAGGAAACGTTTCCGACCCCATAAAGTATATGTATTCTTGATCAGCATCAATAGCCGAGTCGAAAACCGATGTGAAATACGTTATTACGATTTTAAATACGTGAACCAGAGGACAGTTTTGCCAAGTGGTTTAAGAATTATAGTCTCAGATCCTATTTAAGCTTGGGCAGGACCTCATGTACCCATGACAGGTCGGTGTAAGGCCATAGTGAAAACAAATTAGATTAAAATCTACATATTGAAAGTCAAGAAACATATAGAACATGAAACAAATTCATTAATTCCAGTTTCGTTGTTTATTTCGATTTTCTAAAAAAAAATTACTATTTCATTGAACACAACTGTACATAATACACAAAACATTAAATAAACGAGAAGGGACGTGTGACACGCTTCTTATGCGTCACAAATTTTATACCCGGCACTTAGTAATACATCTGCACCTTAGCGGTGTTTTGTCAAATTTTACATTTTTTCTTCATCTGTCATCTACATCTACAACACTTCTCACACCAACACGCCTCCTTAGCTCGCCCCTCTTCCCTAGACTCACACACTGCAGACTCACGGCAGAGGCAGAGACGAGGCAGAGGCAGCTGCCGCACACTGCGCGAAGCAGAGTGTGAATAAGATAATGTGCAAAAAACAAATATAAGCTTCCGGACGGGGTGGGTTTAGCCACTGCAAATTAATTTCTTCATTCTGGCTATAATAATGGCCCAATCGGATTCCAATTTGTTGATCTGATAGATATGGTCTTTCCCTACGGAATGGCGTTTTTAGTTTTTTTTTATCTTCAAAATTGTAGGTTTGGGAAGTTTTCGCCCTTTGTCGGGGGCGGGGCTCATTTTTGAAATACACTTGTAACAGTGCGAGCATACAGAAGTCTGGATGCAAAATTTGGTGGCTCTAGCTTTTATGGTCTCTGAGATCCAGGCGCTCAACAAAACGGACGGACAGACAGACATGGCTCAATCGACTCTGCTATTGATGCTGATCAAGAATATATATACTTTATGGGGTCGGAAAAATTTCCTTCTGTGCGTTACATACATTCACTTTGTGCACAAATACTCTATTTACTCTTCAAGTACCGGGTATAATAAAATACTAGCAATTCCCCAGTGGTTGTGGATTAATTGTCTGGGGATGTCATTGAATTGATCTTAATCGGGCCCATCAACGTTTTGTCACTTTAGGATCCAAATTGTTGGCTTAAACCAAACTTGATTGGTGCACCCCTCTGATAACACACATGAAATAAATTGTCTTATTACTTTTGTGGCCTCCGCTTTCCTTTCTTTACAAACATTGCTGTTGCGTGATCGCCGTTTGATGAAGAAGGAACCGAACGGAAGGCAAGGGCAGGGAAGGAGAAAATGTGAATGCGATAAATCAAAAATGTGTAAGAGAGACTCTTTAGAACAAAAAGAACATGCGGAAAAGGTCAAGTGATTCAACTTAAAGTGCGCGGTAATGTTCGCTTCATTGCATTATGGGTAATTTGACCACTTGTTGTGGCATAAATTTATATACTTTCAAACGAAACAATATTTTTTGATTTAGTAGTTTGATATGAAATCATATACGTTGCAAATACGGCGATTTAAATTGTATCAAACAAAACAATAAGTGATGGGAATATGTTAAGCAATACCAAATTATTTAAAAAAAGCCATGCCCGGAGTTTTAAAAATTGAAAGCTAGAATATATTTGTATTTTTACAGTCTCTTCCTTGTATACTGCAAGCAGCTTCTTTTCTTCGAGTTTTTGAAATGTTGGGCACAATAGAACTGCACGTTAGTTTAGAGACACTGGAAATGTCTCTATATTATTATAAAAGTACGATTGTACACGAATTTAGCCAACCTGCACATTTTCTGTCGATTTGTTTCAAGTTTTCGGTAAATTTGATCACTTTAATCGAAGAACTGTTAAAACAAATTCTTCAAGATTCTTTCAACAGCCCTTAACCTTCTCAAAAAATTTGGATTTGCAATTTACTTGTTCGCATGAAAAGATTACATACATATGATTAAGAATTGAATAGTCTACAATATTCATTAAGTTTATTCCGGGGGCTACCAGACTCTTTGTAAGCAAAATGCATAGACAAATTTTCGTCACAACTATAGACTTGTAAAAGAACTAAAATTTCAAACTCAAAACCATTTGCAAAACATTTTAAATACCTGTCTGAATCGAGCAAATTGTAAAAAATGCACTTAAATTGATCAATTTACCACATTTGCAATTTGAACTTGATGAAAAATATTCTTGCTCCGATAACTTCCGCTTGTACATGTCAAACAGCTGTCTTTAAGAGCTGTTATCTTAACAGTGGTACGCCCTTTTCATATTTGGGGTACCTAACATTAAAGAACGATGTTATTCGTATGTACATATATCGGTTAATAGAATATTGTTTTATCGACTTTTGAAAATTGAGTTTGGGCCAGAAAAAGTGGTCAAATTCCCCATAGTGCACTGGGTAATAAATAAAACAGAGATACACATATACATACATATCTACATACACATACAAACATACAATACATATGCATGAATATTTATGTACTTTCACATCCACATTTTCCTAGGTTTTAGTGTGTTAATGTTACCCCCGAATTTGTCATTGTTTCTGGGTATCGGGTAATGGATTTCGTTGAGGGTGTATGTATGTACATATGTACTGACTGAATCTGGAACGTAAAAAGCTGCTGCGGTTCTCGTTTTGCTGCTATTGTTGAGTCGCGTGCAACAGCGTTGATATATTGATAAGATCGATTAACTTAATGGAACTATCTACCAGACTGGGGAATTTGGGTAGTCCGAACACTAAGATTGTGGTGGGCATTTCGGTGGTAATCGCAATTGTTGATGAATGGCTTTTGAGACAGTTGAGACTGGGCATATGTATGGAACAAAAATAAAACATTTACATGTATTGATCACAATGAAACGAACTGTAACCAATAATTGTGATACATTTACTGTTTTCGAACTTTTGGGGATAGTTTTCTGCAGAAGGGATAGCCCACGATCCCCTGCCCAATCGTATGGCTCAAATTGGCCAAAATATTACCCGAGAGGCAACGGTAGACGGCAACGGTGAGAGAACAACTCCAAACTCGAGGAGAAAATACCGGAGTTTGCGGCTAAGGAGCTTTATTATTTATGCCACAAGTGCGTATGCATCTATCTACATACATATGTGTGTGTGCCCTTATTAATTTATAATACACTCCAGCCCTGCCTCTGCTTCTGCTCCTGACCCTGCATCTGCCCCAACGACAGAGTATGCTGCCTTTGTTGTTTCTGGCCTGTTATTTTTGGAGAAGAGTTTTCTTTCCACCTTTTTTCTGACAGTGCGGAAAACTTTACCCTTTGCTGAAGCCACTAATATCTTGTAATATGCAACTAATTCCATACGTACAATGTAGATATGTATGTATGTATGTAAAATGGCTGCTAAAATGACGGCACGAATGTATGACAGGAGGAACAGGTCTGTGACCATAATTATAATTATGTTTCATTCGTGAGTTTTCGACGTTCGTTGTTCAACATCATTCCCCTTTCCACTGTTTTTTTGGTTGAAAATTCGATCAGCACCAGGCTTTAAAACTATTCAAAACGCAATGAGGCATCCGCCACAAGAGTAAACACCAGTGATTTTCGGGAATAGCGTGAACACGTTATATACATATGTAGTATATGTATTTAGTTGTGTTCAATGAAACAGGAAACACCTCATCACTTCCAAAACTATTTTTGGGATCCTTCCTGTATTTCCAATCCAATTCCAAGCTATAGAAACACAACAAAATCCCCATACATTTGCATTTCATCTTCTTTTTATACCCGCTACTCGAAGAGTAAATACGGTATATTGTATTTGTGCACAAAGTGGATGTCTGTAACGTACAAAAGGAAACGTTTCCGACCCCATAAAGTATATATTTTCTTGATCAGCATCAATAGCCGAGTCGATTTAGCCATGTCTGTCTGGCCGTCCGTCTTGTTGAGCGCCTGGATCTCAGAGACTATAAAAGCTAGAGCCACCCAATCTTGCATTCAGATGGCTGTATGCTTACACTGCTTCCTTGCCGAAAAAATATGTATCTGCTGCTTTGCTGGTTTTTCATTGTAAGGCTTTTTTTAAATGCATCTAAAAAGTGTACCCTACAACTTTGTGTTATTACTTGTTCGATTATGACTATGACGAATGCATAAATGCCTTACTTTTCATTAAAATACCTCATTTATAAATACATTACGTTTTAGTGAAATTCATCACTTCTTAATGCATTACTTTTTAGTAAAATTCTTCACTTATAAACCGGTTTGCTCTCGATGACACATCATCACTTACGCTCGAAGGATATATCCATGTTAAAGACAGCTGTTTATGTTATTGATCGTTATTGATTGTTATCATCGCTCATGTCAGATGGGTGAATGACGCAGGCATCGATGAGTTGCCGTTTACACAGCGATGACCCGTACTGCAGGGAAGGGCGATGGGACCAGGCCCAGAAAATATGACTAGAAAGCATCTTCAGGGAACAAATGGCCAATGTGTTGCCCAAATTTTGTTCCGTCGGCAGGAGGCGTCACAAAAGTAAGGAGTGCAAAGGCGAGGAAAAATCCACTTGAAGCAACAAAAGCATAATGGCATAGAGCGTTGATAACAAATTTGCAGATTTCAACATGAATGAATTCTCTAATGTAGAAGGACCCACACACACACACATGCACATAGCCATGAGAGAGAGAGAAAGAGAGAAAATACAGAAAGAAATGATTGAGAAAAGACATAGGGAAGAAGAGGCATAGAGTGCACTCAGTGCAGGTCCTAATGGTGGTGTTTGATGGTCCTGAGCCTGGTTCTTGTGGGTAGGTGACATTTTGTTTCCTTAAGTGGCCAAGCGGCAAAATGACAAACATATGGCCCCCCATGCGACGTGACCCACTCAATCACCCCTACCCTTCGAGTCGTACCATGCATCCCGTCACCCCCACCACCCTATGTCTGGCTTAGGATACGGATCCGTGTTCATGTGCATGTTCATGTCCCTTCTTGTCTCTATGCTCATGTCCCTAGTCCAGTCAGCGCCTGCTGCCAGCATGTCAAAATTTGGTCGGGCGCCTTGAGACGCCCAGCGTTGGACGCCCGCCTATCAGGGCACATCAGCCCTGATATTGGCTTTCTGAGATTTTTTGGTCGTGGAGACGAGAGAAATGCCGACCAGCTCTGAAGAAGGGTGGAGCAGGGAGAAGGGGCTTGAGAAAGCAGCACAAAGTCAGAGTAGAATGATGGAAAGTAGGCACAAGAAATCAGTGAGGAAAACAAAAACAGCAACAGTACGTGCAGCATGCAGCAGCAGTATGCTGCCCCCAAGGGTTCGGGGCTCACTCACAGGACTATGTCCTGGTCTTCACATGTGTCCTCGTCCTTGTTGACGTTTCATTTATCGTAATCAAGTGCGCAATCACTGTGGAGAGAATTGAACTTAACGATTGCCTTTTCTGCCTCTCTCTCTTTCAATCTCTCTCTCTCTCTCTCTCTCTCTCTTTCTCTGTCTGTCTCTGTTGAAATTCTTTTGTATTCCTTTCTATATTACGTTTTGTGACTCAGTTCCTAATTTACTTTGATTCCATTTGAAGGGGCACCACAGGCGCACCAATAACCGGGGGGCTGGTGGCTAGAGGCCGACTGGTGAATGAATGACAGATAGAAAGACGGACAGACAGCGAGCGACTGGTGGCTTTGATCGATAAGGGAACTTCTAGCCGACAGCAATCGACAGAGAGAGAATGGAAAAAACCCAAAATTAAACCTAACAAACAGTCCAGTAATAAAAATAATAAGAATGTGAGTTCTAGAATTATGTTCCAACATAAAAGGCAAAGCGATTCTTACCATCTGCATTCTAACTAAAATGGAAATTTAATAATAAATGGATACAATATAAACGAGAAGGGACGTGTGAGACGCTTCTTACGCGTCACAACTTGTATACCCGGCACTCAGTACTACATCTGCACCTTAGCGGTATTTTCTACATCGACAACACTTCTGACACCAACACGCTCCTTTAGCTCGCCACCCTTCCGTAGAACGATGTGCGCGTAGTGCGTAGGCCGCACACAGCAGAAGCAGATTACCACTGCAAATTAATTTCTTCACTGTGGCTATAATAATGATCCCATCGGATCCCAATTTGGTGATCTGATAGATATGGTCATTCCCTACGGAATGGCGTTTTTAGTTTTATTTTATCTTTAACATTGTAGATTTGGGAGGTTTTCGCCCTTTTGCGGGGGCGGGGCTCATTTTTGAAATACACTTGTAACAGTGTGAGCATACAGAAGTCTGGATGCAAATTTGGTGGCTCTAGCTCTTATAGTCTCTCAGTACTAGGCGCTCATCAGGACGGACAGACAGACATGGCTCAATCGACTCGGCTTTTGATGCTGCTCAAGAATATATATACTTTATGGAGTCTGAAACGTTTCCTTCTGTGTGTTACATACTTTGTGCACAAATAAAATATACCCTATTTACTCTTCGAGTACCGGGTATAAAACTGAAGGAGATCCTTCCCACCAGTTCCGCTGCCAAAGACAACTACTTCGAATTTTTCCCTCAACCGAGGACTGATAATGACTCCCGCAGCCACGTGCACTCAGCACATTTTAACGTTGACTGACGACAAAAACAAAAAACCATCAGCCAAAAAGAGCCATGGACAAAATTGGGGACATTTTTTTGTTTCGCTGGCCAAAAATCGTGCCCAAAACTTTGTGGCCGACCATTTGACTGTTGGAACTTTTTGTGGTTTAACAGCACCACAATCTGCCGATGGCTCTCCAGCTTTCGCCTTGGGCCCACACTGAGGCTCGAGTTTGGGACATATCATGGCCGGCGAATCCTTTTTCGTTCCCTTTTCTGTCTATCTCTCTGCGAGTAGCTGTGAGTGTGTTCTCGCTGGTAGCTTCTGAGGTTGGTACGTATAGCTCAATGGCTAAAAGCGACGTCGTGATATTGTCAGCAGAATAAGACATGTAGAGACATGTAGACAAGACTGTAGAGCAAACCAAAAATTTACACGACGACCACTGGATGAGCACTCTTCCGTACTCCGTCACCAGAATTGGGATTTGGAAATGGGGAATTGGCATTGGATGAGGGACGGGTGTTCAGAGGGCCAGTTCATGGAAACTGGCAGACCAACGAAGCATACAAAATAACCACAAGCTCGTGCTGCATATTATCTATGAATGTGGTGGCTTTTTATACCCGGTACTCGAAGAGTAAATAGTAAAAATAGTAAAAAATAGTAAAAATATTGTATTTGTGTGGAATAACGGCTGTATGTAACGCACAGATGGAAGCGTTTCCGACCCCGTAAAGTATATATATTCTTGATCAGCACCAATCGCCGAGTCTGTCTGTCCGTCTGTCCGTCTTGGTTGTCGGCTAGTTCTCAGAGACTATAAGAGCTAGAGCCACCAAATTTTGGCTCCAGACTGCTGTATGCTCACACTGAAACCCAGTGTATTTAAAAAATGAGCCACGCCCCCTTCCTCCCACGCAAAGGAGCGAAAACCTCCCGAATCTACAATTTTGAAGATCAAATAAAACTAAAAGGGAAATAAATTCCGTAGGGATCACCAAATTGGGATCCGATTGGATCATTATTATGGCCACAATGAAGAAATTAATTTCCAGTGGCTAAACCCACCCTGTCCCGCAGCTTTTGTTGTTCTTTTTACATTCTCTAATTCACACTCTGCTTCTGCTTCACTCGGCCTCTGCCTCTGCCCTCCCCCTGGCGCTGACTCTTCCTACTTTTAACCCACCCCGTCCCGCAGCTTATATTTGTTTTTTTTTTTGGGGCGGGCGCTGCCTCTGCCTCTGCCGCGAGTCTGCAGTGTGTGGGTCTAGGGAAGGGCGACGAACTAAAGGAGCGTGTTGGTGTGAGAAGTGTTGTAGATGAAGATGACAGTTGAAGAAAAAATGTCAAATTTGACAAAACACCGCTAAGGTGCAGATGTAGTACTGAGTGCCGGGTATAAAAGTTGGGACGAGTAAGAAGCGTCTCACACGTCCCTTCTCGTTTTACTTTTGGTGTGGTGGTTGGTGGGTGATGATGCTCTCAATTCAGACCTTTCCAGTATTTTCTTTTCCATTTCTTTTTAACCCCGGAAAAAGCGATAGAGATATGGCAACATTTTTTTTTTGCGACATTTTTTGTATGCACCCAGGCAGAGACAGGGAACCGCTTGACTGCCTAGGTTATTGGTCCCTCGTTCGAGGCTTGTTAGCGGAGGAAGCAGCATCATCAGCATCTGGTGCATGTGCATTTGGAAATTACATGCTGTATGTGTTTCCACGTAGTAGACTCCTGTTCCCCTATAGCAGTCAAAGCCGCCACGCCCTCATCTAAGAATCAATCAATTGGTTGAGCCACTGAGAAGAAGGTGATGCACTACAGATCGATGAAGGATGTTTTCACAGAAAATGCAGCCATTACAGCATTGACAGAACGAAATGTGTATTAGTGAACATAGCTACAAGGGATCATGGCCTTGCCATTGTCAGGCTATTGAAATTTTGAACGGTTCAGACATTGCCAGCTAGACTATAAAACATGGATTTACAGACTACTTACAAGCCAAATGTTTCTGTAAATACTTCCACGCAAAAAGGAATCCCTACATTAGCCTCGTTGGTGCCCAGGTTGCAACATGGGTACGTTACGGGTATAGGCTGCACAAAAGTTTCCCTGACAGGCTCTTCCATATGCTGGCGACGGAGCTTTATTCAGCACTTTATTGCCGTGCGGATGTGTTTGGGGAAGAAAATGGTTGTTGGACCGGACGGGCACCAGCATTGCAGAGATTTGTTGGCTCGGAAACGGGCCAACAAATTTCTGTTGGTAGGCCACAAACAACACGACATACGTAGGTGGGACATCCTTGAGCCGAGAATGAGGCAGCGGCAGGGCAGGGCACGGCGTATCTAAGCATATACATTTGTATGTATGTATGTATGTATATACATTTCTCCAGCCACACGCTTCTATGCCAACCCTTTACATCCGCGTATCTGCCTTTTATGTATGTGTGTGGGTCCTGCAGCTTGCTCACATTTTGTGCGTTAGTTTTTAGTGCCGTTGTTTCATAGTTGCCGTCACGCCCAAAGCCCCAGCTCCCCCGCAGATGCTCGCGAAGACATTGAGGAGAGTGCTGTGCCGCTGCACGCCGCACAAAATCGCAAAGAGAGCAAAAGTCGTTTATTGATAATTTAGTCGAGAGAGAATGGGAGGAGGTAGAGGGGGGTAAATGGCGTAAAGTATGGGAACTTTTTTGGGACATGGACATGCCACCATCACGCACCCAATTGATGATGCTAGCGTGGAGGAAACTTTTGCCTGGCGTCCACCCGAGCACCAGAGTATCAAGTCATGCCTTAAAAAGTATGTGGTTATATTTAAAGTTTCGAGGCCTTTCGGAAACCCTGGCTGGGTCGTGTTCATGGCTTTTTCTATAGTTTTGGGCAGTGGACTGCGTAATACTTTTTTAGTTTAGTTTTTCAGTTGGCCACAACTACCACAACAAAATATTTATATATGTATATGCATATTCATGTGCATGTTATTATGTATCTACGCATCATGATGATGTGGTTTGGTACTTAGCCTGAACTTAAGTTTCGATGGGCAATGGCAATGTAATAGTTCCACTCTGATACATACCTGAAATAAAAGATAGAAGAAAGAAATGGAAATTAAACAAGTGCCAAAGACTGGTTGCAGAAATACCTTATAAATATCCACTTTCGGTAACCCGACAAGACAGAATAACCGAAATAAACTGACACAAACAAATTATTATTAATCCCAATGGTTTTTGCTTATTTTAAAGAGTGGCACATTTATGATGTTTTCCCGCATTCGGATAAACATCTTAATCTTATTTTTGAATCCAAACTGAAAATGATTACACATTCATAGCCGGGAACAGCTAGGAGTAACAGTCAATTCCTTACAAAAATATACATATGTACATACTGTATGTATGTACATACTTATAAGTACAGGGCCAGAACCAAACCCTCCATTAAATATAACTCCCCGTTTGGAATTATTGACGCCATTAAGGGGCCCAGCCTACCCTACGTATACCACCATTTAGGCTGGCGCTCGATTCTGATAGCGGGGCATTACCCAAGCATTCTGCTTATTTAGCACGTAGTTCAAATACAAAAAGTGACAGCCCCAGAAACAGAGGAACAGCAGAAACAAAAGCCACAAAGACCCACAAACGAAACCCACAAAAATAGGAGCTGGAAAGAAAGGAAACATAACAAAAGGAGGTCTTTTTTGTTTCTTTGGATATATTTTGCATAAATTAACCATTGACACATAACGCTATTGCTAATTACAGCCTCCGAACGGAGGACGCCCGAAGCTAGGCAATGGGATATTTGGAATGGGAAGCACCATTAGGGAATACAAGCCACAAAAACACAAACACACGAAAAGAGAAAATAAATTAGCATTGAAATCTCTAATCATACAAACGAAAAATTAAATAACAACAAGAGCGGTAACGGTTGAAGGCAGAGGAAAACGCAGTTGGCACACGATCACCCCATCAGGAACCGAAATTTTCTTTTCGGTTTTTATACCCGGTGCACAAAGAGTAAATAGGTTATTTTGTATTTGTGTTCGAAAGGGAATGTACATACATACATATGTAACGCACAGCAGAAAAGGTTTCCGACCCTACAAAGTATACATTTAAATTCTTGATCAGCATCAATAGCCGAGTTTATGTCTGTATCTCCGTCCATCCGTCAGTCTTAATGAAGCGTCTGTATATCAGAGACTAAAAAAGCTAGAGAAACGAAATTTCGCATTCAAATGGCTTGTGTGCGTTAATGGCGTGTACTCGCGGTGTTCTTTGCTTTCCCATTATGATACGAAGAGGGGCGTAAGAGACACTTAGTATGCGTTAAACCCGCTACTCAGTCATAATAAATGTACCTTGTTGGTTTTTTTTTCGAATTTTAAATTTTTTAATTTTTCTCTACATCTGTCATCTATATCTACATCACTTCTACCGCCAACATTCCTTTTTATCTCGCCACACACCCCATGAGACGCACACTCAGCGTGTGCGAATGAGAAAGAATAAGCAACAAAAAACAAGTATGGGCAAAGCTGGTGGACGGGGAGGGGGTAGCCATTGCAAATGAATTCCTTTATTATGCCTGTAATACTAATCCAATCTAATCCCAATACGATGATCTGATATGTATGGTCATTCCCTACAGAATTGTATTTTTCTCTTGTCTTTAAAATTGTGGATATGAGAGATTTTTGCTCTTTGTGGGGGCGAAAGGGGGCGGGGCGAAATTTTGAAATAAACATGTAACAGTGTGATATCACAGCAGTCTCGTTGCCGATTTTGGTTGCAGCTGCTTTTAAAGTCTCTGATTTCCAGGCGCTCATCCAGACGGACGAACTTACGAATAAAGAATATATGTACATATATACTTTATGGGATCGGTAACGTTTCCTTCTGTATGTTACATACACATGTATATCCACTTTCAAACACAAATACAATAAACCCACTTTGCCACTTCTAGGGGTTGTAGGCTTTTGTTGCTGTGAAAGTGCGCGTGAGTCGAAGTGGATTAGAGCCACCACAGTGGTTTGATAGCAATAGATTCCTGAATGAGGAACCCTAGCCCCGATTCAAGACGGTGCCTGAACTATCTCCAACGTGGATGGAAATTGTAATGAGGCTTTTGAGGTTTATAATTGCTTAAGTCTCTTCTCTCTCTTCTCATCTTCTCCATTCAACAATTTCGGAAGAAGTGTCCCTTGTCCCACTTTTTATGATATTTAAGGAATGTACAAGGATTTTTTGTTAATTCAATTTTCAAAACCCATGTCGTTGTACAATGTGTACAACTGGTTTGCCCTGTCGAGCCCCCCCTCCCAGCCGTTCGCCTACCCTTAGACAAAACTCATGGCCTCCTTCTGGCCCTCCAATATCGCACAAACTGCGCTGCATTCAGCACAAAGGCCGAAACTGGACGAAGTGGGTCAGCAAAGTTTGGCACATGTACAAAATAACTCAAGCCATTACTTCCAGATGGGGGAATATGCTATGCAGAATAAATATTTTAGCAGTCTTGTAAGAGAGAGAGGAAGATGTGTGAAATCAACGATCCCCCATTAGAAAAAAGCAGTTGTCAGTCTCTGTTCGCCTTCCTTTTATTGTGTGTTGTTTACTATTTTCATCATTGTTTTTCTGCCCTTCCTTTCCCATGCCCTCCTTCTAATTCAGCGTGCAATGCTGCTGGAAGGGTTGGGGGATAGTTACTGCAAATGAATTTTTCTACAGTATCCATATTACGCTGACTTGATTTTTCTCCTTATATTCTTATTATATATTATTTTTAATTATATTATATTCCTACTATTTCGAATTCTTCAATCATCTCTTCCATTTGTGAGGCTTAACCACCCACCTCTACCACTACCTAATCTTATGTATCCTAAATACTTTTCGCTTATTTTTGTTCAGAAGTCCCCATTTCAAGGCTGCGAAGTACGTATAAGTATCTTTCCATCATTCTGTTCCATTCCCTTTCGCAGTTCTCTTGCCGTACATATGTATGTACATATACATATATGTACATACTTTGTGCATCAGCCTGTCGCCTTCTGTTCACATTTAGTGTTCCCTACAATTCCGTTGTTCACGACACGACCGTTGTTGCCATGCATTCCGATATATTCCTATATATTATTATTATTGTATTCGTATGAGGGTCGCATCCTGCTGTTTCTCCTGTTGCTGCCCCATTTGGCCTTTTGTATTCATTTTGAAGTTTCATTGCCTTTTTTTTATAACAATTGCATGCCACATTGTTCCTGGGCCTTCTTTTGTTCCAGTTTCTAATGATGTCTCTGCTGTTGTTGCTGCTGTTTTTCTGCCGTTCTGGTTCATTGATACCCTAACGCGTGAACGGAGCTGTAATATGAATCACTAATTGGAAACTTGTATACTATAGTCTAGGCGCTTTGGTATATATCTTTATCTCTGTAGAAGAGATCGATATATAGGGAATCCCATCAAATAAAGAAATAACTTCAAAGTATAGTTTTTATTGATGGTATGGAGGCAACCAAGCTTTTGGTAGGGTGTTCCTTGGCTTTCTTCCATTACATTCCTCTCCTATTTTTGTACCCGTTACTCGAAGAGTAAATAGGGTATATTGTATTTGTGGGGAAAATTTTGAAGATAAGAAGCGTCTCACATGTTCCTACTCGTTTTTTCTGGGTTTTCTGCTTTTGCTAAACTCAGCATTTATGTTTAAATGGCCCAAAGGGTTGGAGACGACAGACAGTCATCGGTTTTCATTTTATATTACTTCAGGATCGAAACACCGCGCCGTGTGTGTATTTTATATTTTAGGGTTAAAACGCTTTGCAATTTATTTCTCGTTCTTCATAATAAAATGGGTGCATTTTCATATATTTTGTCATAAGTTTTTATAGCTTCCGCGTGTGTTTCGGCTGTCGGCTGTCCGTTAACCATCTCGCTCCCTCTCGCTCTTTAAGACTGGCTATTTCTGAGTCCCCTCTTTGGACAGGGTTGTTTTTGTTCGAATTTTTATCAAAAGTTAGTTAAGTGAACCAAGTGGCCAGACATAGACAAAAAGAAAAGAATCCAGAAGTCCAGATCATGACGAGGCCTGATTTGTCTTAACATGACTCGCCTTTAAACTTTACTGTTTTCGATTGTTTTCCCAGCTCTGCTCTCTGTTTCTCTAATCTCGAATCTACATACCTACATACATACATATGTAAATATGTATGTAGGGTGTATCTGTGTGTAGGTCGTTTTAGTGCACTGAGCACCCACAACATATCAACATATTAGATTCTTTCATAACATACATATGTACATACGTATGTATGTACAAACATGCAAAGTAAATAGATACAGCAGAGCAGAGCCAATCGTTTATGAAATATCTCAAATATTTTTGAATGCATTGCTGCCAATTCGTTTATACTTTTTAAGATTACAAGTTGGCAAAGCATTTAAATCCAAAACCAAATTGGGGAACCCTCTTTATTACATTCTAAGCTTAAATTTGATCTGGATGGGCATATTTGGCCTAGTCAAAATAATAAGTACACCAGAGGTATTTTTCAAAACGCTTCTTTAGCCCGCTCCCCTTCCCTAGACCCACATACTGCAGACTCGTGGCAGAGACAGTGCACTATTGGGCATTTGACCACTTTCCCTGGCCGAAACTCATTTGACAAAAGTAAAAAAAGTAATATTTTTTTGACAGATATACATAGCAATAACATCAGTCCGTAATGTTACGTACCCAACAAATTAATAGTGCGCACACCTGTTAAGATAACAGCTGTTAAAGTCAGCTGTTTGCTTCTAACGATAGAAAGTTATCGGAAAACTGATTTTATTCATGAAGTTTAAAGTGCGAAAATTAATAAATTGACCAATTTAAGTTAATTTTTTACATTCTCGATTATTCTCGATTCAGGCAGGTATTAAAAAGATGTTTGTGAGTTTGAAATTAAAAAATTTACCTCATAATATGTTTAAAGGCTAGTTTCTTAACAAGTGCATATTTGTGACGAAAATTTGTCTTTGAATAGAGTTACAAAGTGTTCGGTTCCCACCGGAAGCATTAAACTGCATAGATATTGTAGAGTATTCAGTTCTTAATCCAATTTATATTATTTTTTCTTGCGCTTTTCTGCGTCTTCGCAGATATTTGAATCTTCGTAGCATAACCTAAAGTTTGGATTTTCGGAGTTGTTTGCAATGTTAAACTGAGTGAAGAAGAACATTGCTGAAGAAGATGCCGATTTGCATTGAATTTAAGTGTTAATACTTGTCACTAGCCTTGATACCGACCCTTTGAAGAACTTTTTTTTACAGTTTGTTGATTAAATGGCATTGCTTTACATATTCCCATCATTTTTTGTTTGATTAAATTTAAAAATAAAATAAAAATTCGATTTTACCCTGAAGAAAAGGCGGTGGCACGCCCATTTTTTCAACAAACCTTCCTTTCACTATTATAGACTCATATCAGAAAACTAAATCAAAAAATATTATTTCGTTTGGAAGTTATTAATTAATGCCACAAAAAGTGGTCAAATGCCCCATAGTGCAGTGGCCGCACACAGCAGAAGCAGCAGAAGCAGTTTGGCAAAGCATTTAAATCCAAAATTAAAGTGGGGAGCCCTCTTAATTACATTTTAAGATTACATTTGATCTGGATGGGCATATTTGGCCTAGTCAAAATAATAACTACACTAGAGGTATTTTTCAATTTTTAAGAACATGATCAGGATTTGATGAAAGGATTGCTTAATCTTTTTGTTGGCATGCTTTAAGAATTACCAAAGTCATACAAAATAATGGTGGCTATACAGTACTCCGTATACTAGGAGTATACGTACACGGGATTACTGACAATAAGAAAACAGTACAAAAATGCTGATATGTTTTGAGTTTTTGGCTTTGTAGAATTGCTGTACTTATTATTTAGACCAACCCGTTATAATGCATTTTAGCTTAAATCGATCACAGACTACATAGTTGAAACATGAATTTGTTACAGATTTGTTGATAAGAGCTAGAGCCTGAGCTATACAGCTATAGAGCTGAGAAGTTATGTAGATGTAGATGACAGATTTAGAAAAAATTTAATATGTCAAATGTAAAATTCGAAAAAAAAAACAACGTGTTAGGTACACTGACTGAGTACCGGTTATAAAAGTTGTGACGCGTTAGATGCGTCTCACACGTCCCCTTCTAGTTATAATCTACTATCGGTTAGAAAGCCAAAAGCGAAGTGGACTTTTCATTTTCATTTACCAAAAAAGTTGTAGGAATCATGAAAGAAATTCAAAAACGTGTACCTATTTTTTGGGCAGTAGTGTATGTATTGACATCCAATACTGTTAACACCATTTTTGAGCAGTAACGCATTAAAGCATTGCCAAGAGTTATTATTGGCATGCACACTCCGCACCCTGTGCACACCGTTCACCCCGCGCAACGAGTTTGAGAATATTTCGCTTTGTATGGAAAAGCAACTAATTAGAATTAATAATCTCACCAAACAGTGCTTCCCCTCAGGAACCTAAGAGAGCTCCCCACCCCAGTTCCCAGTTAAGAACTGCACCCATTGGATTGCCACTGTCCGCTTCCCAAATATCCAACAGAGGATGAGAGAGGTAGCTTGGTAAGTAGAGAAAGAGAGCACCGCCCCAGCGCAAGGGCCTAGAGAAACTTTTCTAGAAATATAATTAACTGACAAGTTTTAAATTTCAATGCGAAATTAAGCTTAATGATAAGCATAACAGAGAGAGATGGTGCAGCATCTGAGTGGAGTCGCCCATATTTGTGTTCTCAATTTGTATGTATGGCTTTTTAAATTTGAAGTGCCCACACATACACATTTTTGTACATATGAAAAAACTTATGTTCATATGTCCACACAGATGCAGACGCACAGATGCGGCCCTTTTGTTGTCTGCCTGACACTCTATAGATTCGGGCAGAAGTCGTCCTCGCCTCTTCTGGCATCAGGGGCTCATCAACTTCACAACATTTTGTATACCCTTTCAAGAAGAAAAAAAAATCTAATATTTAGCTTTCCTACATTGATTATACATACATACATAAATATGTAGATGTGCTTATGTTTCTACATCGCCAAGATCTGACATGTCTCCTGCCTCTATTAAGACCTTCGCCATATCCATTCTGTAACTACTTCAAAGCGGGTGCACAAGACCTTCATTCCGACAGCCACATGTTACACATGTACATATGTACTAACGTACGTCACAACGTTCCTCCTCGCTTTACCTCATATTATATTAATTTCCGTTCTTCTCTCCGAGTTAAAAACGAAGGGCAACAAGATTTAAGTGTTCGCTCAATTAGCAGTGCCGAACTTTTTCACATCCTTATTAAGAGTTATCCTCCTACGTCGTGGCCTGTCTCTTTCTTTAGACTCTTTTGTTAGCGGATTTTCCGGGAGGGCATATAAATGAATAACAAGAATTGGTTTTTTTCTATGGCTTATGCGGATGCATGGAAGAACGATTGGAAAGAATATTTGATTGGTGCCTTCGCCTCCCCAGAACATAAGTTCTTTGTGCCTCATCCACGTGCATACATATGTACATACATGCATATGTATGTATCTAGTCGGCATTCTCTCTTTATTTTTGTGGTTTGACAACCCCCAATGCGTTTTATTGAAATCGGTTTCGTCGGGTCTGCACATGATGCAACCATGATGTAATATTAATAGGCGGTCCCGTCGGCTAAACGGCACCCCTAACAATGCTGTCAATAAGTACGAGTGGAAGGGCTCTGCGTAGAGAAAACAAAAATTTGGAGAAATACTTAAAAAAGTATAAAAAGCTAAAAATATTTTATGTTAACGTTACAAAAAATACCAGATTCTTCTTTAAAAAAAAGTTCTGCTATACAAGCAAAAAAATCATTTCTAAGCCCCATATCTTTCAAAAAAAAGTTAGTTTGGATCGAAAAGGCAAAATCGTGTCGAGTAGTGTTATTATTCCGTTACCCTCGGCAAAAATTGTGCTGAAAATGGTGATCTAAAAATGTGTGAGACTATTCTTACGCGTCACAACTTTTATACCCGGTACTCAGTCAGTTTTTCTGTACCTTATTGTTTTTTTGTTCGAATTTTACATTTTAAATTTGTTTCTACATTTGACATCTCATTTCTCACGCCAACACGCTCTGTTAGCGCGCTGTCCTCCCCTAGAGTCAAACACTGCACGAAATAAAGAAATCGATGACGATGAAGGAATTTTCTTTCGAAGAAAGAGTGGAACATCTCTTGTGGAAAATCTCCATGATGGACAGCATGGTGTATCTTTATACACATTCATGCAAGAGGTCTGAAACTTTTGAGCCTACAATTCTTCACCGAATAAAAAGTTGCCACACAGGTGGCTCCTCGATTTATTGTTAAAAGCTGTTGCCGTCGCAAAGATATCTCAACCTTCATTATGGCAATTAACCAGATGATGATGATGACCATTAGGCATGAGACATGATTCACGATGATATTGCTCTGTGGTCCGGTGGTGTGTGAGCCTATCACGTACATTCGCCATCAATAACGCGACGATTAAACTTGTCTCGTTCGCCCGTGGCACGTACTACACTCATCGTTGGTAGTAGGGGATGGGATGGGACGTCGATGCCAATGCCTGCCCCATTCTGAGAGGGGTTGCACGTATGCGTTTATCGACATAAATATTGACAACTTTTATCCACAATTGACCTGGCACGTAACCAAACCCCGACAAGAGAGATAGAGAGACGCAGAGAGCCATGTTTTTTGTCCACAAATCCACTTAAAAGGCGGGTATCCTGCACCACGGAAAAAAAAGTCCTGCCAAACTTCATATAAAAAACGAGAAGCGACGTGTGAGACGCTTTTACGCGTCACAACTTTTAGACCCGGTACGAAGTACTACATCTGCATCTACATGCATCTACATACATCTAATGTTTGACAAAAAATCGCAAATTATAAATAATGAATTTATTAATTTCAGTAAAATGATTTAATGTTTAATAAAGTTCTATTATCATCTTCTCATATTATCTATTATGAGATATATATTATGTATTATATATATGTATTTCGGGCCTGTCTACCAGCTGTTTTCTCAGTCTACACGCGCTCTTCGTATTGATATATCGATAAGAATCTGTGGATTTTGTTAACGTTGCTGGATAGTATACAAACGAAAAGACAAACGAAAAATTCGTGTTTCAGTTTTTTATACCCGGTACTCGAAGAGTAAATAGGGTATATTGTATTTGTGCACAAAGTGAATGTATGTAACACACAGAAGGAAACGGTTCCGACCCCCAAGGATATATATTCTTGATCAGCATCAATAGCCGAGTCGATTGAGCCATGTCTGTCTGTCCGTAAGTCTTGTTGAGCGCCTGGATCTCAGAGACCATAAAAAATGAGCCCCGCCTCCGCAAAAAGGGCGAAAATCTTCCAAAGCTAAAGTTTTGAAGATAAAAGAAAACTAAAAACCCCATTCCGTAGGACCATATCTATCAGATCACCGAATTGGGATCCGGTTGGTTCATTATTATAGCCAGAGTGAAGAAATTAATTTGTAGTGGCTAAAACTACCCCTTCCAGCAGCTTTTGTTGTTTTTTTCACATTCTCTCAATCACACTCTGCTTCTGCTGTGTGCGGCCGCTGCCTCTGCCTCTGCAGAGTGTATGTGTGTCTAGGGAAGGGGGGCGAGCTAAAGGAGCGTGTTGGTGTGAGAAGTGTTGTAGATGTAGATGACAGATGAAGAAAAAATGTAAAATTTGAAAAAAACCGCAAAGGTACAGATGTAGTACTGAGTATCGGGTGTAAAAGTTGTGACGCGTAAGAAGCGCCGAATTTGTATTTGCCGCGGTGCTGTTTACGCGCCTTTAGCCACTAATTCGCGGCAAAAACAGTTGAAGCTAAAGCTGGACTCGAGACTCGGGGAGACTCAGGGAATCGCATTAGGTGAATCATCATGGGCTTGTTAATCTCAGTAACAGTTGTAGTCTCTGTCTCAGTGTCGCTCTTTATATCCGCGTTATATGTATGTATTTCATTTGGATTTCTCGTATCTTCCTCTTACTTGTAAATACGCTCCAAAGCAAACGAATGCATTTCTAGGCGACAGAGACAGCAACAAAATACAGAGTACAAACCAGAATCAGGTTAGATCGGAGCAGGATGGAGAGAAGGGAAGGAGAAGAGAAAGGACAGTACGAAGTCGCGGCTCTTGTGCGTCTGGCTTTGTGGTCATTCCGTCTCCCTGTTCATTTCTGAGTCCAAACCGAAGCAAAGATAGTCGTAAAAATAACCAAGAGATGACTTTTTGTATTACCCACCAGACACTCGCACTTCGTGGGGCAGCAAACAGTCAAAATCCAGCTCCAGCTGAAATAAAAGATACATGCCCCACAAAAGCACTGCAAAAGCAAAGACAGGCGCACGTCAGTGGTATAAAATGTTCGGTATGTTCGGCTTTGAAATGGTCAAAGTGGTGACATTTCCTTAAAAAAATAGTAGTCTCTTTATCTCTACGTTCTTGCTCTCAGGGAAGACGGAACGAGACTTTTTTTTCGCATTTTGATGGGTGCGGTATTTCGGGTTTTGTAATTATCTACAGTCGGTGGCACACGAAGAAGGTACGGCACATTTGTATAGCATCTGAACATTTTTCCCTTTCCTTCAGCTTCCACGCACAAACTCAGAGCATCGCTAACTGAGAAGCCGCACGTCGCATGGGTTTCTTCTCGTGTGCGAACGACACGGAAGCTTTTTATTTCATTCCTCTCTATTCTCTTCTCCTATCTTCTCTTATGTTGCAGCGCAACATTAGGGTCGACCTTGTCCTACAACCCTATCCCCACCTCAAGAAACACTCAGCGCTTTGTCTCTTATCGTATACTCTTTTCTGCCCCATCCTTTACGCTCAATTCCTCTATCACTTGCACGCACTCACACAAAATTGTGCCTTTTTTTTGTTCTTTCTTTTCTTTTTATACCCGGTACTCGAAGAGGAAATAGGGTATATGTACATCTGTACATACAAAGATACATATGTATATAATGACTGAGCGTACGAAGCGCCTCACAACGTTCCTCCTCGCATTTATATTTTTTTATGTTTTCTTTACGTTTCAGCTTCAGCCAGATTTACGTTTTCCTGCTTGCGTTTGCAACATCTTTTCGGAAGTTTTTGTGCAGCATCACAGACATACTGGTGAGAGGTAAGGAGTGCTAGGGGAAAGTTTTCCAAAAAGAAAGAAATAAAACAGGAAATATGAAATGGGAGGGGCTCGTGGCAACTAAAAACGAGAAGGGACCAGTGAGACGCTTCTTACGCGTCACAACTTTTATACCCGGCACTCAGTACTACATCTTTACCTTAGCGGTTTTTTGTAAAATTTTACATTTTTCTTCATCTGTCATCTACATCTACAACACTTCTCACGCTCCTTTAGCTCACCCCCCTTTCCTAGAGCCACACACTGAGTCCCGGCCGAGGCAGAGGCAAAGGCAGAGGAACGCGAGAGGCAGAGGCCGAGAGAATGTGAAAAAAACAAATATAAGCTATTTCTTCATTGTGGCTATAATAATGATCCAATCGGATCCCAACTTGTTGATCTGATAGATATGGTCATTCCCCACCGAATGGCGTTTTTAGATCTTTTATCTTCAAAATTGTAGATTTGGGAGCTTTTCGCCCTTTTGCGGGGGCGGAAGGGAGCGGGGCTCATTTTTGAAATACACTGCTTTCAGTGTGAGCATACAGCAGTCTGGAGCCAACGTGTAGTGGCTCCAGCTCCTATAGTCTCTTAGAATTAGCCGACAAGCAAGACGGACAGACGGACGGACGGACGGACGGACAGACAGACAGACATGGCTCAATCGACTCGGCTATTGATGCTGATTAAGAATATATATACTTTATGGGGTCGGAAACGTTGCCTTCTGTGCTTTGCATACAACCGTTATTCCCACAAATCCAATATACCCTATTTACTCCTCGATTACCGGGTATAAAAACAGAAGAAGAAGTGTCAAGAGTCAAGAGAGGCAGGGATCAGGGTAGTAAATGGCATGAAGAAGTGGTTAGGGGCAAGTAAAAGGCTCAAATGGAGAATGAGCTTTTGAACGAAGCCAAAGCCAGGGTGCTGAAACTGAGGTGTGAGGCAGAAAGTGAAATAAACGGAGAAAACGAGGTAACATAATTGGATAGCGAGAGAGAAAATAATGGAAATGGAATAGTGTGGAATGGTGACAGAATGAACATCCACGGCCCGACATATCGGCGTCGATCTGCCTTTTCTGCTGCGCTGCATCTGCCCCAAAGAGGCTCCTTCCTCCTGCCCCCTGGCCAACCACTTCGTCACTTCTTACATGTATCATTTTATACCCGGTACTAGATGAGTAAATAGGGTATATTGTATTTGTGCACAAAGTGAATGTATGTAACACACAAAAGGAAACCCCATAAAGAGCCATGTCTGCCTGTCCGTCCGTCTTGTTGAGCGCCTGGATCTCAGAGACCATAAAAGCTAGAGCCACCAGATTTTGCATCCAGACTGCTGTTACTCACACTGTTACAAGTGTATTTCAAAACTGAACACGCCCCCTTCCGCCTCCGCAAAAGGGCGAAAACCTCCCAAATCTACAATTTTGAAGATAAAAGAAAACAGAAAACGCCATTCCGTAGGGAATGGCCATATCTATCAGATCACCATACCTATCAATCACCAATCCGATTGGATCATTATTACAGCCAGAATGAAGAAATTAATTTGCAGTGGCTAAACCTACCCTGTCACGCAGCTTTCTGCGTTTTTTCACATTCTCTCATTCACACTCTGCTTCTGCTTCACTCGGTCCCTGCCTCTGCCGCCCCTCTGCCTCTGCCTCTGCCGACTTATATTTAATATAGCTTATATTTGTTTTTTTTGTGTGCGGGCGCTGCCTCTGCCTCTGCCGAGAGTATGCAGAGTGTGGGTCTAGGGAAAGGCGGCGAGCTAAAGGAGCGTGTTGGTCTAAGAAGTGTTGTAGATGTAGATGACAGATGAAGAAAACATTTAAAATTTGAAAAAACACCGCTAAGGTGCAGATGTAGTACTGAGTGTCGGGTATAAAAGTTGTGACGCGTAAGAAGCGTCTCACACGTCCCTTCTCGTTTCATATATGTCCGTCGTACTTTGGGTTTTTAATGCGATATTTCGCGTAGCAGAACAATAACCTCCTGGCTTCCACTGCTCACTTTTTGAGGATCCGGGACAGTGTTCGGGGTTCTGGGTTCTCGGTCTTAAATCCTGGCTCCTACATCCAGTACTTCACCTTCTTATGCTTTTATTACAGCCCCGCCAATAGTAAGGGAAGGAATGGACCAGGGACACTGTCACTATCTCTTGCCACACACTCCTTCCTCAACCCTTAATCCTGCAATCATCCCTCATTCGCCATCCCTTTGGTTCCTTGTGCACCCTCGCTGGCTGAACAGTTTGTCTTGCCAAAAGAAATATACTTTTAATATACTTGGCCATTCACATCACACAAAACATGAAGGAGGGGCCGGGCCAATGGACGGGACCAGGCCCAGTACCCAGGACAGTGCACTAATTGAAAAGAGTTCTAGTCCTGGAAGGAGACGAAGAATAGAAAAGAGACTGTAAAGTGTCTGTGGAGTGTGAAACTAGGCGATTTTTCCAGTTCATTGACTTGCCACAACAATGGTTTAAAATTTGTCTGCCAAAATATGAGTTAGGCCCCGTCGTAGAGGAGAAACGGCGGAAAGAAGAAAGAGCATGAAACCGTCGAAAGTTGTTTACTCATAGTTTAACCAATTTGATACATGCAAAGGCATTGATGGATGTTTAATGGCCCTAAAGAAGGAAAACACGAACCCGTAGAGAAAATGGAGGGCAGACACTAAAAGAAATGTATGTATGGTATAATTATTTAGGATTACTTTTCATTATCAGAATCGATTATTTTGGAACAAGAAGATGCATTAATAGCACTTTTCGAAACGGTTTTGCCGCTTCGATCCAGACAGACTACATTTTTCTGAAAAATATGGGGATTAGAAATGGTTTGATGATAAATTGTTCTCCATTGCACAACTTATTTAAAAAAATTTTGTTTTTATTTGGTAATGTTTTTTAACGCCTTTTTTGAGAAGTAGTGCTCTTTTTCACATAACTCAAGGATCTTACATCTGGTTGTAATTAACGTTGCTATTTTTTAAAGCTGATGAATGCATCTATAAGCATCTTTTATATACATACATTTTTTCTATATATGTTGGGCGGGGTGGGTTTAGCCACTGCAAATTAGTTTCTTCATTCTGTCTATAATAATGATCCAATCTGATCCCAATTGGGTGATCTGATGGATATGTTCATTCCCTACGGAATGGCGTTTTCAGTTTTCTTTAATTTTCAAAATTGTGAATGTGACAGATTTTCGCCGGTTGCGGGGGCGGGCGAAATTTTGAAATACACTTGAAACAGTGTGAGCATACAGAAGTCTTGGTTGCTCTATCTTTATAGTCTTTAAGTACTAGGCGCTCATAAGGACGGCTAGACGAACGGACAGACAGACATGACTAGATCGACTCGGCTATTGATACTAATCAAGAATATATATACTTTTTGGGGTCGGAAATGCTTCCTTCTGTGTGTTACATTTTTCCCCCACAAATACAAAATACCCTATTTATTCATAGAATACCGGGTATAATTCTATCTCTCCATAGATTTTGATGAGCAATTATGCTCAAATAATGCACCTATACATACAAAAATAATAGACACAGGATTTAAATTTGTTGTACTTTTCGTGAGTTGTTAAAGTCAAAATTTCTTAAAAAATACCGCACAAAAATAAAAATTTTGCATTTCAAAGTTAAATCTTTTTTTAAAGAATGCCCAAGCTTATTACAACCAGATGTAAGATACTAAAGTTTTGTGAAAAAATGTTACGAACAAAAAACCGTATATTACAAATTCTTTAAGAAAAAGTTCTGCCATAGAAAAAAACCATACTTCTCTAAAAATATGTGTCTACCCAAAAAACTCGGTTTGGTTCGAAGCGGAAAAAAAGTTTGATTTTGTCGAGTAGTGTAATATCAGGATTATGTAGGCCTTGACCCTATGTTCTGTCAGAATAAAGCTGTTCAGATATGTTCCGCAAAGTCTCAGTCGGCACACACAAAAGCTACAAAACTCATCAAAATTTCAGTTGAAAAAATTGGTTAGTCCCAAAAAAAAAACAATCTAGAATCAAGCTCCTTCCAACAAGGGCCGTAAAATGTGTTAAGTCCGTAAAGTATACATATGTATATATAAGTCCGTGTCGTACAATCCTTAACGATGTTTGGCAAAAGGAGGAGGGAGCGCGACCAGGAGCGGAACAACAATATGTACCACCGACTATGTCAGACGCTGGCCGCAGAACATCAGAAACTTAGGGACTTAGAGCTGCGTCGGGAGAAACTGATGGAGGAGATGCGCATCCTACGCGCCCGCTTCATGCAGGAGAACGCCCTTCTCCGGCGCTCCGTGCAGGGTAGTCCGAACTTGCAGGCCGTGCTTCACCCCCCGGTGGGACCATCTACCTCCTCCGCCGCCTGCACTGGCGCCAGTGCGCGGTCGTTACCGCGCGCCGCCCTGCCAGGGCATGGAGCGCGTTGCGGTATCTCGGCCCCTAACCGCATCCCCGTTCGTTCAGTGTACTTCGCCAACGTGAGTTCCACCATCAGCAGCCCGAAATCCATTGTCACCAAACAGGTGGCTCCTAGGCAGAGTCCGAAGAAAGAGGAGCAGAAGGTGGAACAGAGGCAGGATACCCCCGGCCGCAAGAGCGTGCGATTCCCAAAGCGGGTGCCAACCCCGAGTTTGGGTCCGAGTTTAAATACAAAAACCCGGAAGCAGTCGCAACGAGTGTATTGCAACAGGCGGGGACAAAGATCCCAAAAACTATCATAAAGCGAATAACAGGCAATATCTCCAGAAGATTGGCAGAAGATAGGGGCACAGCTGAAAAATGACCACGATGGGCTGCTGGAGCTTGATCAGCAGCCACACAGTTACTACGATCTTGATGGAGTCCGGGATGTTGCACGGTTTCATCAGTTGTCCTGAGTGGCATGTGCTCAAAAGAGCAGCGACCTCTCCTGGTACACGTTTTCTCCAGCGGATCGTAGAGTGCAATAATCGTGCATCCACTTCCAAGCTAGTGCGACAAAAATGGCAGCAGCGAGATTCCCAGTCGGACAACAAGAATTTATAATAGGCACGTATTGCTCTGCACAACATCTGAGGTTCCTCATCAACATTTTTTCGGCCCAAACATATAAACAAAGAAAAAACCAAACTCAAACTATTTTTAATCACTAAAGAGAAGTGATAAATATCAATGAAACTAATTTGTATCTATAAGCTGGTTATGGTTATTGTTTTTCACCCCATACATTTTACAACATTCGAGAGTCTTTCCATTCAGTGGATACTCACTCTCCATCTGATGATCCGAATTTAGATGCTTTAGTGTTTATTTTTATTGCATTTGTTGACCTCTGCTCCCCGTGTCGTCACAGCAGGACAGAATAGGATGCTGTTGACTCCTGACATCCATTTCATAACAAATTAGTTTCCAACTGTCCGAAACAAATACTCTCTATCGAGCAAAATCGAGTTGTGTGTCTCATGAATGGTATTTTCCGTTTGATATGTGATATTGTATATCTTCTTCATCATGCCCCTTGGCTATCTGCTTGTGTTGTTTGTGCAATAAAAGACGTGACGAAATGTTTTGAAGCCCATCATTTCAAGCATGATGCGAGTCACGGCTCGGGGCAAGGGACTTATAAAATCTACTGTTGCCTTCTGCTGCAGAAAGATACTTCAGAGAGATAGATAGATCGCGAAAATATTCTCATGGCAGAGAACTCGTTTTGTCCACTTTCTTTCGACTAGGTCAAGAGGTTGTCCAAATATTTGCTGCAAGTGGAATGCATCTTTCGTTCGTTCGGGGCAGTAATGCGTTTGAGCGAAATCCAAACCAAAACCAAGCCCCAGGCCCCACGCCATAAGCCCTTTTTGTCAACACCCAACTGAACAAGTTTTTGATCTGCCGAAACCTACCCGACAAAATCGACCTTCTTTTTCCGCTTCGAACCAAACTGACTTTTTCTGATAGACTGAAAGCTTACAATTTTTTAAAATAATTTTAATTTTTTTTTTTGTATGTTAGTACTTTTTTTTAAGAATTTTAAGTCTGTTATTTTTTTGATATGGTTTTTAAGAGTTAGCGCTTCTTTTTCCACATAACTTATATATCTTACACCTGTTTGTAGTGAACTTAGCTCGGCGCCCACCGACCTACAGTCCGAGTGAAGCTACTCTCTGAAGCTACTTGAATTATTAAATTCACATCTCCACTGCCACATCCCGCTCTGCATGTTTGTGCAGAGAAAAGTTTCGGTCGAGCATTCGGTGACCTCATCAAATATTGGTTGAACGGTTCTGCCTCGTACTCTTGTATTAAAGTGCCCATAAGATATACATATGTACACATACACACGAGCGTATGTGGTATAGCCAAATTCTTCCCTAACTTACCTAAAAATTGGAGTAGAAAAGAGAAAAATATTATTGCAACTTGAAGGGGAATGTTTTGTGTGGGAGGGCTTAAAAATCGTTTTTAAATGCTGAAATAAACTAAGATCATTTTACGATTTGAGATCTACAGTAGAAGGTGACACAAAGTCTCATTTGAAATTACATAAGCAACCATTTAAGTTGATTCAAGTCGTCGTTTTTTTTTCCCCTTCTTTCTCAATTTTGCATTTAAGTAAAGTGATTTGCCAGTTTGTCTCAGTGTCTTTTATGTGCGCTGTGCATCCCACACAAATTACTTGGAATTATCATTTAATATAAAAGGATAACAACTCTCGGAGCGGAACACACGAAACTCTAACCCAGTTCTCTCTATTATCTTCTCTTCTCCGCAGAGCTCAATAATCGCATCGGCAACCAAAAACTATGAAAATAAACGGGCCACTGATGTTACTCCATCTAAGTGGCACACACATGGTTGCTCTGGCATAGTGGCATGACGATGTTGGGGATACAAGGATACAATGTATCAAGTGCAGCATCATCATAGATGTATCCCCCACACGCCCGCACCACATACAGCAGTTCTGGCTTGGATCGTTGTTCATAAAACTCACTCAAGTAAAATAAGGAATGGTTTTCGATATGAGATGCATGAAACTGACAGGCGAATATATTGTTGGCTTATTTTCTACCATCCCCCAGGAACCGTATAAGCCCTAATACCCTCCCCAAGAGCCACACACTGCATGAAAAAATGCATAGAAAAAATGACAACAACAAGCAAGCGGAGGGCAAGCTGCTGGAAGGGGTTGGGGAAGACACTGCAAATGAATTTCTTCAGTCTGGCTATAATAATGATCTGAGCCAATCCTAATTCGGAGATCTGGTAGATATAACCATTATTTACGGAATCATTTTTTTAGCTTTCTCTTATTTTCAAAATTGTGAATATGAGAGATTTTCGCCATTTGTGGGGGCAGGGCGAAATTTGGAAACACATGATTCAGTGTTATATGACATTAGTCTTTTCACAACATTTTGTGACTCTAACTCTTACAGTCTCTGAGAAACAGGCGTCAAACAAGACGAACAGAAAGACAGTCATGACATCTAACAGTCATAAATCGACTCGGCTATTGATGCTGATCAAGAAGATACATATACATATATACTTTATAGGGTCGGTTCCTTCTGTGCGTTACATTCATCCACTTTCGCCCACGAATACAATGTACACTATTTACTCTTCAAGTCCCGGGTATAAAAATCTTAACCAAAAGTAAGAGTTTCCAAGTAATTCTCTCTTATAGATAGTCAAAAATATTGTTACGGGACGGGGATTCGAATCTGAAATTGCATGCTATAACATAATCCATGGTCCCATGAATCCATTCATTGTCCGCTCGTATTAATGAATGAATGAATGGATGAATGTTTAATTACCTGCTGGAATGGTTCGGTTCATGGGCAAAGGGCTCCGCGTAGATGTTGCGAACGGGAGGCACGCGTCGTGGCAGTGGCGGCGGCACCGGATTATAGCCATCCATAATGGTATCACAATCGGAGTACTTAATCGATTTCATAGTCATTTTCACGTTTCTCTCTTTCGGGTATCGGTTCCTTCTGTCACTGTTTCACTGTATTTCAGGAGGGGGTTGCGGGGGATTATAGTAAATGGTTCGTATTGCGTAATATGCGGTTCGTGTAGCAAGTGTTCACTTCACTGACGATTTATCTTAAATATTTTATTTGTTTGTTGTTTGCTCTCGCTCTTCGCGTTAATTATGTTTCAATGTTGCAATGACTATTGCATGTATTATTACTATTAAATACTATTATTGGCCACGTTTGCATTTGAATTATGAATCATCCGAAAGGGCTTTCCCTCTCTCCGCTCCTTCAATAACACGCGCGTGTCATCGACGCGACATGCGGTATGGCCCGTGGGGGCCTCGGTCGCATTTCAGCCTCGTAGCTGCCACCTGGAGCTGAAAGTATCTCTTCTCCTAATCTTTTTAATGAACGATCCTCCTCTGGAGACGATTTGCCAATGCGTTCCTCCGAATTTACTTTTTCCTTTTTTCCTTTTTCTTTCCAATTCGGATTCCTTTTTTGTGTATTGTAGATTTTTTATATAATTTTCATTGGGACCTAAATGGATTCAAATAAATACATGTTTTGCCAAAGATTAGCTTGAGGCTTTAGTCAAGCGGTTGCAATACCTTTTGTGACCTTTCGTTACGCTGTACATTGCCACTTTTTACGTACATATTATTTTAAAATGTAAATGTCCCTTTTATACTTTAATTACATTACATGGAAGTAGTGAATGAACGTGATTAAAGCTACTTTGTTACATTAAAGCATTGTAACATAATATTATAGGTTTGAATTTTAATCAATATCTTTACAAAATTACATATTTTCACGAGTTTTCATCATTTTTTTTGTTTGTTTATAATATAATGTTTTATAATTCAGACGCTATTTTTCACCATAAGTTCTTGCCCCGTAAAATATTTGGCACATCTCATATTCCCACTTCGATTGACCAAATGAGAAGGGGAAAAAAATCTTTCTTGGCTCTCATTCAAGAATGTTCAAACTGGTTTCGACCATCAACTGATGCTGAGAAGGAGAGGGGACCAAGTCCAAGTCGGAATCAGAGCCAGAGCAAGAGCCCGAATCAGGGTCAAAGCTAGGGTGGAAGCGAGAGCAGGAGCTGCAGCTATAGCCAGGAAAAAAGCCGAATGTGGCTGGACAAACAATCAGAATAAGTGTATCTTGTATCTCGATGCACACCCAACTAACATACGTATATACATATAACATACATATAAAATATTTGCTACAACAACAGACACTGACAATGCCACAGGCACAGTCACTTCCTCCGCCACAGTCCGGTTGGTCGCTCTCCTTGCTTTCATCCGATTGAACAGACGGACTACTCTCAGGCTGGCTGATGTATCGCTCTAATCACAAAATCCCACCCATGATGTGCGCCCCAGTACGACGTGGACGCAGCACGGACCAAATATTCAAAGTCATTGTGTACTATTGAATAGAGTTGGATGGAACCAAATCGAAACAATTTCGAATGTAATCCGTTATTGTTAGAAAGGGGAGGAGGAAGCAAAGCAAAAAATATCGAAGTCTATCTCGTAAAATGGAGAATGAGGCATAGTAGCTCCTCTTGGGTTAATGTGTCATATCTGCATGATTTTCATCTCAAACACGAAACACGAACACGAAAACGACACGTCACATAAGCCGCATAGTGTAAATATGCCCCAAGTCGTCAAAACTTTTATAAGCGGTACCTGTATATAATATGTACATATGTATGTACCTACATATTCAATATAAGGTGTATTCACCTTAAGACTTTTTCGAATTTTACATTGTACATATGCATATGTACATACATAACTTTTCACACCAACACGCCCTGCATGAGGCAGAGTGAGAGAATGAGCAAAACATAAACAAAGCTGCCGGAAGGGGTGGGGGCTAGCCACTGCAAATGAATTTCGTCATTCTAAGCGGAAAAAAATGAGATTTTGTTTAGTAGTGTAATAATTAACACAGAGCAGAATGACTGCCACATTCCGCAGATATACTTTATATAGATTATTTTGTATCTAAAAAGCACAGCAGCCGGTCGAACAACCGAACAGCTAATGAAATATTACACGAACATAATTTCACGTTCACCACATCAACCCCGAAAGAAAACTTTGTTGGAACAAGAATGGGGATATCCAACAAAAAATATATTAAAACAAAATTAATAACAAATTATGACAAGTGATGAAATTTTTAAGAGTCCCAACAAAAAATGAGGTGACGCCGCCAAGAAGGTGGAATGTCATCGCTTAGTTGGAATCCATGCATTTTGAAGATATTTTACAAGAGCAGAAGCATTCCTTTACAATATCGAGTGTATATTACGAGGTTCTATGTGTGCATAACTTTATATTATCTTAACTGATCGCTTACTCATTCGTTTCTCTATCTTTCCCAAAATGTATCTTATAAATCCGAATTCTACTAATAAGTGAATTCCGAAGCCACAGCAAAAAGGCAAAAAAGCGGCTCAAACAGCTCAAGATTAAGTAGCCAGAGGCACGACATGGCCCTGCCAATGCCCCCTACTGTTGCCAACTATTTAAATACTCTCCCTCAATCCCTCTTATCAGCACTCTTTTCTCATGTAATGCTAACGAAGTTTGGGTTTGGATCGCAGCGCATTTATCTCTAGTCTGGCTACCAGTTTCGCTGAACCCCACTTCACTCTATCCCTTTCCACGGCCTACGCAAAAAATGCAGCGTGAAAATAAGGCAGGAACAGAACCAGCTCTGTGTACAAACACCCTTACCCTCTACCCCTGTCCCTATGCTCTCTCCCAATAGAGAGGGAAGAGACTCCCTTGCCAGCTTCAAAGCCTACAACTCCTAATTGTAATCTTCCATAAAGTCATTTTTCCCAGTCTCTCTTCTGCTCCATTCTATACCTTCTGTTCCGGTCTCCGGCTACCAAACGAGTTCGCAGCCAAATGCATCAAGTCTATAATACATGGCTTAAATGAGGAATTGGTAGGAGAAACTGAAACTGGAGACTAGACTAGGTCTGGCGACTATTATAATTCATTACCAGATACGTACTCATTCAATTGTGATGAAAACATATGTACATACATACATATGTATGTACAGCAATACTGTTATATACTGTTTCAAGTATATTTTTAAAAATGTCGGAACGCTCTCTTCCGCCACCACAAAGGGTGCGAAAATTGCTTACATCCACAATTTTGAAGATAAGATAAAAACACAGTTCCGTAGAGACTGGCGGGAGGCGAGCTAAAAAGGCGTGTAGGTGTGAGAAGTGATGTAGATGACAAATGTAGAGAACATTTAAAATGATACATTTTAAATTCGAAAAAAAACATTTGTTTACATTTGTAAAATGTATGCACATCACACTAAGATCACAACTTTTATATCCGGTACTAAGTCAGTATATTTGTATGTACCATATGTACATACATATGTACATATGTACCGGGTACAAAAGTTTCGACACGTACGAAGCGTCTGACAACGTTCATCCTCGTTGGAACTGGATCTCTGGAATTTAACTCTTCTGGAGACTGGAACTTCGGCTGCAACTGATATTGAAAATCGGGAGTAAAGAATGGGATGCCAGGGGTAATGGGACATTGCACTATGGGTAAAAAGCACGAATTTTTGGCAATAATATACTTTTTTTGGGTTAAATATTTGAATGCGATTTAAATCTTCTGATTCCTGAATATCAAGATAGAATAAAACTGGTTTTAGAAGATTTTTACGGAGTACCATACTTTTTTGAGCGCTTTCAAAGTCGGCTGATTTTGAGATGATTTTACTTGTGAAAAAGTGCGGGAAACATTGAGCAACTTGGGCTTTAATTGTAACTACATTTTAAAGTTTAAATAAAAGTTAAAATATGTAAATAATAGGGAGAGATATTTCAATATATTACTAATCCATGTTTTTTGATAATTGTGTAGATTTTAAAATGGCCAATGTGTTTTTCGTGTTTGTTTTTGGCTTGGTACTAACAATTGCCAGTGTGTTCTGTGGAATATTACTTTTGCACAGCACACCACTGCCCAAGGGTTCAAGTTACATGTTATTAACCAATTATTATAGAATTGTGGTGTTAATGCCCTTTTTGCCCCTTTTCGGAAAATTTTATATTTTGCAGATGCTTATGAGTTCACTTATGCAACGCTGCTGGAGGTCTGGACCAACAACAATCGTGAAGCAGACGCAAAAAAATGTTTTAATTTACAGAGTATTGACAAAAATTGACTAACTAAAGATGAAACCATTACAATTCAAACGAAAAGTATCAAATTTATTGCTTAGTTATACAAGTACCAAGCGAAATGCAATTGTACGTTGGAGCGATTCCAATCGAGTTACTTTTAACCAAACAATCATTCAATCAAATATAATTTTTTAAAGTTCTAAAATGTTTTAAAGGATCTTTTATCATAATTAATCTTTGGAATACCTTTTTTATAATAAATACGACGTAAATGGGTTCCAGTTCGTATGGGCGTGGGTAGGCGGGGTCCAAATGACTACATTTTTAAACATCCGAAATTCTACTTTAGTCTAACTAACATTCATGCTAATTTATAGAGCTCTAGCTCTATTCTTTGGAGTAATGCCAAAAAAACTGACTTTTTACCCATAGTGCATTGGGCAAAACTGGTTTCTATAAAAGGAACAACAAAAAATAAACAGACACGAGCAGCAGCTCAAACGGAGACTGGCTGCAGAGTGGAATTAAGCTGGAGCTTGCTGGCATGCAGCATTGTGCAGAAACTGGTTTCCCCGCCACTTTCCGATTTCGATTCCTCATCCGTAATCCCCTTGAAAATGTAAACGGCAATATTTAATTAAAATTTGATTTTATTTCCTTACGAAAATTTAACATAAAGCAATTAAATGGAGTCTAACCCGAATTTACGGACAGATTTAGTCTTCATCTCCCCCTTCATGCCACCTTCCTTAAACATTTGTGTCAAAAATGTTGATTATTTATAAATAGTAGAGTATCGGAGTCCGAGGGACAAACGATTGCTGTGTGGTGTATCAGCAGCGGGGTGACAGAGTGAGAAAAGTTTTCGGGCACAACATTTTCCACAAATGTCTGAAATAATCATGATGGCCAACAAGTCATTTCATTTGACAACATGAGGAGGTGCAACCCTCCTCCTGCTCCTCTCCTTCTATGGGAAAGCGACATGCAGACAGACAACAAGCAAAAGGGTGACCAAACAACATATTTATGTGTTTCTGTTGAAGGAGTGGAGTGAAGTGGTGTGCAGTGGCGTGGTGTCGTTTCCCAAAAATGTTCCCAGTTTTTACAAGTGAGAGAGAGAAAGAAAAAGAGGGGGAGTCGTAGCTCCATATAAAATATGTTTTACCAATTAGCTTTTTTTTCCAAATCCACGTTTGTTAAGAGAACTGTGAAGAGATCAGATGATTTCCGAGTCGAGGGACCATATAATTAACACAGCAGATGCTAAGAATGCGGGGTGGCCGCGTTTAGGTGCCAAAAGAAAGTGGACCCGGGGCCAAAGCTACTTGACCAAAAGAGGCATCCATTAGGTGCAGAGTGTCACAACTGCGGTGGGAAGATCATGATGCCACAAACAAACAGCGAGATATTCTCTTCCTACGATTCGATATCTCATAGCAGTGACTAAGCCCACCCCGTCCAGCAGTTTTTATACCCGGTACTCAAAGAGTAAATAGGGTATATTGTATTTGTGCGAATAACGGTTGTATGTAACGCACAGAAGGAAGCGTTTCCGACCCCATAAAGTATACATATTCTTGATCAGCATCAATAGCCGAGTCAATAGAGCCATGTCTGTCTGTCTGTCTTTTTACTACGTGTTCTGTAATGTGAACGATATCTAGTGGTTCTAGTGTCTTCTACATCTAGATGTAGTCCTGAGTGCCGGGGATAAACGTTGTGACGCGTAAGAAGCGTCTCACACGTCTGGTTTTTTTTACGCATTCTCTCATTCATACTCTGCTTCGTTTAGTGTGTGGCTCTAGCGGATGGGGGGGGAAGCCAAAAGAGCGTGTTGGCATTAGAAGTGATGTTGATGTATATGACAGATGGAGAAAACATTTAAAATTTGAAAAACGCTAAGGTACAGGATGTATAGTACTGATAACCGAGTATAAAAGTTGTGACGCGTCTCACTCGTCCCATCTCGTTTTTAATGAGTTTAATGACATTCAATACATTTGTATGATGAATTTATTAAATATTTAAAAATAAAAATTGTTTTCGTTGAAATGGCATTTAGCATTTCAGAAATTAGAATCACCCTAGGAACAAAGTGAGATTGTGTACTTTACCTCCCTAGCTGAGAAATCAAGCTCAAAGATGAAAAACAATCTGTCCTTATCCTTATGATCCTCAATGATCCTCAATGGCACTGAAGGACATGATCAATTAGAAAGTTGACCTGGACTGCCGATCTCCTCCTCTCACATAAATTAATGCCCCTGACATAAGCGTGAGTGCGCTGTATAATGTGTGCACTGCGCGTTTCAAGGTCTGGTTTGTCTTTGATTCCGGGCCACCCGTACGGCACGCAAGCGCGCGTTGCCCCACGGTGCCCCCTTTTTCACTGTTTGTTTAAATATTTTGCGTGATTCGGGGTTTATGGTGGTGTTGCAACAACAATTGAAGCGAAGAAGAGGGAATGCCTACTCAACTCGTGTCTCGGAACGACTGGCATTTATTTGTCTTGAAAGTTTTATTGCTTCTAAATTTATGACTTTTGTCGCTTGCTCTCTGGTTTCCCGCTCCACAAACGTGTAACTTCGTGCTCGGGTCGTGGATCAGGAGCTGCGGTATACATAGGTCTGGCATCGCAGAAGGAAATCCCCTGTTCACACTTATGTACATAATTACAAGTAAGATACAAACGTGAAGTTATTGTACTGAAAGAAAGGGGGAATCGGGGAATAGGAAGAAGGAAGATAAGAACCACATATCATAATTTGCTGTCTTGTTTGTGTCATTCGAACCTGCTGTCTTGTAATACTGCTGCTGAATGCTTATAAATATGATAATGATGATTGAAACTTTTGCGCGGCTGAAGGGCAGCAGCACATGTTGCGCTCGCAAATTTGTTTCTCGTCAGAGGCAGCAAAATGTTTTAGAAATTTCTTGGCTCTGTGGCGAGAGCATGTCGAGATAGGGCAGAGGAAGAAATCTTCCCTTGATAGCTTATCAGGGGTCGTGGCACTCGAATGGTACACGTTCCAGTTGCTTTTTCCATTTCAAAATAATATTATATCTTTCAGGACATTTTATGCATATGTACATAGATACATATGTATGTACTTACATAAATACATATTTATATGTACATATGTCCAGCAGACAATTATAATTATTAGAATCAACATTATTTAATTAAGAACGAGAAGGGACGAGTGAGACGCTTTTACGCGTCACAACTTTTATACCGGGTACTTAGTAAGACATCTGTCCCTTATTGTTTTTTTCTTCGATGTTTACATTTGACATTTTTTGTACATATGTCATCTGCATATACATCTACATCACTTCTTACGCCAACACGTTCTTTTAGCTCGCCCCACTCGCCTAGTGTCGCACACTACACGGAGCAGAGTGTGGATGAGAGAATGTGCAAACAACAAAAAAATGTGCTGGACGGGGTGGGTTTAGCCACTGAAAATTAATTTCTTCATGTAGGCTTTCTGGCTATAATGATGATCCAATAATAATGATCCAAACTGACTCCAATTCGGTGATCTGATATATAGGGGCATTCCCTACTGAATGGCGTTTTTTCTATTATCTTCCATATTGTGGCTGTGGGAAATTTTCACCCTTTGGGGGGGCGGAAAGGGGCTGGGCAATTTTTTTAAATACACTGGTTTCAGTGTGAGTATACAGCAGTCTGGTACAATACAATACAATAAACCCTATTTACTCTTCGAGTACCGGTTATAATTACGAATTAAAATTAAAATTACAAGCTCAAATTATAATTGTAAAGAAATTAGAACCAACCATTTTAATGCGTTGGCGGCACTGAACCTGTGGTTATAATTTCTGTAAGTTTGTATATTTCCTACGTAGCATTGCCATTTTGGTTGAAGTAAAACTAAAACTGGGAGGAACCGAGTAATTAGTGGTTTTCATACGATATATCTTCAAATTAATGTCAGTTGATGACTGAAGGTCAAATTACAAATGAAAAAATTAAAGTTAAAAAAGTGAAAAACATTTACAATTTTTTTCAATGAATTTAATTAAGTTCTTTAAATGGTAAGATACATTAATGAAATATTTCTAAATCAAACTTTTATTGTCGTAACTACTTTTATAAGTTTATTTAGCATTTCGCTTTTATGTATTTAGCATTGTACATATGTATGTACATAAATATGTACGTAACTAGAACAAGAACAAGAAATGCAAAGAATAGCTAAAGTGCGAATAGCAAACGAGGAGGGAGAGGGGGTGGACACTAACTACTATGGAAAACATTTATATTTTTTAAAACCATAAAATATATACGAGATACAAAGTTTTGAGCCTTCAAACTTCCTTCGCATTTTATCATCCCATTTCTACATTTTAATTGACTCTTTTTGTATTACAAAAACCTTAATAAAAGATAAAAAGGAAGAAAGGGAGGAAAAGGGAGGGAGAAAGCGAGCGATTAAATAAAGAAAAAAGTAAAGAAACGTAAAGTCAAGTAAAATGCTCCAACGACGACTGACGGGGCACACGACAGACGACTGACGACACTAGCGGAATGAGAAACACATAAGGTTGCATAGACATTATAAAAAAATTAAGCTCTAGATTCAAGAGAAGAAGATCCAATGATATATGTACATACATACACATGTACGAACATTTACAAACACGCTCCCACACACAAACACCCATACATATGTACACGGTGCAGGGATATTTGAATGTACATATGGGTGCTGAACAAAAGAGCAATTTGTTATGTAATGAAACTGAAAACGAAATAAACTTAAAGGCAAATGCGGAAAAAAAAAAAATGTATCTGTAGGATGAAAGCATTAAAAACGAGAAGGGACGTGTGAGGGACTCTTTTTACGCGTCACAACTTTTATACCCGGCACTCAGTACTACATCTGCACCTTAGCGGTGTTTTGTCAACTTTTAAATTTTTTCTTCATCTGTTACAAACACGCTCCTTTAGCTCGCCCCCCTTCCCTAGACCAACACACTGCAGACTCGCGGCAGAGGCACAGGCAGCGCCTGCACATAAAAAAAAAACAAATATAAGCTGCGAGACGGGGTGGGTTAAAAGTCGGCAGAGGCTGCGGGGCGGCAGAGGCAGAGGCCAAATGAAGCAGAAGCAGAGTGTGAATGAGAGAATGTGAAAAGAACAACAAAAGCTGCGGGACAGGGTGGGTTTAGCCACTGCAAATTAATTTCTTCATTTTGGCTATAATAATGATCCGATCGGATCCCAATTTGGTGATCTGATAGATATGGCCATTTCCTGAGGAATGTCGGTTTCTTGTATCTTTAAAACTGTAGATTTGGGAGGTTTTCGACCTTTTGCGGGGGCGGAAGGGGGCGTGGCTCATTTTTTAAATACACTGGTTTCAGTGTGAGCATACAGCAGTCCGGAGCCAAAATTTGGTGGCTCTAGCTCTTATAGTCTCTGAGAACGAGCCGACAAACAAGACGGACAGACGGACAGACAGACATGGCTCTATCGACTCGGCTATTGATGCTGATCAAGAATATATATACTTTATGGGGTCGGAAACGCTTCCTTCTGTGCGTTACATACAACCGTTATTCGCACAAATACAATATACCCTATTTACTCTTTGAGTACCGGATATAAAAAATGAATACAATTATAAGAAACAACTGCACGCAACAAAATCGCACAATCGCATTGCCATCTAAATTTTGGACAAACACAAAGTTTTGTTGCCACTTCTCATTGAGTATGTTTTCTTACAGTGTGGCATTCAATAGTTGCGAAGCGTGACCTTGCTTTGTCGACGGCTGATTAGCAACTGAAGTCAATTTCCGATCTGTCTCTGTCATGAAGGCGAGTAACAAGAGCCGAACCATGAAGCAATTATATAAGGAGCTGCTGTAGCGTGGCTTTCGGGTGTGTTCGGTCTCTAAAGGTTCAGTGCGTGCTCGCTTTTTCATGCAAAAGGTTGAATTCAGTTTTTTTTTTCAAATTTTTCATTTTTTCTACATATGTCATCTACATCTACAACACTTATCACGCCAACACGCTCATTTAGCTCGTCCCCCTCTCCTAGAGAATCACACTGCAGAGGCAGAGGCTGCACACTGCAGATGCAGAGTGTGAATGAGAGAATGTGCAGAAAACGAAATGAATCTGCTGGACGGGGTAGGTTAAGCCACTTCAAATAAATATCTTCATTCTGGCTATAATAATGATCCAATCGGATCCCAATTGAGTGATCTGATAGATATGGCCATTCCCTACGGAATGGCATTTTTAGCTTTCTTTTATCTTCAAAATTAAATTTAAATACACTTGTAACAGTGTGAGCATACAGTCACTGAGATCCATGCGCTCAACAAGACGGAAAGACAAACATAGTCTCGGCTATTGATGCTGATCAAGAATATATATACTTTATGGGGTCGGAAGCTTTTCCTTCTCTGCGTTACATACATCCACTTTTCCACACAAATACAATACCCTCTTCGCAACTCTATTTAAATATTTACAGGTTCTTTTATAATGGTATATTTGTTTCCTTATCCACCAAACTATTGACAGATATGTATGTACTCCCGAAAATATTCCCACTAGAAGACCGTATCGAGGAATTTGGGCTAATTAATACTTTCTCTTGGGGCGTTCCATCGATTTGTGAGACTGAATGAGTGACACTAATGAGTGTTACTCATTAAATGTAAGTATCTGAGCATCTACCTTGCTCGCCCAATCGCAAGCCCCAATTTTGATGATCATCGTAAACGCCTTTTCAGTTGGTCTGTTGTTTTCCCTCCCACACTCCACAAATCACAATTCAATGGAAAGGCTGTAACATTTATTTGTCGGTTCAGCTGGCACAGAAATTGGATGAATTCCCGAGACATGCGACCAAAGAAAACGTTCTGGTTCAGTGCATCATTGCTGTTGCATTATAACAAGCCACATGCGTCGAGACTCGGAAGTCTTCGGAGGTGAAAATGGAGTCGAGGCAGAGGCAGGAGAAGAGGCAAATATGCTTGCCACACATATGGATCGTTATCATTGCTGTGACAAAATCGTATGGGATCTTAGGGAATTTAGGCAAAAAAGTATATCTTGATATAAATATAAATCTAATTCATATCCATTCAAGAGCGAACGCCTGCGAAACGTTTTACACTCAATAAAAGCGTTAAGAGCTCCATAATAATTATCACAGGCAGCGCGGGAGAATGCCACACAAACAGCACACAAAACAAGAAGGGACGTGTGAGACGCTTCTTACGCGTCACAACTTTATACCCGGTACTCAGTAGTAAATATAAATCTCGGTGGTTTTTTTTTAAATTTTACATATACATTTTTTCTACATCTACATTAATTCACGAAGGAAACGATTCTGACCCCATAAAGTATATATATTCTTGATCAGCATCAATAGCGGAGTCGATAGAGCTATGTCTGTCTGTGTTGTTTGACGGCTAGTTCTCAGAGACTATAAGAGCTAGAGCCACCAAATTTTCCATCCAGACTGCTATATGCTCACACTGAAACCAGTGTATTTCAAAATGAGCCACGCCCCCTTTCCTGCCACGCAAAGGAGCGAAAACCTCCCAAATCTACAATTTTGAAGATAAAAGAAAACTAAAAGGGAAATAAATTCCGTAGGGAATGGCCATATCTATCAGATCACCAAATTGGGATCCGATTGGATCATTATTATAGCCAGAATGAAGAAATTAATTTGCAGTGGCTAAACCCACCCTGTCCCGCAGCTTTTGTTGTTCTTTTCACATTCTCTCATTCATACTCTGCTTCTGCTTCATTTGGCCTCTGCCTCTGCCCTCCCCCTGCCGTTGCCTCTGCCGACTTTTAACCTACCCCGTCCCGCAGCACATATATATATATATTTTTTTTTTTGTGTGCGGGCGCTGCCTCTGCCTCTGCCGCGAGTCTGCAGTGTGTGGGTCTAGGGAAGAGCGGGGAGCTAAAGGAGCGTGTTGGTTTGAGAAGTGTTGTAGATGTAGATGACAATTGAAGAAAAAATTTAAAATTTGTCAAAACACCGCTAAGGTGCAGATGTAATACTGAGTGCCGGGTATAAAAGTTGTGACGCGTAAAAAGCGTCTCACACGTCCCTTCTTGTTCTTTTTTTTTTGTGTGCGGGCGCTGCCTGTGCCTCTGCAGCGAGTCTGCAGTGTGTGGGTCTACGGAAGGGGGGCGAGCTAAAGGAGCGTGTTTGTGTGAGTAGTGTTGTAGATGTATATGACAGATGAAGAAAAAATGTTAAATTTGATAAAACACTGCTGAGGTGCAGAAGTAGTAGTGAGTACCGGGTATAAAAGTTGTGACGCGTAAGAAGTGCCTCACACGTCCCTTCTCATTGTTTGTAATTTACTTCATTACTGAGTTCCACCTTCCACTCAGGACTTTCAAACCTTTGGTTAAATTACGAAAACTTAAAGACAAATTTTCATCACATATATAGTGTTGTTAAAAAACTAGCTATTAAACATATGAGATCCGTTTTTTCATTTCAAAGTCACAAACACATTTTAAATGCCTGTCTGAATCAAGAACATTATAAAAAATACAATTATATTGATATATTTACTTTTTTTGAAATGTTTACTTGATGAAACAAATTCTTGGTTCGATCATTTCCGCTTGCTCATATGAAACAGCTAACTTTAACAGCTCTTATATTAACAGTGGTGAGCACTGTTAAATTTTTGGGTATGTAACATTAAAGAATGGTGTTTTTCTTATATATATCGGTTAAACACATTTTATTTTATCGACTTTTGATCTTGGCATTTGCCAGCCGCGCAATTTGGCGGCCATTGCCTGTCTTCTTTATGTCCCTTTTTCCTCCGGGGTCAAATTTTTGTCAGGGCAGACTTGGATGGACTTGTATAAGACGCTGATTCCACTAGTTAACATAACATTTCGCATTCCGCTTCGGCCCGTATCGACTGTCTCTGATGGATTCGAGGATTTATAATTGTTAATTAGTTATCGCTTTTTTTAAGACTTATTTTTTTTTAACTTGATATTTTTTTCACATTATTTAATCATATTAATATATCTGGCTGTTCTTAACTGTTTTCTGTTCCGAAAAGCTGATAAATGCAAATACAATTCGGGTCCAAACTACGAGTATTTGTAGCATCAGCCCACCGTCTGGAAAAGATAACGCTTTCAAAATAATATTTGACAATGTTTTTCTGTTTTTGTTTTTTCGAAAGTTGGTCTGAATTTTTGGTTTCTAACAGAAACAGTCGGTTCGGTTCACAGCGGCAGTTTAATTTTGTTGACTAGTGATTCCATTCGCACTTCTGCTATTTTGAATGAATGAAGATGCGGATACGAATACAAGGGCGAGTGCGTGCCTCTTGACAACTGTGCAACAATAATTGGCACGGGGCCAGGGATTTTTCAACTCCATTGATGAAAAACATGCAGCCCCAAAGGCAGCAAACAGATACAGTAAAAGATCCACCAGATCCACCTATTTCATGGATTCACGAAGATCAGGCAAATGCATCGCGACACGTACGCATCTCATACGTGTACGAGTTTTCCTCGCTTTAAATATAGCCACTTGAATTTCCTCGTTTTCTTTCCCACAGCACATGCCTCATTCTCCTTCCACGCTCTTTTCTAGGGGAAAACTGTTTTTAAAATATAAATAAAAGCATAACATATTTTGTCGACTTCCCCTCGTAATCACCAATTAGTAATGCCACACTGACAAAAACTCTCATACCAGAGGCCCAGAAGCCTGTGTCCGCTGGACAGCCGATGCAAGATTGGATTAGTGGCAGTGCCAATGGAAATGTGGCATGGGCATAGGGGGTTAATATATTAAATGTAATACATTTCTAAAGTCAGTCCCTGAATGTTGGGTCACACTTTCATCGCTAGTTAACAGGCGATTCCCACTAACTTTACATATAATCAGGGCTCGGCACAGACCTATTTCTTGTGCATAGGACAAGGCACCAATACCAATACATTCCAATGTACCGTTTTGCGTGCGTCCTGACCAACAAACACAACGAGAAGGGACGTGTGAGACGCTTCTTACGCGTCACAACTTTATACCTGGCACTCAGTACTACAACTGCACTTTAGCGGTGTCTTGTCAAATTTTAAATTTTTCTTCATCTGTCATCTACATCTACGACACTTCTCACACCAACACGCTCCTTTAGCTCGTCCCCCTTTCCTTGACCCACACACTGCAGACTCGTGGCAGAGGCAGAGGCCGCTGACTACACGAAGCTGAGTGTGAATGATAGAATGTGAAAAAAACAACAAAAGCTGCGGGACAGGGTGGGTTTCGCCACTGCAAATTGATTTCTTCATTATGGCTATGATAATGATCCAATCGGATATGGTGATCTGATAGATATGGTCATTCCCTACGGAATGGCGTTTTTAGTTTTCTTTTATTTTAAAAATTTTAGGTTTGGCAGGTTTTTGCCCTTTTGCGGGGGCGGGGCTCATTATTGAAATACACTTGTAACAGTGTGAGCATACAGAAGTCTGGATGCAACATTTGGTGGCTCTAGCTCTTATAGTCTCTGAGTACTAGGGGCTCATCAGGACGGACAGACTGACGGACAGACAGAAATGGCTCAATCGACTCGGCTATTGATGCTGATCAAGAATATATATACTTTATGGGGTCGAAAACGTTTCCTTCTGTGCGTTACATACTTTGTGCACAAATACAATATATTTATTTAATGTATTTACTCTTCGAGTACCGGTTATAAAAACGGCGAGGGGAATGCGAATATGCGTGCCGAGCCCTGATTTAAATACATCGAATTTAGATACATACATACAGATACATACAATTTAGATGAACATAATTGAAGATAAAGATTCACAACCGCAGAGGGACGAAAATAAGATACAGCAATTGACGCTTTTTCAATACAAATTGTATCCTTTTGTCTATGTATCTGCGAAATTCTGAAAATTAAACAACATTTTCCATTTGGCTCGCCGTTGCATTTCGCTTAATTTTGCGGCTGCCTCTTTCTGGTTTCTCACTTCAATTGCTCCGCCTTCAAGACACAGACCCATCTCCCATTCATGCCACACCTTATCTGCCGTAATAATATGAGTATATGTATATGTGTAAATATACGTAAATATAAAGACGCTGACCAATCAATCGGTTTGTATCTCCCTTTCGGGGCTTCTCCTCCCTTGCGGCTGGGCTTTCCACGGAAAAAGATCAAAGGAATGCAAATCGAAAACGCTTGGGAAATGAGCTCAAGTGTTTGGCTCTTCTTTCGTCTTGTCGCTGGCGTTGCCGTTGTCGCTGTCGTTGCCTTTGCTTTGATTTTTCGAGTGTTCGCGTATCCCCAATAACGAACCTCCCAATCCTCAACCACAGGCCTCAATCCCCAGACCAATCCTAGGGAAAACCCAAAGCACAAAAACAAACAAATTGGCTTTCTCATGACATTTCATTGGATTTCAATTCGTCGCGTGTTCCAGTTTCATTTTCAGTATTTGCGTCATGTTGCGGCGTAGGGCATAGAACAAAGACTAGTTTCTCTAGTTAGTTCACCGAACAAATTCCATTGATTGATGCCCTTATACCTATACACTCTCTCCTCTCCCGAACTTTAGTTAAATTTTCCCCGTTGAGGCCGCTGGTAAAAATTCTCTAGCCTGCGCGCAAAAATCAATTCGTGGGGCGTTTGTTGCACCGCGATATACGAGTATCTCAGACTACGAGTGTGTTAATTAAAATCTTTTAAGTCACCTGAACTTAGATTTACAATGTCAACTAAAAACAAGGAGGGACGTGTGAGGCGCTTCTTACGCGTCACAACTTTTATACCCGGTACTCAGTACTATGTACATCTGTAGCTTGGCGGTTGGCGTGAGAAGTGATGTAGATATATGTAGATGACAGATGAAGAAAAAATTCAATATTTGATAAAAAAAAAAAACGCCAAAGGTAGAGATGTAGTACAGAGTACCGAGTATAAAAGTTTTGACGCGTAAGAAGCGTCTCACACGTCCCTTCTCGTTAGTTTTCTTTTGTATTCAAAATTGTGGCTATGGGAGATTTTCGCCCCTTCTCGTTAGTTTTCTTTTGTATTCAAAATTGTGGCTATGGGAGATTTTCGCCCTTTTGCGGGGGCGGACAGCAGCATACAGCAGTTCGGTGGCTCTAGCTCTTAAAGTCTCTGAGAACTAGCCTACAAATTAAACGGACAGATGGACAGACTGACACGGCTGTATCGACTCAGCTATTGATGCTGATCAAGAATATACATACATTTACACTCAATGGGGTCGGAAACGTCTCCTTCTGTGTGTTACATATGTACATCCACTTTTCCCCGAAAATACAATATACCGTATTTACTCTTCGAGTAGCGGTTATAATAAAGCGACCACTCAGTCAAAGATACTCTATCCATAGATACACCGACGCACTGAGGCAGACGACAGATGACTGCGTCAGATCCTAAGACCGCCACTCATAGATATTTAATTAGCAGAGTACTAGGCGCTAGAGAGAGAGTAAGGCGGTGATAGCAAATTGACAATAGTCCCAAATGGAAGCTGTAGCTGTGTGTCTGTATCTGTAGTACAGTGTCATCAGCAAAACCGAGAGTCAAGAAACTGAAACAGCGACAGCAAAGTAAATGAAGATGAGCACTTCCTGCAACAAAAGCGACAACAACAAGACGCTGTGGCACAGCTAGAGGGGTTGCAGATAGAAAAGTATCTGTGGCACATACGAAACATTTTTAATCGAGTGCAATGCCATGAATGGAGTAAGGCAGCAGCAGAACATGCAAAAGAGGACCCTTTATATATTCTATTTGTGGTGAAAAGTGGATGTATGTAATGTAACCGACCCTATAAAGTATATATGTATATTCTTAATCACCATCAATATCCGAATCCATGTTTGTCTGTCCGTACGTCCGTCCGTCCTTCTGCCTCATGCAGTGTGCGTCACTGGGGGTGTTGGCGGGAAAAGTGTTGTAGATGTAGAAAAAATGAAAAATGTAAAATTCGAAAAAAATCCACTAAGGTATCTCGTATTAGTCTTACAAACTTTCATCCTTGTTTTTGTTTAAGCAAAGGTAGCAATTATATGCGTGTGTGTTCCACAGATACAGATATATCGCGGCTCTTGTATACTTTATACGAATGAGTTAAATGCTATGCTCGAGTTGAGTGAGTGATGCATACCATTCCCAGGGCGCATCCGTAAGATAAACAGACGCACCACGCAACGTTTAACTTTTCATTTGCCAGCTAGCCATCCAGCATACATGCTTTTGGAAATACATATTTGTGGATGTACATACAAACATATATATGTATTTTGTCTTTGCATTTCGGCCTAAAAATATATTCTTTACAATTCAAAAAATCATTAAATATATTTACGAAAGCAAATATAACTTGCCCGAACAGATCATTCAAGTTTTAAGAATTGATGCGTATTACAAAAATATAACTTTCAAAAATGTAACCTTTTTATGGTATATTTTCTCATAAAGAACTTCACAAAATAAATTATGCAGAGTATAAGTTGAATCCAAGACTTGTCCTAAAACTGAGACTGGGACTGTCACTGTCACTGAGGCAAAGATGAAACTTTTATATCTTTTTGGAGTAAGAGAGTATCTTTTTTCTGTTGAAACAACTTAAATTCCGGACTAATCCAATAAGAGGATACCGGGTGGATTGTTGGCTGGGGGATGGGGTTTTCATTTTTGTGTTAAGAGACCCCTTAGATTTCCAAATGGTTTAACTTGTCACTTCAATAGTCGGTGGGAGGGAGACAGTAACATAAAGTGCTGAAAGTGAATATACTTCAAATGAATGTGCGTGTTGAGCAGAGTGTAGAAGAGGAATCCAAAAATATCCACTAGACGTGGAAAAGACATTGAGAAATTGAGAAGGCATCAGAGTGGAGATGAAGGAACACGCATGACAATGCATGAGTGGGTTGTGGATTGCGGAATGTGGGTTGTAGGTGTGTTGATGATAGGGCCCCTTCTACCGCTTGGTTTTTTCTGAGTCTCTGATTCGAATGAACTTATGAATTTGGTCAGGCAAAACCTCTTACTCAATTGAAGCCAATTGAAGCTAATAATTTGCTATATAAATACGGGGGACAACTGACTGAGAGGAGACCCCGATACAGACTCCAGCTGAGATACGGATACTGTAATAGATACAAAGATAAAAATGGAAATGGTAGTGGTGGATTGTGGATGGGAATGGAAATGGTAATGGGAAATGGTCTACTAAACCTCCAAATGATCATGCCATCATGGGGGAAAAGTTGAGCTTATTCGAGTGCCACTCCAATGGGACATACGAGTATGGGGGCTTCGGAGGCCCTAACGTTCTCTCAACAGAAAACCAAACAGTCGAATGGCACTCAGAAGTGCTCGCCCTCTCTAAATGATGGTGTATTGGTGCAGAGGTGGGAGAAGGGTGGCAGGGCGGAAGCAACTAAATCTAAAATATTACCAACCATTATTCTATGATCTTAAAAAGCTGTGTGTTTATTTCTCAGTATATTTAGCTAAAAAGCCCGTGTTTGAATGTTTATCAAGAGTTTTTCCGGTCATTTTTCCATGTTTTTAACTGGAAATTTATTTTGGATTTTTTTTTTGGCTATTTTCACACATACATATGTATATAGACAAATACATATTTTCTCCTTCTTCTTGATTTCGTTAGATAGATTTCGTTTTCAAAAATCTATATTTATATTTTCTTTTATTACGTTTTATTCTTCCATAATTTATTTTTGTATACCCGGTACTTGAAGAGTAAATAGAGTATATTTAATTTGTGCGGAAAAAATTTAACACACAGAAGAAAGCGTTTCCGACCCCACAAAGTATATATATTTCTGATCAGCATCAATAGCCGAGTCGATAGAGCCATGTCTGTCTGTCCGTCCGTCCGTCTTGCTGAGCGCCTGAGTCTCAGAGACTATAAAAGCTAGACCCACCCAATTTTGCATTCAGATGGCTGTATGGTCTCACTGTTACAAGTGTATTTCAAAATTTCGCCTAGCCCCCGTTCCGCCCCCGAAAATTGGGAAAATCTGCTGTACACACAGCACAATTATGAAGATAAAAAAAAAGTAAAACGCTAATCGGTAGGAAATGACAATATCTATCAGATCACCTAATTTGGTTTAGATTGGATCCATCTTATAGCCAGAATGAAGAAATTAGTTTCAGTGGCTGCACCCCGTACATCAGCTTTTTTGATTTTTGCACATTCTCCCATTCACACTCTGCTTCGTGTGGTGTGAGGCTCTAGGGGAGGGGGGCAAGCTAAAAGAGCGTGTTGGCGTGAAAAGTTATGTATTTGTAGATGTAGATCACATTTGTAGAAACAATGTAAAATGTAATATTTGAAAAAAAAAAACCACGAAGGTACAGATTTCCCATTGATTACCGGGTATACAAGTTGCGACGATAACGCGTCGCACACGTCCCTTCTCCTTTTACATTCAAGTTGCTTTTCTAGAATCTATGTTTAGTCAGAACACTTTTCTACAAAGCTCCGAGTAGTCTGAGCACCAGCGTAATTCCAAATTCTCGCAAAACTGTACATATGCCCATAAGTACATATGTTTGTTTGTACATTTGTATGTATGTAACTAAATATATGTAAGATACATTTATGCGAGGGGGAACTGCATTTTCTTGGCTCGTTGCTTCGACACTTTTTCGGGTCTTATGAAATATTGTGATGTGCGAAAGAACAAGAGAAATCTCTTCTTCGCCCTCTCTTGATCTCCTATCTATCTATCTTTTTCTGCCACAGATGGTTGCATGGATAGGGAGGCTGAGTGTCGTCGTCTGTGCCACAGTTTCCAGCTCCGAGTCTGGCTTTTTTGTTGCTTGCCAAATTGAGAATCGCATTGGCACGCGTCCGCATTGCATTTGACCTCGTTTTCGTGCTAAGCTAAATTTCTGCCACAACCTCTCTCTCCTCTCCAGCACCTTGTAAAACTTCCTTTTTCTTCTTGGTGGAAATTCTGGCAAGCAAAAACATCGAAATGTCTAAAGGAGAGACAAAGAGCTGTAGCCGGGGAAAGGTTGTAGCATTAAATTATATTTAATGCTTAAATTATTTAAGTTTAAGCACAAGTTTGGCAAAATAGGAATATGAAGCCAGCACTGATGCATCCACTGAGAGAAATGAACACAGAAGAAAGAGTTATCCATATCTATGACATCCCTAATACGAAAAGGAAGAAAATCTCGGAAAATCTAGCCCAGAGTATTTCATTTCTCTTGCATACGTATTTTCAAGCAACATGCAGCAGCGCCTATGAGTCGGTTAGACTTTTCCCATCCATAGCATTAGAGAATGAACGATTTAATGGGTGATCAAAACAGATTCAGTGTCGTTTCCCTCAGTGTATCCTTATGTAAATATATTATGTTAATCTGTGTGTTTGGCTTTGTGCATTATTTGTATGAAAAAATGATAGGAGCAGAAATTTTTGGCGAACGACGGATGGTTCTTAGTGCTTGGCTTTTGGCGCTTGGGTCTTGGCTGATGTCCATAACAAACAAAACCATTAAATGGGAGTCGATTGGGGGGTCTTTGAGCAAAGAGGGGGAAAGACTCATATGGATAAATTGACTCTTTAGCTTATGAATTCAGCCACAGTCCGCCCACTTCTGGAAAATGCATTGATGCGTTGCATTTGCTATTCCTGGGATTTCCATTTTTGTTTGTTTTTCTTTTGTTTCATGGGAAAAGTTTTCAATTGCTCTGGCGTCACTTTTTGATTGCTTTGATGTGTTTTTCTCGCACATTTTCCCAGCCTCGATTCATGACAAAAGTTTTTCGGCGCAGAAACACGCAGACACAGTGTGTGGTGTGGTAGGGGGAGTGGTTTAAAGTTTTCCCGGCAAAACGGGTGAGGAGAAGGTTTCTGCGGGCAGACAATAGCTGAGAACTTTCGCTTTGATTTTCAAACATCTTCCATCCTTCCATAGCAGCAGCTCCCCCACACATCTGCCACAGTATTTTTCTTCTTTTGGGTTTTTGCACTTTCCCCTCTATCTCTTCATCTCTCTCTCTCTTTATCTCTTCATCTCTCTCTCCCTCTCTCTCTTTCTTTCTCTTTCTCTTTCTCTCTTTCTTTCTCTCTCTCTCTTTCTTTCTCTCTCTCTCTTTCTTTCTCTCTCTCTCTCTCTCTTTCTTTCTCTCTCTCTTTCTTTCTTTTAATTTTTCTGTTATATTATCCTTGGGATGACAGAAAACGAATAAATTTTCTTAGATGAATTTTTAGTTTTCGGGAATATGTAGTTTCCTCCAAATCGCTAGAATCCTGTGGAAATCCTCCACTTTGTCCTTTTTCTATCTTTTTCCATCTATGAACATATAAAAAAACTATTTTGTTGGCCGCACAAATAAGTGCGTCTGTGAAGAAATTACATTTTTGACCCTTTTCTAGACACATTTTTAATTTTTTCCACTCTTACCCTCTCCTTTTTCGTTAATTTCTTCAGCGCATTACACCACGGGAGTGCAAGGTTGAAGGGGAAGATAGTGCGATAAATAGCGATAGTGCTATCATTACAAGAGAAGAAAGATAGAGCGGATAATTAATGTTTTATTGATTATTGAATTAATTGATTGCTGTTTCCATCCATTCCAATTTACCGTTGCGTTTAGATTTATATTGCAAATATTTGATGGGTGAGACAGACAGATTTCCCATCTGCGCCCTCCCCTGGCCTTTTTCCAGGTGGGCCCGAAAGTCGTCACAAGAGGATGATGGAGGGAAGAAGCGGGGGGACTGCCAACCCACTAGCAACCTACTCATATATGAGGTGGTGGCGTGCCAAATACATTTTTTAACTAATTAATAAAGTTGAAAGTAACTAACTTTAATTAAAAAATTTAAAATTTATCCATGAAAAAACACCTTACGGGAAAATTAATTTAAGTCGCCGTCCTGACGGCCTTACGACTTGTTTGCATTTTGGGCACCACACAGATACCCAAGACACCCAGAGCATAATTCAGGACACGACGCACATAATGCAAGGCAGACGGTGTGAGGGGAGAGACCGAAGCCCATGGGCGACATATTTGTGCCGTCAAATAAAAAAAAGACGCATTAACATTTTTCCAATTTATTGGGCAGTGTGCCTGCTCCCATCCGCCAGATCCTGCAACGACGATCCAGAGTCATTGCGGCGGCAGCTGCTGCCCGACTGAATCGACCCTCCCTCGAAAGACATACAACCCACAACCCTCTTCGTGGAACGAACTATTGAAATATGTATGTATCTCGTATCTGTATCTCTGGTAGGGCAGTCGGCAGAGAGGAGTGAACAGAAGGAGGCACATATTTAGCCACAGATTCGTACCGCAAAATGACATGCTACAACAATTAAAGGCCATCCATTCCAGAGGAGTAGCTTGGTATCTGTGTTTGCATTCACCGAAATGATATTTTGACACGCAGCTGTGCTAAAACCAGCAATTAAAACACCCAAATAAACACAATGCTACAGATGTACAAAATGTAGCTCCTATGCGCCAAAGTCAATCGTTTCGTTTTCGCAATTGTGGGTTAATGGCCCTTTCAACTTCGGCGCAGGAAGTGTATCTTATGGATACAAAAGGTAATTCCATTGGACTTCGATTCATATTTGGCACGCAACAAACCAATTTACTCGCTCTACGACAATAAGTACACTCGCAAGCAACTTTAATAGCAACTCTTTCTGATACTGGAATATCTTTTAAGGACAGTGTTTGGTTTTTTTTCTTGTATTTCATGCCTCTGCAGGTGGAGGCGTGTTCCCATCTATAAATCATTTGGTTCTGTGCTGCAGAACAGAGCTCAAAATGCAATTTACTGTTCGAGGCAATTAACTGTAGACCCAATGAAGGCCTGCCTGTTTCCTGAGTCCCTTCGTTTGTGCGGGGACCCACAGATGGAGAGATAGAACGGAAAAAAGGCTCCTCTCTGGGCAAAAAAGGGAAAAGAACAAAAGCGTCGACTGATTTGTATCAACTAACCAAGCGTAACGCAGACAAACACTTCCTTAATCATTTGAATCGCCTTCTCAACTCCTCGCCCTATCTAAATCCAACTTCTATTCCAGTGCCACTCGCATCGCAAAGATACACCCCGCACCAAAAAAAAGCCCCAACACCAATCAATCAACCTGTGCCATATAAAACATAACAAGTTTAATTTGTTCTCTCGTTCTTTATATCTCTCTCTCGCTTTATATATATCTTTCGCTCTGTATCTCTAGCTCCCTCTCTTTATAATTCTCTTCCGATGTGGTTGTCATGGCGTATGTATGTACATATGTAGATAAATGGCGTCGCACAGTGGAGTTTTGTTTTTAAGTCACTTCTACTTACCCCACTGTTCGCCCGAATCTGTGCCATTGTACTTAACAATAAATCAGTCATAAAGCAGGCCTTGATTTCGAACAAACTCGTCATATTTCGACCTGCCGGAAAAGTTCATACAAAAATTCATTACGTTTTAGTTTGTCGTGCGGATTGTTTCTTTTTTGTGAGAGCTCGTCGGAAAAAAAACAATTTTGCTTTTGCCTTTTGTAAAAAAAAAAGGAAAAGTTCGAAAAAAAAGATTTTTCAAAATTTTTGCCGAAATTGCTGAAGAATTTGTTACCATTCTGGTTGACGTTGACATAGACACCACTGGACGTCGTCTAATTGATGAGATGGTCCAGTTGGCTGCCTACACTCCAAAGGACAACTTCCAGCAGTATATCATGCCGTATATGAATCTGAACCCTTCCGCTCGTCAGCGTCATCAAATTCGTGTTATTTCGATCGGTTTTTATCGCATGTTGAAGTCCATGCAGACCTTCAAAGATTATAAAATCAAAATCGGAGGTCGCTGCCCTCATGGACTTCCTCGCATGGCTGGAGATGCTGGCCGCCAAACAGGCCAACACAGATGGCATCGTTTTGTTATATCACGAGGAGCGCAAATGTATACCCTACATGATATTGGAGGCGCTCAAGAAGTACGGATTGATTGATGGATTCAATCGGACGGTCAAGTCTTTTGCCAACATTTTCAATATTGCCAAGGCCTCCATGAGCAATACTAATATCAGGAAGTGTGGTCTACACAAGCTTTCGATGCTCTTGTCCAAGCCCAAGGATGACATTTCCGGCAAGGAGAATGAACCCGAGAATATCAAGCAGAACGTCAGCATCAACGACAAGAGCTCCAAGAATGGCATAAATCACTAGTAGCAGGACGGTTTTGAGGGGAGCGCTAATGTGCGCGCCAAGATGGTCTACAACGTGGCTTTGCAGTTGACCAACTAGGAACGCAAATCCGAGCCAGAGTCATGGGAGGCGGTGATTAACCTGTTCAACGCTGTGAAACCATTTGCCCAGCTTGTCAGCACAGACGTCAAGGAGCTGGAAACCCAGAACGAGAACCTGGGACGCCAGAATTCATTCCGTCCACTCTTCCTGAACCGTGTTCGTGCCGTGAAGTTCCGCATTGTGCTGGCCGAAAATGGCTTCACTCTGGATTCTCTAAATGCCATTTGGACTGAGAAGGGCAAGGAAGGCTTGGACCTGGCTCTGGCAGCGATTGACACCCTGAAGGACGAGAAAAAGACTGAGCTGTTGGGCCTTCTGGACAGCTTCTACGATCCAAGCAAGGTTGCCATCAAGCCGAGCATCATGCCCAATAGCTCTCGCCATCGCGTTCGCGTCAACGGTGCAGCATCGTCGAAGCATGGAGCCATGATCTCCCGCTCTACCAGCAACGAATTCGGAGCTGGTGGCGACAAGTCCCAGCGTCAATCCTTAATGCCAGACTCTACCACCAAGTCGCCATCGCCCGGTAAGTCGGGCGGCCGTTCTCACCGAAAACGCAACAACACTTCCAACCACAGCTTTGGCAATGCCAATAGACCCAAGAAGACCGAGACACGCTTGTCAAAGACTGAATTGAACAAGCCGGCCCCGAAATCTGTGGCTGTGGACAACGCTTTGGCCACACTGCCGCCAATGGCACTGCCAACGCCTGTGGCAACCAACTAAAGATCCATGGAGAGACGGGTTATAGTGCATGTAAGTAAGTTTATCTTTTTATATTGTTGCATATTTTGCTTTGCTTTGCTAGCTAGTTAGTAGTGCTTTGGTAGAACATTAGCAGAGCTAGCCCAAGCCGAGATTACCTTCTCGGTGTGTGGGTGTGTATTATAGATTGTTGATTAATTTTATGAATTTTTTGCCTATGGTTGTTATATATTATTGAATTTGTACATAAACATATACAAAAAGAAAGAGAATGGAAAAAAATGAGTCTTCCGCCATTTGAGGTTACTAAATTAATAACTTCTGAACGAATCAAGATATTTTCATGAAAGAAACTGCATTTGAAAGAAAAATCCTCAACAATTTAGGCGAAAATAGTATCTGGATTCATTTTTTTTAAAGATGTTTTTCACTTAGGCTTTTATACAGTCAAAATATATCCTTAGCTTATCCCGAGATTTGTTGTGTATTATCCTTGAATATTACTTTATCTACTTACATACATATGAAAGTACATATATGTGAGCGCATTTTGCGTTTGGGAGATGTTTGGTTTGGGATTTAACTGACGCTACTCTCACAAATATCTACTTTTTAAGATATCAACTTTGACTTGAAATAAAAAAAAAACGAGGAAGGACGTGTGAGACGCTTCTCACGCGTCACAGCTTTTTTTAAATTTTAAATTATACATTTTAAACTGTTTGTACATGTGTCATATATGTACATCTACATCACTTCTCATGCCAACACGCTGTTTTCGCTCATCCCTCTCCCCTAGAGCTGTACACTACACGAACAGAGTGTGAAATTATAGAATGTGTAATTCTAATTTTTGAAATACACTTGTATCAGTGTGAGCATACAGCAGTCTGGAGGAATAATTTGGTGGCTCTAGGTTTTATAGTCTCTGAGAACTAGCCGACCAAGAAGACGGAGAGACGGAAGGAAGGACAGACAGATATAGACTCGGCTATTGATGCTGATCAAGAATATATATACTTTATGGGACGGAAACGTTTCCTTCAGTGCGTTACATACATTCACTTTTGTGCCCAAATACAATATACCCCATTTACCATTTATAATTTTGAAACAGTTTTGCTGGATCCTTCACTTTATTTGTATTGATTTAAGTTAGGGAAAGCTCGTGCCAGTCCGTGCCACACCAGGCAAATATAAAGTCAAACGATTTGCATCGGAGAAGTGGAAATGAAAATGTCCAAAACCAGGAGCCAGGAGTCTAAAGCCAGAAGCAGGGGCGTCAAGAAGGTGCGACAGGAATAATAAATATTTAGTTTAAGTAAATGGGCTTTTATCGAGCATCTCTGGAGTGCCATAATTTGCAATTTTTCCAAGGCTCAGGCCTTGGCAGCCTCTCTTGGCTGTCTGCTGTCCGTTTGGGGAACTGCTCTGCGCCTTCTAATTGGTTCAGCAAAATGGAACCAAAGACAAAGGCGCAACAACAATATGTAATATAGCGAAGGAAAGCGAGGGAATCCGTCCGCCACAACATTTATTCGCGCAATATACTTTCCAGCCATAAATATGCGAAACTTGAACACCGCTGTGTATCTGGTGTGTGTTTGGGGGAAAACCAAAAGCAAAGTCCGCTTTCTCCGCTTTAAAAAATAACCCAACGGCCCATAAAACACAAAAGCCAGCAAATGAAAATGATCTAAGGACAGACCCGCCATTTCCAGACTAAGGAGTATTTGGTGCAAAGTCTAATGAAAATAATTGCAGCGTTGTGCTTTTTATTTATGGAAGAATCTGAAGCTCCCCCCTTTCTTCTAACCTTCTTCGCAAGGAAATCAAAAGTTGAGAGACATTGCTGTAAGCACTATAAGGATTTAGGGCTTCCTACAATAAGTTGCTGTTAGGACCTTCATAACGAAGAAAATCAGTGTTCAGCAGCTCGTTAGTACTAGACTACTGTACTACTATAACGACCAATTACAATTCTGTATAAAACTCTTTTTTTGATTCAATTTGCTGCACAAAATTGAAGAGTAGTAACTAGAAAATCAGTTTTAATAGCTATTGGTTCCTTTCAACTAAGAACTTGCTTTTGCGTGAAGTTTTGCACACTCAGTAGTACAGTATCTGTAACTTACCAGTTTTTTTTCTTCAAATGTTACATTTTACATTTTTTCTGAATTTTTCCTCTACATTTGCATCACTTCTCACGCTGACACGCTCTTTTAGATCGCCGCCCTTCCCTAGACCCACACACTGCAGACTCGCTGCAGAGGCACAGGCAGCGCCCGCACACAAAAAAACAAATATAAGCTGCGGGACAGGGTAGGTTAAAAGTCGGCAGAGGCAGAGGCCGAGTGAAGCAGGAGCAGAGTGTAAATGAGAGAATGTGAAAAGAACAACAAAAGCTGCGGGACAGGGTGGGTTTAGCCACTGCAAATTAATTTCTTCATTCTGGCTATAATAATGATCCAATCGGATCCCAATTTGGTGATCTGATAGATATGGCTATTCCCTACGGAATGGCGTTTTTAGTTTTCTTTTATCTTCAAAATTGTAGATTTAGGATTTATAATTTAGGATGTTAATTTTTTAAATACACTGGTTTCAGTGTGAGCATATATCAGTCTGAATGCAAAATTTGGTGGCTCTAGCTCTTATAGTCTCTGAGAACAAGCCGACAAACAAGACGGACAGACAGACATGGCTCAATCGACTCGGGTATTGATGCTGATCAAGAATATATATACTTTATGGGGTAGGAAACGTTTCCTTCTCTGCGTTACATACAACCGTTATTCCCCACAAATACAATATACCCTATTTACTCTTCGAGTACCGGGTATAAAAAAACACGTTAATGCATACTGGGTTCAGCCTTATGAGCACCAGCCCATATGAAGTGATACTTCCTAGCCTGGCGTTGGGTGCCTAGTTTTTCACCTGTGCTATTTGTTAACTTTAGCTGTACTAATGGTCTTATTTAATGGAAATGTGAAAAAGGGTCTAATAAACTTTACTTTGAGTCACAATTGGCATTAATGTGTCATTCCATTTCTTCATGATTCGAAGCCAAACTTAACCACGCCAAAAAAATTACACAGCAATTAATATTTTTTTAAACAAATCTGGCTCATTTAAAACTGCAACTTGATGAAAATTTCACTACGGCTAGTGAAGTTGATTTCCATGAAGCCTGTGTGGCAAAATTTGTAAAAAAGAATACGAAAGCCCAAAATTGTATCGAGGGTGCTTTGCAACCGGTACTGCTTGTGTAGGGGGTTAATATTAATTCATGGGGCAACAATACCTTGGGGGAAAGATTGTTTCCAATACTTTTAGTCATCAAAAGACTGAAGACTAAATATAGCAAACAAAAATTGTCATTGTACATGTTACCTTTAATATTTGAATTTTACTTAAAGAATCGGACGGCTGTACGAATAATTAATGTGCGAAAAATATTACTTTATTGCTTAAGTTAATTTTTATAAGGATACCATAGAGGAAAATTAAAAACTTTTTTCATAAACATATAGTAGATACATATGTTGATCTTCGATACAAAATTAACTTTTTCTGTTTACGTTAAGTTATAGGGGTTCAAACTAGGGTGATGACGATGTAAGAATAATATGTGGTCTTACTGTACATACTTCGAAACTCTTCGATTACCGGGTTTAAAAATAATGCAGAAATATGCGCATTTGAATTTCACGAGTTTTCAAGCAGGCTTTAAATCCTTTGGTCCAGTTCTCTAACATTTTTTTGCAGCGAGAAAAATGTAATTGTCTGAGCTTTTCTGTGCAACATCTTAGAACGCACACATACTTGACTCCTGGAGTGGCAATTGGTACTTTGGTACTTTGGTACCCTGCTGCCCACTTGAGTATTAAATTCTAAAATGCCTCTGCCTGCTACTTCGGCCCTAGTCTCAAGTCGCTCCTCTGTGGCAAGGTAAATTAGCCCAATGCTCCTTATGCAGCATCCATTCATTCCTTCTTGTATTTCCATGCAAAAGCCACGACTCCCAATTGTTTTTTCCCCACTTCCCTTCAGCTCACTTCAACAGTTCTCTCGTCCCTTGTCTCTCGTGCAACAGAATTATCAAATTTCAATTTTCAATTGCACTTTACACCTCCGTGTAATAGCCACTGAATTATGGTTTAGATTTCCTTTTCAACTTTTTCTATAACTGAAATGTAAAATGAAGAAAGCTCTGAATATTTCTGTATTTTTATTCAAGATTTACAATCCATCTTCCCGCCCCTTTCATTTGGAGTGAGACGATTAAAAGCCGAGTCGATATAGCCATGCCTGTCTGTCCGTCCGTCCTTCCGTCTGTCCGTCTTGTTTGTCGGCTAGTTCTTAGAGACTATAAGAGCTAGAGCCACCGATTTTGCCTCCAGGCTACTGTATCCTCACACTGAAACCAGTGTATTTCAGAAACGAGCAGGTACGCTTCTTCAGTAAACGCTTCTTACGCGTCACAACTTTTATACCCAGTACTCAGTACTATATCTGTACCTTAGCGGTTTTTTGTAAAATTGTACATTTTTTCTTCATCTGTCATCGACATATATCATCATCACATCACTTCTCACGCCAACACGCTCTTTTAGCCCGCCCCCCTCCCTTTGAGCCGCACACTGCAAAATCACGGCAGAGACAGAGGCCACACACTGCAGAAGTAGAGTGTGAATGAGAGAATAGGCAAAAAACGAAAAAAGCTGCGGGGGGCTGGGTTGCTGGGTTTAGTCACTGCAAATTATTTTCTTCATTCTGGCTATAATAATGAAGGCAAATGAAGGCACCAGCAAATCGCGAAAAACCTGCGGTATTCACAAATACGAGAAAACTAAAAACGCCATTCCGTAGGGAAGGACCAAATCTATCAGATCACCGAACTGGGATCAGATTGGATCATTATTATAGACAGAATGAAGAAATTAATTTGGCGTGGTTAACCCACCCCGCCCAGCAGTTTATTATCTTTTGCACATTCTCTCATTCCACACTCTGCTTCGTGTAGTGTGCGGCTCTAGGCGGGGGGCGAGCTAAAAGAGCGAAGACCCATGAGTCCATGGGTCCACCTTCCCGGGCTTAGGCCACAGTCGGTAGGGGAGATTAGGTGAGGTGTGAAAAAATGGGGTAGGCAGAATTGGTAGAAAAGAAATTGCCGTTCAACGTCCACGTGCTTGGAAAATAAACGATGTTGTCTATGACAAGGCATGACGATAATGACCAACGCCATGCTGCCTGCCGAGGCTCCTTGCTCCCTCCAGACCCTATGGTTTTTATTACTGGCTATCCATTAATTGGAGAATGGCATTTTGGTAAAACCATTGACTTGACATTGCATTGCATTGGGATTTAGGAAAACTCTAGGAACTATTGGCTTGGTGTTTTTACTTACAACTTGAAAGACGTATGGTAGGCCTCTCCATTCTTCTGTCTCCTGTTCTCTCTTTATTTTCTACTTCTTTCCCTAAATTCTTTCATCATTATATTTTTCTTATTCCGTAAAATCAAGAGTTTTAGTTATACCTGAATATCCCTGAATACATTTGAATATGGGGGGCACATCCTGAACTTTTCTTTTACTGCTGCGTCATTGTTGCTACAGCCACAGCCTTAGCATAAACATCTCATACAGCTCCACGTCCTCCCTCAGCAACTTCAAGCTCCATTTTCAGTTTCATCATTCTCTACCACCATCTTTGTCTTTGTTTTTGTTTTATGTACAGATGCAGACACAGAAACAGACACAGACATACTCCTCCTTTATATACATACATATGTATTTAGATACATGTGTACATTTATACAGATATTTTTGCAGGCAAATTTTTTGTTTACTTTTTACTTTCAAGGTTTTGCCGTCGCTGCGTAGTGTTGGTACTGAGATGCTTCACACCTTTTGCAGTGGGAAGAAAAAACTCGTATACGTTCGTCCCTTCCTCTTTCCTCTTCACACATTACGTCTGCTGCTCCGTCCGTTTACCCCTATTTTTCTGCAGCATCATCATCCACAGAGGATGGTCCCCTGGTCGTTCCGCCGCTGATATCAATGGCAAAACCTTTTGTGGATTGTTATTTTTGTTTGTTGCTGTCTGCACTTGTGCTCGAGCCCCGAGATGAGGCCCAGAGACAACAAAAGCAAGCGCTTGAGCACGAGACAAGTCCCGAGATGAGGCCTAGAAATGGCAGCGACTGGCATCATAAATCATCTAAAGTGGCGTCTGGGCTGGCCTCTCCGCTCTCTATGCCCCAGTTTTCTTATGGCTAAAAATCCTGCTATTTTCTGTTTTTTGTTACTACAACTATAGCAATTTGCACGAGTATCTTGCAGATACACACTCTTCCGATCATGACGGGGCCGCCCGTCATCCAAACGCTGTCGCCGCCTTCCAACACCATCTAGAGTACAATTTTGTACTTGTGGTTTTCCCAGATTCCCATTTCCTTGAGTTACTTTTATCATTTTCGTTGCACTAATTTGATGCCATACAAATAATGTACGTGAGCAGATTTTCAGATGGTTTTGGGAAAATTGTTGGCAATAATTTCCTTATTTAACCGATTGCGGGTATTTACATATGTATGTATGTACATATGTACATACTTGGTGGTGCTGCATGGGGTACGGATACAGAAAGATTTTGTATATTTTTCTCCGCAGGTGCCCCCGATTCGACATTTTGCAACAGTTGTTCCGCTTAAACAGAATCGGTTGAGTGGAAAAATGGAAAGAGCTGAAAAATATGGGAAACTATTTGAGGATTTTAACAACCTTGATGCAGGTTTTGGCAAGCATCTATGTACACATGGATGTCTTTAACTAGAGCTAACCCCTATGAAAAGCGGCAGCAGGGCGATTATTGAGACCCAATTATGGTATTGCACTTGAGAATTTGCATAAATGATCCAAGGAATATTTACCTCAGAATCACCTCACAAATCTGTAAAAATGCAAGTTCCATGAAACATTGAAGATATCTAACAACAAATCAACATTAAATTACTAAAATATATTGAAAAATTCGCAAAAAATAAAACAAAATTGAAAATAAATAAATAAAAAGAATAGTAGATTGTCAACTGCAGAGGTTATCCGATTTATCGCTGATTGCCCTCGGCATTGATTTATAGCTTAAAGAAGAGAGGATCGCGGATTTGAACAACATGTGCCAGTTTCAGTGACGTGGGGGCGGACGCACACACTACAGAGCAATAACCGTTCCGGTTTTTGTTCTTTAAAAATTTGCAAAGAAAGCAAGAAAACTGGAGAGCCGCCAATGGATTTTGAAAATCCCGAAAGATGTCGGTCCACAAATAAAGCAAATGAAACGAGAAGGGAAGTGTGAGACGCTTCTTACGCGTCACAACTTTTATACCCGGCACTCAGTACTACTTCTGCACCTTAGCGGTGTTTTGTCAAATTTTAAATTTTTTCTTGAACTGTCATCTACATCTACACACTGAAGACTCGCGGCAGAGGCAGAGGCAGCGCCCGCACACAAACAAATAAAAAACAAATATAAGCTGCGGGACGGGGTGGGTTAAAAGTCTGCAGAGGCAGCGGCAGGGGGAGGGCAGAGGCAGAGGCAGAGTGAAGCAGAAGCAGAGTGTGAATGAGAGAATGTAAAAATAACAACAAAATCTGCGGGACATTGTGGGTTTAGCCACTGCAAATTAATTTCTTCATTGTGGCTATAATAATGATCCGATCGGATCCCAATTTGGTGATCTGATGGATATGGCGATTCCCTACGGAATGGCGTTTTTTCTTATATCTTCAAAATTGTATTTATGTGAGGTTTTCGCCTTTTTCGGGGGCGGAAGGGGGCGGGGCTTATTTTTGAAATACACTGGGTTCAGTGTGAGCATACAGCAGTCTGGAGCCAAAATTTGGTGGCTCTAGCTCTTATAGTCTCTGAGAACTAGCCGACAAACAAGACGGACGGACGGACGGACGGACAGACAGGCATGGCTATATCGAGTCGGCTATTGATGCTGATCAAGAATATATATACTTTATGGGGTCGGAAACGCTTCCTTTTGTGTGTTACATACAACCGTTATTCCACACAAATACAATATACCCTATTTACTCTTCGAGTACCGGGTTTAAAAATATGGATGACTTTGGCACTTTATCTAATGTATCTGTTGGACTGGAATACATTCACATTTTCATACATACATATGTACATTCATACATTCATATATTCACATTCCGCTTCAATAATGTTTATTCAACAACAGATGGAAGACTATCTCCGACAAACAACCAACATTTTTATACTTTTCGGTCTACTAATGAAGTTATCTGCACATAACATAAACCGAAAGCCTGAGATGCCAGTTCTTCGAAAGTAATTAAGTTTTTTACTCTAAATAATCAAATTATTTTGTTAGTATTTTCACATAATTTTCCTAAGGCACGGCATTTTGTGTGAATATGTGTGTACATTGCACATATTTACATATATGTATTTAAATTTAAGCCTTCATTTGTACATGCATCCTGTACAAACATATATACATACATACATAGGAGGAAAATTCTAAATCAATTTCTTTTGTTCACTGGTGTAATACGCTAGTATAATAAGGGTGAAAAACTGGTTTCCAATGTATATTTCATATGTACATTCCTCATTTATATGTATGTACATATATACACACATGTGTACGTCGGTACAAATATTTTTTTTGGATTATGTTTACCGTTGCAGTTGTACATTTGCCACATTTGCTGTTACTCATATTTACTCATTTCAAAAGGATGGAATTTTCTTGTTTCAATATTTAGCTGATTCTGTGGGTGAAGTTTATTTGCATTGGGAACTCTACATTATTTCAACGAAGAAAATATACACAACAGCGAGAAGGTCGAAGACTCTGCTGTGAGAAAATATAAAACCCACTTTATATGTCTCAGGCAATGTATGGCGTAACGAGAAGCAAAAAAGATTGTGTATATACATGCTAGTTAGGTTTAAAAATCTACTAATTTCACAACAAACCAAAAGGAAATTTGTTTTCATGTTTTATAAAATGTACATATGTTGCCGCTTTTGAGTATTTTTAATATTCACACATCTTATGTTTACAAAACATTACTAAATAAAATTTGTACAGGAAAATATATGGATTATTTTGTCGAATAATATCGAAGAACGGAAAAGGAAATTGCTTAATTTGTTTGATTGTTTCCCATACTATGGAGAATTGATAAATGTTTAATATGAATTTTCCATTAAACATATTTCATTTGAAACCGACGATATTTTCCTTTTGGTTTGTTCTTGTTTTCCTTTTTCGCTGCGTTTCTCTTTTCAGAAAGTGTGGCGGTGGAAAAGGTGTAGGAAAGACGAAAATGTTTAGGGTGTGACCTACATTTTTTGTGGTTGCTTTTCCGTTGAAGTCCAGTCGTTGACGCTCTGCTTGCTGTCTTGATCAGTTAGTTTTTCTATCCAAAAATATGTTTTTGTAATCCGTTTTTTAATGTAATCTGCCGCTACTTCCGCTCTGCCTCTTTCGCTGTTTTTCCATAGGAAAGAATCTTTTTTCTTTTCTTTTTTCTCTTTCCTTTCTATCTCTCTTTATCTTTAATTTCGGGGTTCTTCTTGTTGTTTATATCTTTCTCTGTTTTCAGCACTTTCCAGCACTTAAAAAAATTGGTCACAACAAAAACAAATGAGCAAAAAATTATAAAGTGCCTCCTTGCGCAAATCAAGAAAGCTGGCAGAAATGCAAGGACTGTAATAGAGGGAAGGGAGAAGTGGATTTCAGGTTTTTAGGGAAACAAACGCACAAAAAACGTAGGAAAAACACGCGAGCACACACAAAAACACACAGATAGACACTCACGTTCACGTACACATACACGCGGATGCGGATGGATGTATATGTTATTCGCGCCGTCATTCGAATGTTGAATACATATTGATATATCGAATATTGATATATGTATATATTATTTGATCATTTATTTGTGAGTGATATTCTTTTGCAAACATATCAGCACATTTGCGTGGGATATTTCAACGGAATTAACTGAACTCGGCACTATTTTCTATTTTTCTCTTGTTTCCTTGGTTCCTTGGCGCTTGTCGTCCGCGTCACGTTCGTTTATGTTCACAATTGAGGACGTTTGAGGCGCAAGGCAGCTCGTTTCAAGTCCGGCAGCGCTCAAAAATGTTGCTGGCAAGCATGGTGCAATTATATAAGGTGGTTTCGTCGGTTGCCCAATCGCTTGGTTTCGCACCCCTGGCGTTCCTGTGCTTGCATGTCGACGTGAAAGTTTGTGCACAAAATGATTTTTCAGTTTTAGCAGCAAGAAAAATACAATTTATTTTAGAATTAAAATAATATCTATGAAAAAATAACGACTACTCTCAAGAAGTAAATTATAAAAAATCAAAATAAAAAAACAACTTCAACACTTTTTTTCTTGCAATGGGCACTATTAAACGCCATGCCATCAAGTTTTAATCAGCAGACTCTATTGTACTTTCACTCACACTTACCACGCAGAACCCTCTCACTCGCACTTATTGACAGCATTGTTAGGGGTGACGTTTTGCCGACGGGACCACCCTATATAAGTGCATCATTCTCGCAACAAGCGCGTGTTGCTGGGATAAAACGAGGTATGGTCCACAGGCAAAACGCCCAGGAGAACACAAGGCAGGCTAGCATAAACGCACCCCAACTGTTAACATGCTCTGAATGTAAGCCAATGACATATTGGAGTCTAAGGTGAGGTGGCATGAGCAAACAACAACAGAAACCTGTGGCGGCGGCTAACAGGAACGATTTGTCAAGATACTTGAGAAAGAGCGGAGCTTACAGCGAAAGAGCGCAGGCAACAGCGAGAGAGAGAGAGAGTCGAAAATTCTCTCGGCTCTCTTTAAAACTGTTAGCAACATAAGATGTTCAGCCACATGTGGCAGAGAAGTATTTTTAGGTCCCCAGCAACAGTTTTAGGTCCCAAGAAACATTTGTGGGCTTGTCAAGCAATGGACGGCGTATAACAGTTTCTGGTACACATTGTTCCAACATTGAACGAATATTACAGATATACATATGTACATTTGTATATATGCATGGACACGTACATATGTACATACATATATATCTTCGCAAGTGTAACCTCAGTTTAAAAGCTACGCAACTGAATTTATAATCACTATCGGATTGTACAGCTGACGTTAGAAAATCCAGTCGAGGGAAGTCCTTGCAGTTTAGCTTTTAAAATGTTTTTATCCCTAGAAAACTCTTTTGTTTGCCAATTGTTTATGTAACCATTTACATTACCCTTGAATCCAATTCGCACCCTTCGACAGAAAAATGTTCTCTTTGCTAATTATTTTAAGAGAGTGCACAAAAAAAAAGAGTGAATGCATGTCAAGTCTGGTATAATTTTTATGTTATGACATTTATGGCACAAACTCTTATACAAGTGTATGGCCGTTGGGTTGCAAAATCAGATAGAAGTGTTTTCTTTCCCTTTTCTTTCTTTACGGAAATCTTGCGTGGGTCTGCCAGTCCATTTAAAATTTGCATATTGAGATTTTGTATGTTAAAAACATATTTTGGTATGTACGTACATACTACGTATTTCGAAAAAAGTCCCTATGGAAGAGCATGTGACATCCATAGGGGTAAAGACAGCGCTGCAACCCATAAATAATGTTTTCAACTTTTCAGCGGGCGGATACGTGCTGGCGCTGGCTTTAACGCTGGACATTTATCATAGGCTGCGCAGGCGCAGAGACTGCGTCAGCAGCAGCAGAGTGGGGGATGAAAAAAGAACAGCATCATGGCAGGAATGGGGAATGTGTCCGAAGATATGGAGGGTGCACAATAAAATCGACTCGTGGTAGCTTTCTCCAAATATTGAATTATATCTTTGACATATGTACATACATAAAAATGTACATATTCTCAGTCTTTCGGGGCAACAACTTGTCTGCTTCATCGTTAGCTGGTATCGGGCTATCGCTGGTATCGAGGTTAGGAAAATCTTCTGGTAATTAAACAATTGAATTCAATCAGGCGAAACTATGAGCCCGGAAACTGCGATGATGACTGCAAAGGGTACAATCCTCAATAATCAAAATTAAAATCAGCATTACGAAAGCGAAGAATACCTAAGCAGAAAACCATAATTAATAAAGAAATAAACAGCACGCTGATGAACATCTCGGAACATCTCTACATACAGATCGGTCTCTCGAATGACCCATCTCAGACCCCACATCAGTTGGGTGTCTTTCTGCTGTCTGGGGCTGGGTATGGCCTGTGGGTCAACTCATATCGACGGTTCTTTCTGACCGTCCTCTCCACTCCCTTCCGATCTGAGCCATTTGTTTGCTGTGTGCTAAACTCCAGGGGTACTCTGGAGTCTTTAATGGAGTGCCTGATCCAGGGAGCCGACGGATACGAGAATTTACACATACATACATATGTATGGATGTGTCTCTATAGTGAGCGACACACATATATATGTATATGAACATATGTAGATGTAGACATACATAAATACATACATAATACATACATATGTGTATACACATGTACATATGTGTACAGTTTGAATTAAGTGATACACATAAACGTTCGCCCGGCGTCTCCTCGGGTAGTGTTGTATCTGCGGCTCTGTTTAATGATTGCTTTCAATTAATTTTCTGTCCATGTGAGTTTCTGTTTTCTCACAAGCAAACAAACGAGCGCAGCACCGGTGCCCCTCGCTCACTCAATCTATCGGGAGACCTTTCGAGCAAGCCCAGTGTGCGAGTGCGAGGGCGTTGGACAGGGTTGAGGGGATGGAGGGGATCGATTGAGTCAGCACCGAACTCAGTTTCGAGCGCCTTTTAAGTGTTTACGCTTGTGTTCTTAATTTCCACTCTACATCTTCAACTGTCGGCAATCATCATCGTACTCTTCTACCTCTCACAGTTCTTAGTTCACTTGCGACTTCCAATTGTTATACCCGGTACTCGAAGAGTTAATAGGGTATATTGTATTTGTGCGGAAGAAATGTAACACACATAATGAAGCGTTTCCGACACCACATAGTATATACATACATTTTTTATCAGTATCAATAGCCGAGTCGATCTAGTCATGTTTGTCTGTCCGTCCGTCTGGTCGTCCTTGTGAGCGCCTAGTACTTAGAAACTAAAAAGATAGGGCAACCAAGACCTGTATGCTCACACTGTTACAAGTGCATTTCAAAATTTTGAAAATTAAAGGAAACTAACTCCATTTCCTAGGGAAGGACTACATATGTACATATATGTATCTATCAAATCTTTGGATCAGATTGGATCATTATTATAGCCAGAATGAAGATTTTAATTTGCAGTAGTTACCCGTCCACCATACCTTTTTTTATTTTTAGCAAATTCTCTCATTTCACACTAGTGGTGGGGGGATGTAAAACAGCGTGTTGGCGTGAGAAGAAATGTAGATGTAGAAAAACAGTAAAAAGGAGCGAGAAACTCAACGTGGAGGCCAACGCCTGCAGTACCAATTACATACATACATATGTATGTAACATATGCAAATATGTATGTATGTACAGCAAGTTCTGTACAAATATGTATGTATGTATGTAACAGATGCAAATATGTACATATGTATATTTCTTCAGCAAAATCTTTCATTCACGCGTACATTCGCCCTGACTTACGTCGGTCACAATCTTCCCGCCCATTATATTTTTTAATGGTTCGATTGTTTATAGGAAGTATTGTGTTTAATAAAAAGATCCATAAGCACTTTAGCAGCTCCTCAGACCACTTGATTTAATTTTGACCAAGCTAACAGCTGAATGTTCATTTCTATACGTATGGTTGAAGTGACGTGTTCTTGCCACAAGCGAAGGATAGGAGACGTGGCATATTCTATTAAAGTCGGGATCCTGAAGGTTTTAACAACTAAAGCCGGATTGGAATTGGCAATTTCATGCTTTAAAAGTTCTGGGATGCAATTTTTATGGCACATTCGTGAGCTTATTGCCCTCCCCCGTGTTCCATGACTCGGCCACCGCCCACATTCGAGTGTATTTATGTACATATGTCCTGTGTTCGGTGTCTGTGTGTGGAGTGTGGAACATGTGGTATTTGCTATTATCATAAGTGTATGTCCGTCTAAGTAGCTGCGCATGACGACTGTCAACGACATATGTTTGCTCTGCTCTGCTCTGCTCCATATAATGGTTCAAACTCATCCCTTCCCATGGATGGCTCGGATGAATGCATATCTGTTTGGCAGTATGTTAAGTCTCCCGCACTTTCATATACATATGTATGTACATATGTATGTATGTACATACATGGTTGTGTCCGTGGTCCTTGCCCATGTCTTTTCGATAACCGCCTGCTGCAGTTAGCGGTCAATCGACTGCAGCGTGCCAACAGAGTTATCTACGGCAGTCCTAAAGCTTTCAACATCAAAGGAATCGGGCCTGTTAAAGGGTTGGTTTCATTTTTAGAAAATCGTTCATTCTCCATACATATGTATGTACATGTATTTTAATTTTCTGACCTACCGCTCAGCTCCTTTAGAGAACAAAGCGCAGAAAATTTCTTTGTCTCATATTTTTTTAGAATTAATCCCATAATGAATATTTAAATACTTAAAGAAAAAGCTATTCAATCTTACGTTATACGTATTTAAAAAAATATGATACGGTCATTATCACATCCCTTCAAACTGGATGAAGCTTTCAAAAATCTTTTTGATAATTACGAAACATTTCATATAAAGAGATGATTTGATATCCTTAAAATATTTCTGTCATGTACGTTTTCGTTGTTTCTTATGGTATATTTTGCAACCAACAACTTTGGTTTTGCTGATCCAAAAAATAAAATAATGAAGTAAACGAAATAAACGATTCTTTCATAATTGTGTATCCGCTGTTACTGCTGGTCACTGCCATCATTAGTTAAAACATTAGCGTCTGTGTTGCGGCTAGACCCAGAGACACAGACCTCCACCAATGTGCTGCATCCTGCTCACATCCGGCTGAATGGAGACCCCCTCAGACATCCTCCCGAAAAAGGGGGAAGAAGTCACAGCACCGGTCAGGAAATGAAGAGGCGACCGAAAGGTAACGGTTAAACCTGTAAAACCACGTAACCTCAGAGTGAGTTCTTTAATTATGATGCAAGAGACAGAGCAAGTACAGGAGCATCAGGTGGCTGGTGGTAGGCAGCCGGAGGCATCTGTCTGGCTAGTAACTGGAAAGAGGAGGCGGTCCTACCCCCAAAGAACAGCACCATTGCAGTCGTAGATGTGGGGGTGAACCCTTTCCCTGGGTAAAGGAGCATACAAAATACGAGGCAAAAGCCGCTTATGCAACCGCATAATGCTACGGAAATCTTTGGCCAGCAATATAAGAGGAACCACACACAGGGGGAGAAGTTTCGGAAGCAACAGAAGGAAGAGTGGAAGGAGTGACAGAAAATGTGGCGGACACAAAAAAGAGCGTCTCCGGTGGCAGAAACTTTTAAGTTTGGGACTGTGGCTTACCATCTCCTTGTGCTCCTCTCGCTGTTGCTCCGCCTGGCAAGGATTACAAGGCTGATGCACTCGCACATGAGATACGAGAAGCAAACAGACTCCTGCAAGAGACAAACAAACAAACAGGCGTCCAGACGACGATGGACGATGTGAAACCATTTTGCGGATTTAATTGCCGCTAACATGGGACACCTCTTACTACCCCACCACCAGCACCAGCTTTCGGATCCTAGGTCTCGGATGCAGGTTCTGGCTGTCGCTGATGTAATGGTAGCCTCAAACGATGCATACCCAGAGACCGCACGCAGATTAGAGGACAAGCGTTGAAATAGTGGGGGCTCCGGCTTCTCCTGGATTTGTCTCCAACTCCCAGTACCGATTAACTGTCTCCAATTCCAGAAGGACTGCAGCGCAATCCAACATCCAACGAAAGGCCAGATTTAGAGGATTATCAATTCAGAAAAGAGACACAGGCTTCTTTAACATATTTGCACAATATATATTTCTATGAAAAAAATGCCATCGATATCCGAATGATTCTTAGAAACAAGTATTCCTTTCCCATTAAGAAATAGATAAATAGATTCATTTATCACTTACCCCTGCGTGTCGACTGGCGAATGAGTTTTAAACTGCTGATCCGTTGATCGTAAGTTATTGCTGATAATATAATCTACAAGAAAGATCGGCAGTTAGACATCATTCATGCGACATAACTGTAGCGGTTTTCCACCAAGCTTTTGAAAACATTTACATCCCTAACAGCCAGTTCAGGTCATAAGCTGTCTGTTAAGACTTTTTCGAGCCAACGCGAAGCTTTCGAGATTGCGGAATCGACAGAAACACAGGGAATTTCAGGGAAAAAAGCTTGGCACAAAAAGCTTACAGGCAGAAATTTCCTGAATTGCTTGTGTCACGGCACTTACTCTTCTGAAGCTTGACGGTTGGGATGAATTCCTCGTGTTTTTGGTCCCCTTTTTCCTCATATTTGAGCCTGTAGTCCGAGTGCTTGCGCAAAGACATTAGCAGTGACTGCGTGCGCGGTGGTATCTCTGGCGGGCCCGGATCTTGCGGTGGTTCTGACTCCCCGCTGATGCCGGAAAAATCGTCAAAGTCTCCCTCGCCATTTCCATCGGCGTCACCACTGACGCCGCTCACCTGGTTCGGGTGCGAATGCTGCGCCTGGCTATGACTTTGACTCGGATGTCGCTGTCGCAATGAATCGCTGCGATTGACGGACAAGGCCGATGCACCACTGCTGGAGCTGGTCATGCCACTCAAGCGATTCAGCGTACTGCGTGCCGCTCCGCTGCTCCGGGGGCTCCGACTGCGGCTTGAGGCAGCCGTCGAAGAGGAGGCCGAGGCGGGCAACAGGACCGTGCCTGTGGACTCATCGTCCGCCGTGAATTTGTCGCTTAAGAAGGGATTTGTACTGCGTGGTATAGCAACGGCTGTAGATGCAGCTGCAGCTGTATCTGTTGCTGTCGAAGTGGCACTGCTGCTGGGAAATAGGCCTAGATTGGCATTGGATTGATATTCGCTGGTCGACACGGTGGCTAGCTCTAGTGGCGAGCCCGTCGTGCCTTGATGCGGTTGGGCGTAGGTCACTGCCTGACCAGGGACTGCCGTCACGGGGCCTCCCCCTCCCAATCGACGGTCTCGCTGTCTTAAATACTCCGGCTTGCAGTCCGAATTGTAGTGTTCCATGCCTGCAACAGTAAGAGAAACATAAATTAGTACTAATATAAGACTACTATTACACTATTACTGCTATTACTGCATGCACTTTGCGGATTCGGAAAATACATACACGTATGTGCAGTGGCGAGCATTTGTGGATACTCATTTACCACTTTTCAGTTCAAACGCCTGTAAAATCTGTAAAAATTATTCAATTCTTCTAATTCTTTTTTTAATAGCTGCTTTAGGTATTTAAAAATAAAACAAAATAATAATTAAAACTAAAAAATATCGGCTTCATTAAAAGTTTTAGTTTTTTTTTTTAAAGTCAATGTATACACTTTTGCACGTTGCCAATTTTTTGAATTCATAAATTTTCCAAAATGTTTTGTGCAAATGCCCTTAGCATTTCATTTCATCACACTCAGAATATGCTTAGGTATATTCTCGACTAAATTTTTAACATCCTCGCCAGATATTATGTCCCACTTGGTTTGTATACGCCCCTAAAGACCATGCATTCCCTTTGGTGCGGATTCATACATTCGTTTTTAAAGAAAATCACCTAGATTTTTAATGGGATTTAGATATATTCGTTGAGTAGACTACTAGATTAGATGAAAACTCTCATTGTTGCGAAAATTTATCACGATTTTAGCCCATTTTTTCGGGTTCCCGTTCTGCTGGCAAGTGATATCCAGTATGGGGTAGCACAATTAAAATCTTCAAAATTTAAAATTTGCCAAATTGGATTATCTAATATTCTTTATTCATCATTCCATCGATTTTAGCCAATGGGTTACCATTTCCTCCAAGTGAAGCAGCCCCACACGATCAGCCTTCTCCTGCATGTTTTGTCGTTTCCTTGACCTGATGCTTTTTCAGTCTTTTATGTGGGTGGTCCCAGTAGTACTGCTTGTTGTCAGACTAAATGTAGTTTATTTTAGTCTCAGTTGATTAACATAATTTCCTTGGTTCATTTAAGACGATTCGCAAAATTTGTTTATGAAGGCAGACTTTTTCTGCTTAGCTGCCGCAATGAGGCCGAACCGGGAAAAGTACTTTCCTTGCTTACGGGCTGACGGGATTGTTTCCCCATTGGCTTAAATCGATGGAATGATGAATATAGAATATTAGATTAGCCTTTTGGAAACCAATTTGGCAAATTTTAAGTTTTGAAGATTTTGAATGTGCTAAGCCCATACTGGATATCACTTGTCAGAAGAAAGGGAACCCGAAAAATCGTGATAAATTGTCACAATAATGACAGTTTTCACCTAATGTAGTAGTTTACTCAACGAATATATTTAAATCCCATTAAAAATCTACGTGATTTTCTTTAAAAATGAATGGTAAAGTATGTATCCGCATCAAAGGGAATGCATGATCTTTAGGTGCGTATACAAACCAAGAGGGACATAATATCTGGCGAGGACATTAAAAATGTAGTCGAGAATATACCTAAGAATATTCTGAGTGGGATAAATGCTAAGGTCTTCGCACAAAACATTTTGAAAAATGTATCAATTTAAAAAATTGGAAACGTGCAAAAGTGGATACATTCTTCTTTAACAAAAAACGAGAAGGGACGTGTGAGACGCTTCTTACGCGTCACAACTTTTATACCCGGCACTCAGGACTACATCTAGATGTAGAAGACATCACCAACCACTAGATATCGTTCACATTACAGAACACAAAGTAAAACGCCTACTAAATAAAATGCATCAAAAATATTGGATCCGTTAATCGTATTTTCCAATTTATGAGATATTTAAAACAGCAATAAAATTGGTACTTTTTCCATGCACATTCTGTGAAATAATGACCGCTAGATTTCACAGCAGATTTTTCGAAAGTTGCGCCATCTATGAAAATTTCTTGTACGCAACTTTGATGGTTCAATGGTCTGGACATTCTGTGAAATAATGACCGCTAGGTTTCACAGCAGATTTTTCGAAAGTGGCGCCATCTATGAAAATTTCTTATACGCAACTTTGATGGTCACTCTTTTTCTAATACAGAGCGTTAAAAACCTAGTCTTGGTTTTAACTTTTAAAAATTAGCTTTTGGCCACTGTTCAACAGTTCAGAATCAAAATCTCGAAATAAAAAGCTGCTGTTCGGCCGAGTCGGAATTCAAATCAATTTAATCTCTTCTTCTTTTCAATTTCGATATTCACCTATTAAATGCATATTCTTCCTCTTTCTCTATCGTATTCACATATCACATGTATGTTCTATAGCAACAAGCTTCTGTCAGTAGCTTAATGCTACAAAGTCATCTACATCTACAACACTTCTCACACCAACACGCTCGCCGCCCTTCCCTAGACCAACATACTGCTGACTTGCGGTAGAGGCAGAGGCAGCGCCCTCACACAAAAAAAAAAACAAATATAAGCTGCGGGACGGGGTGGGTTAAAAGTAGGAAGAGTCAGCGCCAGGGGGAGGGCAGAGGCAGGGGCCGAGTGAAGCAGAAGCAGAGTGTGAATGAGAGAATGTAAAAAGAGCAACAAAAGCTGCGGGACAGGGTGGGTTTAGCCAGTGCAAATTAATTTCTTCATTGTGGCTATAATAATGATCCAATCGGATCCCAATTTGGTGATCTGATAGATATGGCCATTTCCTACGGAATGGCGTTTTCTTTTATCTTCAACATTTTAGATTTGGGAGGTTTTCGCCCTTTTGCGGGGGCGGAAGGGGGCGTGGCTTATTTTAGAAATACACTGTGTGTTTCAGTGTGAGCATACAGCAGTCCGGAGCCAAAATTTGGTGGCTCTAGCTCTTATAGTCTCTGAGAACGAGCCGACAAACAAGACGGACAGACGGACAGACAGACATGGCTCTATCGACTCGGCTATTGATGCTGATCAAGAATATATATACTTTATGGGGTCGGAAACGCTTCCTTCTGTGCGTTACATACAACCGTTAGTCGCACAAACACAATATACCCTATTTACTCTTCGAGTACCGGGTATAATAAAAACTAAGAATGAAGCCGATATTTTTTTGTCTAAATTATTTTTTTGTTTCATTGTCAAATAACTAAAGAAGCTACTAATAAAAGAATTAGAAGTATTTGATTATTTTGTACAGATTTTACAGGCGTTTGAACTGAAAAGTGGTAACCAGGTATCCACAAATGCTCGCCACTGTATGTATGTGCGTTACATACAGGTGTGTATTTATGTACGTTACCTACATGTATGTATGTATGTACGTTATATACATGGATATTTACATAAATATGTACGGAAAGTATTTTAGCCGGTAACCTCAATGGCTCTGCCATTCGTGAAATTTAACTGACCTTTCTTCGTATTTAAAAAAAGACGTGCATAGATTTTTAAAAATTGAGAACCATAAGATAATCGTACTTTTACATTTGACTTCCTTGTATACTTTTGGACATACAATAACTGAACTTCAATGCACAGACATTGTTATGTGTTTCCACTTCATTATAGCTGTACGATTGTACACGATCTTACCCAATCAGCACATTTACTCTTTCATTCATTTTTCAAGTTTCAAATTAATCGACAAACGGCTCAAAGAATCTCTTGCTTTTATTTTAGAAGATCCTTTGTCGTTCTCAAAACTAGGGACAGGTATTGCCGATTAAATATAATAGAAATTTAAATCCTTTTTTGCTATTTTCTCCTTCACTGAGCTCAACATTGCAAACAACTATGAACTTCCAAATCTCAGGTTTCATCCTGAAAACTTAAATTGCAAAGACAGTGCACAAAAGTGCACATTTCAATGCAAAGCATATAACAAGAACATTTTTTTCCTAATTCGTATGGTGCCAAGAGGGTTCACTCTTTTTGTAAGCCTCTTTAAAAACTAATTTTCGTTCCAAATTTATACTGGTCATACTACATCAAATTCGCAAGAAATAATTGTTGTATTACATAACAGAGCTTGAATCTCGCTAGCTAACACCTCTGTTAAAGAGCTGATAACTTAACCGTGGTAGGCTCCGTTAAATTTTGGATCAATGTTTTTTGGATCCATCACGGTTAAAAATATATTATTTCAGGTACTTTTGAAAAATGGTCTTTGGCCAGAAAAAGTGGTCACATTCCCAATAGTGCACTGATTCGTATGGATGCCGTATTCGCACACAAACGCAAAAGTGGCGCGTAAATGTATGCGTGCAGAGCCCTGCATACATACGAATATCTGCCTCAAAGCATTGGGAGGCCGACGTGGAAAAGTGATCCCAAAATCAATAGATGCAAGAGGAGCGTGACAGCAGTTGGCTTCTAGGAGGGTTCGAACCAGTTCGACCGGTTGTGGCGGAATGTCAATGTTATCAGTGGTTCGCAGAAAAGACATTAGTGGTCGAGAACAACCAGGTTTAGGGCCATTCTATGCCGAAATGAGGGAGGAACCTGTGAGCTTATTGAATTCCTTCAGGTTTTTTTTCGGATCATGATAATATTCTGAGTGCATTTTGCTCTTTTTGTTACTTAGGAATCTTCTTTTTCTCTTTAAACACGCCAAAAACTATTACCCATAACCAAAGACAATATATGAATAATATGAAAATGCGTAACGCACAACAATTATTCTGCCAGGACCTAGCGCTGGAATCAGGGTTTCAACAAATGTATGTGTGTATGTATTCTAGATCTGCTTACATTTATAGGTTTTTTTACAGTGCTTTCGAAATGCATGAAATTTACATACATATGCACAGAAGTTACGGCAGGGGGAATAAAGTAGATGATAATTTCTATTTCAAGTAATACAAATTAAGAAAAAAATAAATACATATACAGAGAATAAACCTTCTTTTTCCAACCAGTCAATAAATCATTTTTGAAGAAGAAGAAATTTCATGAAAATGTTTTTGTCTCAAAAATTGTCTTCTTGGCTTGTGCGTACTCACACATGCAAGCGCCTTCTATTTTTAGATTTCTAAGCTATCATATGTGAACGACCGAGACAGGCTCATCCAAATCTTGCTTGCAGGTTGCAGTTCCAAAGTACCCCAGCGACGCACACTGCATGAGGCAGAGTGTACGAGCGAGAAAGAATGACAAAAAAAGGCAAGCATCAGTAAAGCTGCGGGACGCCTCTGCAAATGAATTTCTTCATTCTGCTATAATGATGATAAAATCAAATCCCAATTCGGTGATCTGATAGATATAGTTATTCCCGACGGAATTTAAATTTCCCTTATCTTCAAAATGGTGGATACAGCAGATTTTCGTCCTTTATGGGGGCGGGGATAATTTTTAAAATTTATTTTTATCAGTGTGATATCACATCAGTTTAGAGGAAAATTCGACGCTAGCCCTTATAGTCTCTGAGTCCCGACAAACAAGACGGACAGACAGACATGTCTGTATTGACTTGGCTATTGATGCTGATCAATAATATATATACCTCATGGAGTCTGAAACGTTTCGTTCTGTTACGAAAATACGATATACCCTATTTATTCTTCGAGTACCGGTGGGCGTTGTACTTACTTGCCAACTGCTGGCTTTGGAGAAGCAACTGGGCCAAAAGCTGCGTATCAAACGTTGCGGGCTGGGCCGTGTTCTGGTATTCGTCGTCACTGCTGCTTCCATAGCCGTGGCCGTGGCGATGGCTGTGCCACTCAGCAGATCGTTGTCGCCGCATCTGATCGCAGCCGCCGTATAAATACTCGCTGCTTGCTGCACTTGCACTGGAGATGACGCTTCCGGCGCGTTTACGGTCAATTGTGTCTGGATCTTCTCGGATTCAACTTCAGTTGAATTATGAACGTAATTTTTGCCAAAAAATGTATCTTCATTTGTTTCTACCAGGAGCTGATGCAGCTTCTGATCCAGTACTCCTGCTTTAGTGTCTGTGCCCATTAACACATTGCTCTAGCGTCCGGCTGGGCGGCTCCGCATCAGTCCTTGTTCTCCGGACGGGACAAGACGGTACGTTACTGACAAGACCCCGAAGTTACTGAAGTTCTTAACCAAATTAACGCTGCAACGATAAAAACGACAAAGTGTCAGACAGCATGAGCCAGTCGAGTCCTGTGCGTCTATAAATGGATGGGTAGGCTGCTACTACTACAAGGGGGTAAAACGGCCGTAGTACACCTCCAAGAAATAAAGCCATAAATGCACGAAAATACAAATAAATAGCAGTCGGCTCAGAGCAACGAATGTAGCTCACAATCCAACCGCCCCCGGTACTTTCCCGGTACCAAGCAGGCGTTCAAGGGCCATGTGAATCCGTTTGGATTCTATTGCCTGTTGTGCTAGGCAGCGTTTACATGCGGAATCCGGAGTTCGGACCGACATTCGTACATTTTGATTAAGATAAGCGAGAATTCGAATGCGAGTAGGGCCAGGTACAGGGACAAGTGGATCATTACTGCCACAATCCTTAACTCCACGGTTGAAACTCTGTATTTTCCAACATCTTTCTATAGGGGTAAATAGGGTATGTTTTTTGAATTTGTGGTCGAAAGTAGATGCATTTAACGCACAGAAGGAAACGTTTCCGACCCCATAATGTATATATTCTCTTGATCAGCATCAATAGCCGAGTCGATATAGCCATGTCTGTCTCTCTCCTCGTCTGTTCTTCTTTCCGTCCGTCCGTCCGTCTGTCAGTCCTGATGAGCGTCTCTCTGAGTACAGACTATAAGAACTAGATCAACCAAGTTTTTAATCCAGACTTCTGTAAAATCGAACCGTTTCAAGTGTATTTCAAAATTTCACCCCGCTTCCTTGCGCACCCACTAAAAGCGCAAATCTTTGACATCTACAATTATGAAAATAGAAGAAAATAAAAGAGAGTTTCAAGGAGAGGGGCCATATATATCAGATCACCAAATTGAGATCGGCTAAGATCATTATTATAGCCAGAATGAAGAAAATCATTTGCAGTGTCTTCGAGCACCCACCCCCTGGAGCAGCGTTGCTTATGATTATGCAGTGTGTTGCTCTGGTGAAGGATGACGAGCTAAAAGGACATGTTGGTGTGAGAAGTGATGTAGATAAAAGATTTTAAAAACTGTAAAATTCAACAAATCAAAAGGTTACATATGTATATACTCATGTATATATCTATCAGACTAAGGTACATATGAATGTACATATATGCATACATACATATATACTGACTGAGTACCGGGTATAAAAGTTTGACGCGTACGAAGCGTCTCGAAAACTTTCCTACTCGTCTTTTTTTTCGGCCTTTCCAACAGCAGGTGCAGCAAATGTCGATATTTGCATAAGTATGTTTTAAAAGTGCTCATGCGACACAAAAAAATATAGGAATATCCAGACGCAGTTTGAATATTATATATTTATTGTAAATTTAAAAATAATTAAATTTTCAGATCGTCACAATAGGGAGCGGCGTTGCTGGTGTTATGGATCATCCCAGCGAATCACTCCCGATCGAGGAGGAAGTGTCGCCTCTCAAGTTTTGTATATTCACGCAGATGTCAATAATGCGTCCTGCGCACCGAGGGCTTCTACTGAATCAATTGCATTCTAAACTAGACAGAACCGAAATGAATGATACAGCAATTCGGGTTTGGTAGCATGATGGTTTTTGGCCACCCCACCCGTGTGGCTACGCCCAAATGCAATGCGAACATTTGTCAGCATCAACTGCGAGGAAAATTTGCTTACGAATTAAGAAAAGTATTACATGTGTGCCTGGAAAAATATTGCATAAAGTGGGGGTCAATAGGACTGCTGCCGGTTGGTGTTGTGGTGCTTGATTAGTGCTAGGAGGTGTACGCAATTATTTTGCTTTCTCCATTTTAACAATTGGGATAAGGAGAAACAAAAGTGAGCGGCAAATGGGGAAATGGGTAAATAAGTAAATGAATGAATAAATGGACAAGTCAGCCCAACCCATTCCTAATCTTCAAATCTCATTTGCAGGGGTATGAAAAGTGGGTCATTTAAACTTAGCTATGAGGCGAGGAGGCGTTTGGAAGTTTAATATGCATTCCCAAGTACGAGAACAAAATGGCACAAGGAGCCAAAGAATTGTGTGTTGACTCGAGATTTAGCGCCCTAAAAGTACGTAATGAAATGTTCTTTTACGCATTTTCCCCAAAACTTTTCCCGAACCACAGTCCCTCCTCGTGCCTTCTTTGCCGCAAGAGCTTTGACAGCTCGACGCAGCTCTTTCATCAGACGCCCCCTTCAATAAATTCTCGTCTAAGAATTTCAATTCAGAAATTACCTCAAAGAGATAATCATAGGGGGAACCTAGACGATGCAGAGAGTTGCTACTTTCCTAAAAACAGGTTCCTTCTTTACGGAAACGTATTTGAAACCTTTTCTCGGACGTCTCTAAACTCCTATTTACCCGTCTATTGGAATGTCTGGACTTAACATTGGTTTTGCTCTAGCTCTTACGGACAGACAGACATGACTCGATGGCCGATTCTTGACATGGTGCTGATCGAAACTGTATACATACTACTTTATGGGGCTGGAAATGGCTCTTTGGGTGTTCCACACACACAAAATTAATATGTCCCCAAAATCGTGGAGTACCGGGTACAAAAACCTGTCTCTCGTTTCGTCTTCCGATTCAACCACGGAATTGTCTGCTCCTCATGTCTTCTCACGTGGGGAGTAAAAAGAACAGCTACTGCAACTTAAGTCCCACACATGAATTAAAAAATCGAGCCCACAGATCCTTTTTACTCTTCGAGTACCGGGTATAAAAAGTAAGAAAAGATCTGGTAGTTTAATCGAAAATGCATTTGCGATTTGCCAAGAATGCATATGGTTCGCCAAATGTCCATTGTTGCCAAAAGAGCGAAAATTATAAATAATTATTTGATTAATTTCAGTTAAATTATTATTATATTATAACTTAGTTATAAATTATAACTAACTAATATTTATTATAACTCTCTTCTGCGCACAGTTGTTTCTTCCATTTTTCACTTTTCACTATAGAAATAATTGTAAACTATATTTTCCTGAAGTGTCTACCAGCTGTTCTCTCAGTCCACTGTCAGTCACACGTTCTTTCCAACGATATACGGATACAAATCTTTGATTTCCGTTTACTTTTCTGGAAACTCAACAAACGAGACAACAAACAAAAAACGAGCTTCTAACTGAACTGGTTCATTCATCCTAAGAGTAAAGAAATGTATTAGAATATATTAAGCCACAGAATCATTAAAAATCTGCATAAAGTTTTAAAAATTCACTGGATAGTGGAATTAATAGAATTTAGAAGCTTTAATGATAATCCGAATGAAAGAATGGTAATGCAAATTTCTTTTGGCCTTTATCCAAAGGAGTTAGGACTGTCTTTCATATGGCTGCTGCCTGCAGGAATTGGACCAGGACACACGTCGGACAGTAGGTCGCTAGAGATGATTGCCTAAAGCAAACATAGACAGGGTCGCAAACACCGCTTCCACTGCACTAGCCCGAGATCCAGTAGATGATTGCTGCTGAGGACAGCCCAGAATGTTGCTCACGTTATAGCAACAGCAACGGAGCGAGTGGAAGATTCGTGAGAGGATGTGGAGGGCGTGGAGGGCTTCAAGGCTTACCAACAAAAGGATGGATAGATGTGGATGAATGGATGGCCTGTCCTTTCTTGGGTCATCGGCATGGGCATGCAAGTACACTAGTATACATGAATGTGTTAAAAGAAACGTGCTGTACGCGGAGCTGATGGCAGGTGGCGCATACGTAATGCATTCAGGTAGAATGCATATGTGTGCACTCAGAGTGCCACATATGTAGATACGGACTCGCACACCTACATGAAGGAAAGAGACAGACAGAGAACGTGTGTGAACAGTCTCTTGATTGTGTTATTATTATTGTTTCAAGTGTTGCTTTCTCTTCCCTCTTGTTTATCCGCATCCATTGTACATACATACATTTGTACATATCTGTATATGTAACTGCCGCTGTGATGTGCCAAAGGGCATGTGGCAGGGGCCACGTGACGCGAGACTTGTGGCACGGGCGTTCACAGTGGTTACAATGGTTAAATCCATTGTGCGTCAGTGGACAGCCCAACTCGAGTGGAAGTGATTTCCCAGAAGCTTAGAAAACTGTCATCTCAATTATTTTACAACGATTTTTTTGGCATCACATCAAACTGATTTTTCTGGAGTCCTCGGATCTGATCCAACATATTCATTATCCTGCCGTATCCACTGTGCTACTTTGACAACCCGCTCTACTTGTGGGTCACGTTCCCCGATCCCTGCCCCCTGTTTCTTGTACCCGGTCTAAAAAGATGGAGATGAAGACGACAGATGTAAAGAGAGAGAATGTAAGAAATTTAAAATATTTAAAACTGGAAAAATACGGTCACATTCACATATGTACATATGTATGAATTTACATATGTACACAAAAAGGTGGTAGTAATTTGATATATGTAGGTAAGTTCCCATTAATGGAAATAAAATAATTTCGTATTGGCTCAGATTACTTCGATTCTGTATTTTAGTGGGCGTAGATTAGTCCTATCTTAAGTCTGCCCTTCAATGGATTATTTATGTAAGGAATCGATCATATTCTCATCGCATTACAGATGCATACATCCATATGTACATACATATGTGTGTTTTACGTTTTAGTTTTCCGTTTCTGACCTTTGACTCTGTCAGCCGGGCTCGATTTTTACTTTCCCAAAAACTTTCCAATCTTGTTAAATTCGAGTCCAAGTTATATCGATATATCTACTTATCCTATCTCATTTTTTTCGGGGGTTGTTTCCACTGACCCTTTACTTTGAACCGGGTTAAAATATCCCTAATATTAATTTATTTACTTACACAAATCTTTGATTTCATTGAACCATTGCTTTCCAGTAGAAAACACGGACGGAAAACAGAGCTCTTGGCCACAGGCGAGCAGGCATTTCCTTCAGACACTATTCCACTCCAGGTACTAGTCAGGGATAATTAAACGAATGCGTGCATATTGTGCCTTTATCTGGCAATGCCACACCAACCAAAGCAGCAAAAATCAGCTCTGCCTGGAATATAGGTTAAGTGCAGCAGGATGCTGGTGTCTCAGGATGCATGATTCAGGCTCGAGCCACTGCCAGGTGGTCGTAGAAAAAAAGATAGGTAACCCGCTTCTCCTCTTTCCCTCACGTAACTCATTTTATTCATGAATATAAACCCCATGATGAGGGTGTTAATATTTGTTAGATGTTTGCATGGCTGAAAAGAAAGTCTTACACACCTGAAAGCATTTCGCAGACAGTTACGTATATCAGGTTCAAAATGAATCCAATTTTGACCACTGTTTAAAAAAACAACACTCTGGAAATCAAGCGGAAACATTGAACACTGTGATTTTCCAAAGCTCATTGAAGAAAATGCATCCAAGATTATCCCTATGCACCATAGAATAATAATTATGTATCTGATCTAATAAAGCTAATATTTTGTCTTTATTGGTATCCTACGTTATCTTATTTTATTTTTTGTCTGTTGTGAAGTATGCAGCTGGACTGAAGCGGAATTTTTGTAATGACGATAAAGCGCCAGGATGATTCTTTGCTGTTTCCAGATACAGCTCCGGATCCAAGACCGTGTTCTCTGCTCCACTTCCTGGTGCCTGCTTCTGCTCCTTCTTTTTTGCTCATTAAAAATTTCCCTTCGTATTCCAAAGTTGAATTTAAACTGTTTCTGTTGGCAGTGGCGTGAAGTGCGTATAGTTATTTTAACTGCAACTTTGCAAGAATACACACAGCTATTCAGAGATACAAACACACAGAGAGGGAGAGAGATAAAAAGAAAGAGAGACAGGGAGAGCGAGATACAAAAACAGAGAAAAACGGAAAATATATGTTGAGAGAAACAGGAAACAATGCAACGTGAATAATGAATTAAAAACACAAAGCAACTTTTTTCGCAACATTTACTTCCCTGCCTCCTGCTCCTATCTATATGGGTTCTTGTGATATTATTTTTCCGTCTCCCAGGAAAGTCACTTTAACATAGTTTTATGTTTATGTACATATATAATCTATGATAAATTTCATATCGAATTTTCTTATTTTAATATATACCAGGGTTCGACACCCATACCTCGCGCTTCGCTGTGGCGTTTGTGTGCGAAGACAGCAAACGGTACCCAGAAAGACTTTGATAAAAGTACGAGTCACTGTAACATACGTGTACGTGCGTGGCAGCGATACGGCGGAGCCTTGTCCTATGTGCAATAGATAGGGCCGTGCCGAGGCCTGATATACACCAATGCCTATGCTATAAGTCAGTGAAATTAGGGTCTTATTTTCGATAATATTTCAAAAGAAACTAGTACTTCACTTCAGAAGTTGTGTATCATATTTATTTAGGTTTCCACGTTGTTCCAATGTTTTAAATGCGAGAAAAAGAGGTTAACTATTCTTCTTCTTGCTTCTTAATCGTCACAACTGTTCATACCCGGTACTCAGTAGTACACCTAATCGCTCTTTTAGCTCGCCTCCTTCCCTAGAGCCGCACACTGCAGAGGCAGAGGCCGCACAGTGCAGAAGCAGAGTGTGAATGAGAGAATGTGCAAAAAATCAAATAAAATTCACTGGAAGTTAATTTCTTTATTCTGGCTATAATAATGATCCAATATGATCTCTATTCGGTAATCTGATAAATACCTCCCTCATTCCCTAGGAAATTTAGTTTTCTTTTATTTTCAAAATTGTGGCTGTGGGAGATTTTTGGCCCTTGTGGTCGAGGAAGGGGCGAGGCTCATTTTTTTAGCTTTTATAGTCTCTGAGATCCAGGCGCTCAACAAGACGGACGGACAGGCAGACGTGGCTCTCTCGACTCGGCTATTGATGCTGATCAAGAAGATATATACATATATATATTCTCTGAAATAAATATCTCTCATGGGGTCGGAAAACTTTCCTTCTGTGCGTTACATACATCCGTTATTAACCGCAAACAATTATATACCCTATTTACTCTTCGAGGATTTGGTATAAAAATAACTTTATCAACCTTTACATTGAACATGCAAATCGTAGGATAAGTAGTAATCATCCACGTTTCTTTTTTGTGGGTCAAAATTTAACAGATCGTAAGAATCTTTACATGAACGTAAGTATAAGACGTCTAACGGTTAATGAGCCCCAGTCGTCTCTTAAACAGCTTTCAGTGTACTCGCAGTGTTTGTACCTGGACAAGTAGGAGTACGATAGAGTGTAGTTGACTGGCTCCCAAGTCATTAAGACTAATGGCCACCTAAGCAGCGGAGCCAGAGCCAGCAGTTGCCGAATCCACCAGGAATCCCGGTTAGCAATGAATGGGTAACGGCTGTGACGCCTGCTGTTTCGTGGCGTTTTACTGGAGGGTCTCGTATCCATTTCCCGTCCATGTCCCGTGTATCGTGGCGCTCGGTTTGCTGGAGGAATTTTTTGGCTTTGGCTTTGTACCTACAATTGTAGTCTGACTCTGTTTATCAGTGTCTGTGTCTGTCTATCAGTTTCTCTCTTCAGGCGTAATCTATTTGCTTCCTTCTGTGCAATTTAATAGTTTAAGGCTTATATTCTTTTCTTTTCTTTTTTCCTACCCTTTACCTTCCTCCAGCTCATCATTGCAATGCATTGGCTCGTTTCGAACTTTTTCGTGTATTTTATTGACTGCCATTGAATTGGTTTTGATTCTGAATTCTTCTAGATGTCTTTTTCTCATTCAGCTTTATGTTAATTTAATTTGTATAAACAGAGTTCTTGAGATCTGGACATACTTATTTGATATGCCAATGTCCATTCATATACTTACTCATTTGAGTTTTCCATACAGATTATTTGAATGGTAAAACTGCAGCAGATCGCTTGATGATTAATCATAAATGTTACATAGGTTACATAAAAGGTTGCAATCTGCATATTTTGAACTGATAAATTGTCTAATTACTTATATTTTACCCATTTAAATTGACTTTTCCCCTTTTTATTTATTGTCCATCTTATACACTCCTTATTATACCCGGTACTCGAAGAGTAAATAGGGTATATTGTATTTGTGCGAATAACGGTTGTATGTAAAGCACAGAAGGAAACGTTTCCGACCACAAAATATATATATTCTTGATCAGCATCAACGGCCGAGTTGATTGAGCCATGTGTCTGTCTGTCCGTCTTGTTTGTCGGCTAGTTCTCAGAGACTATAAGAGCTAGAGCCACCAAATTGCGGCTCCAGACTGCTGTATGCTCACACTGAAACCATTGTATTTCAAAAATTAGCCCCGCCCCCGCAAAAGGGCGAAAACCGCACGCAGTGTGCGCCTCTGCCTCTCTTTTTTTTTGACAAAAAACCGCTAAGGTACAGATGAAGTACTGAGAGCCGGGTATAAAAGTTGTAACGCGTAAGAAGCGCCTCACACGTCCCTTCTCGTTTTATTGCATATCCTTCAGTTCTTCAAAGAAGTAGTTCCCACTTGCTTGGTAAATTGTAGTTTGGAGAGACCCGCATGATTTTTGGTGCGCTCGACTGGTCGCCGGCGTGAGTGGATCTAGCCGTCATCACATTCCATCCCCTGGGCCTTGTCTTTGTCATGTCTTCCTTTGTGGCTCCTCTAGGCCGCACTTGTGCCTTGCGTTTTCGGTGACTTCAAGGAGCAGACGGCACAGAAGGACACGCTGCATTCATTAAGTGCATATTCTTTCATCTCCCTAGGCCGACAACAAACTCTCTCTATATCTCTCACTCTTAGTCTGAATCTGCTCGTGCCACATAATCGTCAGTGTTCATAATTTTGCCAAAAGCAAAAGGGACTGGGGCTGGGTCTGGGGCAGAAATAGCGACAGAGGCAGTGACAGAAGAGGGTAGAAATGTATGCTTGACATAGAAACGAGATTTTCTGCTGACTGACGGCCATTTAGTATCTGATTTAGTTTTGGACAGACTAAACTTTTTTAGGGGCCGTCGTCAATGTTTGAACATCGATCCTGGATTTGTATTATTTTTAGCCACTTGTTATGGATCAGAACAAACGTGCAAATTGCTCTTCGCGTTACAAGTATTACAAGAGATAAAGGTATCTAAGCACATTAAAATCTATTTTTATATGCTATAGCTACGTTCCTGCTTGGAAACTCCGCTCGCTAAGGAATTAAATATTTGAAATTCAAAAATAGCACAATTGCAATTGACTTTCCCAATCATGCCTCAGACGTCTTTTTCCATTCGTTTAGCCATTTAATTGGGCATGTCGCTTGGCTTTTGTCGTTTAACCAGGTGCATAATAAAAAGTGTCCCATATTTTTGGTGTCTATGCGGTTGCCGTTCATATTTATGCCTTAACTGTGTCAGTCGCTGGTCATTTTCCCTCTTAACGATGAAGTACAATTGTTACAAAAACAAAATCAGTAATTAACGGAACGGCATTGCGAGAGGCTGTAAAAAAAGAAACCCAGAGAGCGAAAAATGAACACATACTCTGTCTTAGGAGCAAAACAATCTTTCGAAATGCAAAGCAGAGTAAAAAGAGTGTTTGCTGTTTTAATTAATATGAATCTACCTTATAGAATATGGAAAATTTATGGGAATAAAATTTTGGCTAAATTGCTCATCCTAAAAAAAGTCAATTGAACCAATTGTTTTTTATACCCGGTACTTGAAGAGTAAATAGGGTATATTGTATTTGTGAACAAAAGTGAATGTATGTAACGCACAGAAGGAAACGTTTCCGACACCATAAAGTATATATGTACATATATTCTTTATCAGCATCAAAAGCCGAGTCTAAGTCTGTCTGGCTGTCTGTCCGCTTATCCGTCCATCTTGATGAGCGCCTGGATATCAGAGACTAGAGTATATCAGATATCAGAGATATCAGAGACTAGAGAGCGAGAGTCACCAAATTTTGTGTGAAGGAAATGCTTTCTTTTCTAGCAGATCCAACATGCAACGATGCATTCTTTGAAACAATATAGGTTTTTCTAAAATTCTTTAACTCTATTCGTACGTCTTTAAGGTATCAAAATACCAGCATGGGTTTATAAGGACATAGGATACATAGGGATTTAAACCCCGCATTCAAAATTTGAGTGAACCCGTTCCGGGTGTGGATTGACAAGTGGTGCGACTGTTGTTGGGTTCATCCTGACGGGTTTCCGTGGCCATCGAAACCTGAATTATGTTAACGCCTCCTGCATTTGTTTTGTATAGTGTGGAATCGGTTGGTTGATTGACTGACTGAAGTCTGCCATGTCCCCTTGGTTCTGCCTGCCATTTCTGTCTGTTTGCACACCGACGATTTAATGCAATACGAATGGCAAGGGAAGCATCAACCCAGCATCCTAACCCATCGACACAGTGACGCACAAAGGGGCGCCTTCGCCCATTTCATCTTGCTAAACTAATAAGTTTTGATCGAATCATGATATCCAAAGCCGGGTTTCTAGCACCGCGGAAAATAAAAATTCCTGTCAAACTTCATGTAAAGAAAACTGCTCCAGGAATTTTTCGTTTGTTGAGCATCCAGCAACGTAAACGATATCGATTATCGATATGAAGAGCGTGTGTGGACTGAGAGAATAGATGGTATACACACAACAATATAGTTGTTAAGTTCCACAAACAAACGAAATGTATAGGACAGGCCTTTAATGAAATCTGCTCGAAGCAGGGTGTGGAATGAGAAAATTTGGAACAAAATAAGCAAATCTGATTTGTGGGGCGGAAGGAGTCTTGACGAAATTTTGAAATTCATTAGAAACAGTGTGATATTTTAGATAGCTAACGAACGGCTATAGCGACTCGGCTCTTGATGCAGATCAAGAGTATATATACTTTATGGGGTCGAAAACGTTTCCTTCTGTTTATTACATTATTCTGTCTTTTATTCATCTTGGAGTAAAGGGTATAAAAAGAGACACAATCAATATTAAATTTCCGCAAGCTACATCTGTATTTTTTGTTTATGGCAACAATCCTCTAGCTGCACTCTCCTGGCTGGGCAATGGGCACTGCATTATCCCGGACAGGGTAATGCATTGTCACTTTCTTCGGTCAAGGTAATACAGTGTCTAGTGAAGGCATGGTCCATCGTCTTTCCCATCTCAAATCGGGGGAACTGAACCAATGCCATGGCCAGCCACAAGCACCTACGGGCCAAACATGGAACGAAAGAAGGAGAAAACAGGGGTTGGGATGTCAACCCAAACGTCGGTGGAATGCGTGACTGCTACCTCCGGCGGGCACGGGGAGGAGCAATTATCTCCGCGTGTCGCCAGCGGTCACACCTCAGACATGGCGGGAGCAGGTCATGTCGGTTGCAAAGGGACTGCCGCACTACAACCACCTCACTCCAGGCTGAGCCGCTCAGATCTGGAAAGCGTGCTGGCTGATAGCTACTCGGAGGAAGAAAGCCTTCTCCGCTCGCCGGATCCGGCACCAGCTCCCTGCGTAGGGAAGGGCCAAAGCGTTCCAGAGAGGAGATGAAAGCTAAAGCGCAATACAAGGCGGTCTTTAAAATCCGGAGCCGGTTCCGAGGCAAGGCGGACCTCTCCACAGGCGAACACGCCAACAAGGTGGAGGAGATGCTTGTCACCAAGAGGCAACGCTCCGCCAAAAGTGCCATCACGGACACTCCGGCGAGCAAGCGGAAGCGCGGGTCCAAGAGCGCAGCCCCTCCACCAAAAACGAAAAGGTTTGATGTGTCCAAACGACATATAATGGCACTCATTGACCGGAGCGCCTAGAACGGGAAGTTGACAGAGGCGCTGTGGAAGTATGGCACGTGATTGCTCGACTTCAGTGCGGATCTACTAGGTTCCCAGTCACCAGGACATCGAAGGAAACAAGGCAGCGGACTCTCTAGCGTCGGGCTGGCAAACGACAGACTTGAGAGCGTGCCGGTCTCTCTTAGAGCGCTAAAAAACGCCCAAGAAAAGCAGGTCAGACTACAGAGCAGGAAGAAGTGGAGCAGTAGTGAAGCGACGCGACGGTTCATACTCCCCATCCGGATATCTGAGAGGCATACTGGCCTGAGTGGCCCCACTGAGGGCCGTCCGGGTTAACCTAACCTAACCTATATCTGTATTTGCTGTTGACTGTTCCACAAACAAAGCCGGCCCGGCCCCATTTGTTCGTATTCACGTCCACCGTGCTATTAAAGTACAACTTATTTCCAAAAGGAAAATTGAATTCAAAGGATTACGAATGCAGCAAATAACGAAAAAAACAATTCGTGATTAGCGAATCGAATGTTTCCAAAACGAACCTGATGGTATCATCGAGCCTACGCTTTTTGCGAGTGTAAAGAAAGCATCATTCGTAACCGGTGCACTTGAGTACTGAGTACATTTGCTCCTATCAGGGGAATATCGACATACATATATCGCGCTTCGTTTTTGCGATGGTGTGCGAAACGATAATGTGCCCTGTTTTAAACGATAATTTTGGGCGCACCTGTAGGTTGGCTACACGAACGCCCATACAGCGACAGGGAGGGAGCGAAAGTTTCAACTTCAACTTTCAAGTTGAAGCCGATGAAGAGTTCAAACTTGAAACTTTCATATTATTTTACATGAGTTGGCAGGAAAATGTCGAGGAAAACTGGAGCCCAAATGATTAATAAACAACAACCAAACAGAGCAAAAGGAAGTCGTTTAAGGAGGCACTCGGTGGTCAAAAATTCTATTTTTAATGAATGGTAACGTGAATCTTCAACAAAACGATTGCCGAATGCCTAGAAGAGCTAAAGTCGAAGAGGAAAAGGGTAAGGTAAACGAAGACTTTAAAATGATAATACATTAATAGAAGGCGAATGCCTTCTAGGAATACTTCAAAAGGATAATACATTAATAGAAGGTGAATCGATTAAAAAGCTACCGAAATGGGGGGTAAGGGGAAGTCTGAACGAATAATCGATAAGCAAAGTCGATGGAAAACATTTCCATGTTAAAGATATTAATGAAATTAGGTTATTAGTACTGTTAGAAGTTTACCTTTACAGAACTCGATAGATCAAAAGGTCTGCGAATTATGACTAGGAAGAACTTGAAGGATGCTATCCAGGTTATCCAGACACTATATTGACCCACCGATTTGCACCAACAAGAATGTATGCATTTTAGGAAAGGCCGTGTAGCAGGCTTTTCATGCTTTTGACCCAGTTGATCTATCTCCCTTGTAACAGAAATATTAACTTTACCGATCTAATCCTTGTGAATGCGAGCATCTCCTTCCCTTCGGTGGATTCTGTTGTGCTCTATGGGCTTTCCTTTGTATGTGCTCCGCTGGCCATTTCATTCTCTCTGACAGCCTTAAACTGCAGTCTTAACAATAAATTTCATTTGCACCTTCCGACTTTACTTGGCTCTTGACTCCTTGACTCCTGTACTTGCACTTCGTCTTGCTCTTGGTGTGGCTCTTAGTATGCTTCTGGAATTCGTTCTGGACATGACTCAGGCTATCTACTTCTACTTTTCCTTTAAGCGTGGGTCCATTCTGTTGCCTCTTCCGCTTGGCTGAGCTTGAATTTGACTTAATTTCCCATGGCCAAGTGTCGTAAAGCATTCACAGCAACAACAAATATTTTCTTGTTTTTCAAAATTACTTTATGATTAATACATTTGCATGATATTAATGCTGTACTGGACTTGATATTTTTCGAATGCATATTATTGATAGATACTCGTTCCTTTGAGCGATACACACCATCTACCACTCGGTCCCAAGCAAAATTGAATTTTTGACACTTGACAGGGACTGGTAATTTTAATTGATGAATTTTCAATTAGAATGCCATTCTTAGCGGAACTCGTGTTCCCTTTTTCATCGGCTGGAAATGAAGTTATCTGTTCTTGCAGCCTCGCATTTGGGTCACAGTCTGAAAGCGGGCTGGTGCACTCAACCGAACAATATTGTATGAGAGGCGTCTGTCTGGGCCAGTCCCTGGCACAAGGCAGGGGTATATATATATGTATATATATATATTTTATTAAATATTTTTAGACAGTGCGAAATTTTGAATGCAGGGTATTTTTAGTAACAATAATATAACGATGCTACCACAGGTTCAATTCGATCTTTAAATGAAATAATTTAACTTCCCAACTTGTCCGTTCCTTAATTTTTCGTCACTGACCATTTATGTACATAGTCGAAAAACACTTATTTAGTATATCTGACAAGTAACACTACTCGACAAAATCGAACTTTTGTTCCGCATCGAACCAAACCGACTTTTTCAGATACACTCTGATAGAGGGCTCTAAATTTGTATAAAGAATTGAGTATTTTTTCTATGGCAGAATTTTTGTTTTAAAGAATTTTTAAAGTCTTGTATTTTTTCTAACGGCTTTTTTGTTGTTTTTATTTCACATAACTTAATACTAAAATTGAAAAAAAATCCTAACTAGGTCGGTATTTAACGGAAGAGTACGGGGTTTTAGGGTTGGTTTTCGCTCTTTGTTGTGGTGGAAGGGGGCGGGGCGAAATCTTCTAACAGAGGGATATCACATGAGTCTTCACATACAATTTGGTGAATCTTATAGTCTCTGATATCAAGGCGCTCATCAAGACGGACAGACAGGCAGACAGGCAGACAGAAATAGACTCGTCAATTCATGCTGATCAAGAATACATATACTTTATGGGGTCGGAAACTTTTTCGAATACGGGGTATAAAAAGTTTAAATTGTTGTTGCAGAATCGTCTTTCCATATGGAATAAAGAATATATCAAGCGATATGCAAAACAATGCAATCGAAAATGTTTGTGTTCTTTAATCCATTCAAAATCATTTATATTGTTTTCGCCTCTGGTATTTTTATTGCTTTTATTCTACTATTTGGATTTTCACCTCGTTTTTCATTATTTTGCATAGTTCAAGCCATGTAGCGGAAAATGTGGAGAATCGGGATAAGCGGTCAGAGGGTTCGTCATGCAAGTACATATAATGAGTTGTTTGCCAACAATTTTTTTTTAGGTTATTAGGGCGTAACGCGCTTGCTCATTCATATAGACAGACAGTCACGCCTCCACACACACTTAAAATTTACACCCTGAAGTTGGGGACAGAGTGAATGTGGCAGTGGAAGAGTGTGAGGTGGAAATTTCACTAAAAGGCTGGGAGCAAGCAATGCATACAAAAATGAAAGGGGAAAACAGGTTGGATTCTTTGCACTCACAGTTACGCGAATATCGTATCTCGCTGTGGCAGTCTCAGGAAGTTTTCCCGTATCTGTTTCGAGCCAATATTTCAAACACAAGGACATATGTATGTTGACCAGTACAATCATGAATCTTTACCTAAAGAGCCGCTCACTGCATCGAAAATGTATACCCAAACACTTTGTGGTTATACCCGAATATATATAAGTTATGTAACAAAAGGAACGCTACCTCTGAAAAAATACCAGTACATAAAAATTATAATTTTGTCGAATGCATATACATTATATTTATTATTATATATATAAAACTGACATGAAGATATTGTAGGCATGGTCTTTCCTTCTACCTTCCTTCTTCTACCTTCCTCTAAACGAGAAGATTTTCGTACAAAATACATTACGTGCAGACCATCCATTTCCATCCATATATGCTTACCGAATGTGATGACAATATGCCCAACATACTGGTCATCAGGCCATTGGATGGGGAGGGACGAAGTGGCTTCATCGTTTAAAGCGGATTTGATGCTAAACATTGTGTGTGGCCTTTTATTTACATACCCGGACCCGCATCCTTAAGTGCTTTTGGCCATGAATATATGAGTTTAACTTGCTGCCAGTTGACCGTCGCTATGCCCGCTGTACGTGTTTTTTATTTCAAATAAAATTTAACATTCTTCGGGTATTTAAACAAAGATTTATTTGATATTTTTATCTTGTCTGTTTGTCGCTATCTCTGTCTCTACTTTTCCTAGTATGAGTGCGTGCGTTTTATAGTGGATCCCAGCCAAACACTAGGGTGTAGGATCTAAAGCGGAAGCTCAGACAAACGAAAAACAGCGAGCGTAAAAACGAGCTGAGGAAAACGAAAGTTGTAAGTAGAGAGTTGAATCCTTTCTTCTTCACCACGTCATGCATGGCCCACTCCATATCCAGGCGGTGCTCATGCTCCCCCATGTATGTGTCTATCTGTTGGCCATTGTTTGAGGATTTGTTTGGGGACTTGTTTCATATTTTACGATAACTCCATTTATGGTTGCTCGTCCGTTGCCTCTCCTTCCATCGGACATTCCGGTGAATGCTTCCCGGTTGCGTTTTAACTTCTCGCGCTAGCACGCTTTTTTAGCTCGCCACCCTCCCCCAGAAACGCACACTGCATGAGGCATGCTGCTCGAAAGGGTGGGGGAAGCCACTGCATTGAATGAATGAATTTCTTCTTCCTAGCTATAATAATGATCCGAGCCGATCTTAATTCGGTGATCTGATAGATAAGGCCATTCTCGACAGAACTGCTTTTTACTTTTCTCTTATCTTCAAAATTGTGAATATGGGAGATTTTTGTCCTTTATGGGGCTGAAGGTTGCGTGGCGTAGTTTGGAAACAAACTTGAATCAGTGTAATATCACATGAGTCTTCACTAACAATTAGGTGACTCTAGCTCTTAAAGTCGCTGAGGACACGGCCTCAAACAAGACGGACAGACAGACAGACGGATATGGACCCGGCTATTATATAGCCGGAGGCGATGGCATAATATGTGCGATTGCATTCTAGTTAACACAAATACGTATGTTGTATATACATATGTTCATCCGAAGATACGGACATAGACTCGGAGAGCGGAAATACAGATGAAGAAACGGATAGAGGACGCAAATAAATGTGGCAGGCCTAAAAATAATTGAAGCAAAACAATAAGAAAATCCCGAAATAACGCCGATAGACGCTGTTGAGATTGCGAAATCTGAAATAGCATCAATATTTAATTTTTAGGATCATCGTATATTGCTTTTTCAAAACCATTCGACCATTCTAGTATATAACGCTAACCGACACGATTTTTCCGCTTCAAACCAAACTAACTTTTTCTGAAAGATATGGGGCTTAGAAATAATTTAAAGATAATTTTTTTGTTTTTCTGACAGATTTTTTTTTTAATATTTAATATTGCGAATTTTTGTAAACGCTTTGTTTTAGGGGTAGCGCTTTTTCACATAACTTAAGAATCTTACATTTGCGTGTAAAGAACTTTGTCATTCTTTAAAACTGATATTTGCATATATAACCTGTACTCAAACACTTTGTGGCTCTAGCTTACAGTCAAGGAAATATTTAGATTTGAAATGCAAAAATTATGATTTTTGTGCCGTATTTTTACCGAAAAATTGATTTTAAATACTTAGGAAAAGAACAAAAAAAATTATTTCCAATGCTTTTGTTTTTTTGTGTACAGGTGCGTTAATTAAGCTTCGGTTAAGGTATTGCTCATCAAAATCAATGGAGAGTCAGCTGAGCTAAAATTGGTCAATCAACATTGCAATGCATTGCATGGAAATTGCATTTCACTCACCACGTCCTGAGTGCGACCTGCTCTATGGTAGCATATCTGCGGTTGTTGCTGTAGTAAGATGGAAGGGTTTCACCTAAAAAAAAATGCAAATTTTAAGAAATTTTAAGAAAGAGCTATGAACTCGACTGAGATCATAAAGGGCTCCAAAGCAAAGATCTTTAATGGATTCAACAAAAATGGAAATAAATTATGGAACAGAACAAATCCACGAACAGACTCGGAAAAGACAAAATTCGTGAAGAATGAAAGTCCGCTAAAAATTAGTTTAAGTAAGTAGGTACATAAGTAAACAATGCGTATATTAGATCAACCTCGTTAAAGTTAATCGGGAATATCCATTAGCATCCAATTTTCAAACCATTAAAAGAAAAGAGGAGGTACACATCTATGTCATATAAACCCATAAATGTATACATATGTACAAATATACATATCTGCATCCATATGTATGTATGCACGATTAATTTCTTGGGAGGATTAAATATCAGTCGATATAGACCGCTTTTTTAAATAATTTATCTATTATCCTATCAATTCAAGACTATTTGATACATTTGATTAAACCATAAACCATAAAGTGTTTGGGTACACTTTATAGATGCTGTAAAGAATGACTAAGTTTATTAGAACCAGATGTAAGATACTTGAGTTGTGTAAAAAAGAAGCACTTCCTCTATAAAAAAAGTTCAAAAAAATATCATGCAATATGTAAGATAAAAAAATTTTAAAAAATAGTTCTGCCATAGAAAAAACTATTTTTATTAAACTTTTTTTAAGCCCCATATCCTTCTTAAAAGGTTGTTCTGGATTGAAGCGGCAAAAACAAGTAGAGTAGTGTTATTTAAGATAAAACGTCGTTTCCTTTGACTTTAATATGTAGATATGTAGAAAATATGCAGATACAAATTATTACTGCTTCAATCAATGCCGGCATTTTTCTCCGTCTGCGTGAACTTAAAATATATAACCGACTTCCTTTGTCGTTCAGTCAGTCAAAAAAGCTATTTTCCGTACACTCCATCTCTCCGTGTTCTGGGCTCACTTCATCTCCTTCTTTATACTCCTCTTTTTACTCTCATCATGCCAATATACAAAACAAAACTACAAACTATGTCTTTTGGCGTATTATGCGTTCAGCACTTATCTTCGTGAAATCTTCGTCATTTCAGGATGTAGACAGATGGGGGCATATACAGAGCATTTACTGTATATATTTTGAATATCATCGATACTAAAGCCGGAGACAGAGACCGACCCAAAGTGGGAGCGTAAGAGGCTTTGGTGTCTTTTATCGCCTTTTCATCGAAGTTATCTTACATATTGCATGAGTCGTTCGCCATACGGAAATTTATGGATGCGTAGGGGGGCACAGTGTGGCACGAGTACGAATGTGCACCCATACAATCGTTTAAATTTGAACGAGTGCGTGTGTGATGGTATGTGGAGATACCGACATGTCGCTACAGAGCCACAAACATGTTCTTCTACATCGATGTTATGCAGCCACTCCAAAATTATGTTCCATGTGAGTGTGGTTGGGCGTGCTCTGCTGCGGCTGTCTCCGTTATAGATTTCTTGGGGGACCCTGCTTATTATCCTTTTTTATATACTTGCTGCCTTGCCATATTTCTATATTTTTTGATGTTGTACAATTGAGTTAAGGGCTGGTAGCACCGCAGCATTTCTTATCCATAACTGAAGCCGTTTGGCTCACACAAACACACACATACACACACACACACATTCCTACAAGTGGAAGAGGCAACGGCTCCTTTTGCTGTCCAAGCCGGGAAAGCCGCCGGGCGAGTCGTCCTCCTACAGGCCCATCTGCCTCCTGGACACGATAGGGAAGGTTTTCGAGAATGTGATCGCCTCGAGGCTGAGTGCAGCCATCGAAGCAGCCTCTCCCCGGAGCAATACGGGTTCAGGAAGGGGACGTCGACGCTGGACGCCATCTCCAAGGTGGTAAAAACGGCAGAGGAAGCCTGCGCTGGTTCCAGATGGAGAGGAGGGTCGAAATCCTACTGTCTCGTGATGACACTCGACATAAGGAATGCCTTCAACTCGGCCGTTTGGAGCCGCACGCTAGAGGCCCTACAGCGTTTAAAAATCCCAGGATACCTGCAGAAGATAGCACGTAGCTACTTCAGCGACAGGGTGCTGTCGTACGAGACCAGTCTGGGTTCCAGGGAATACAAAGTCTCAGCCGGAGTCCCTCAGGTCTCCGTTTTGGGACCCCTGCTCTGGAACGCCATGTACGACGGAGTCCTGAGACTACCGATGCCAGCCAACACCAGCGTGGTGGGGTTTGCGGATGACGTCGCCATAGTGGTGGTGGCCAAGCACCTCGCCGCAGTGGAGGAGCTCACCAACGCGGCCGTCCGAGCCGTGGAGTCGTGGCTTACGGTCGCCGGATTGGACCTGGCAGCGCAGAAGACTGCGGAGGTTCTCATATCGGGCCGGAAACCTGTACAAACAGCAAGTGTGCAGGTCGGTGGCACCACGATACGCTCGCAGAGGGCAATCAAGTATCTCGGGGTGCTCATCGACACTCGCCTCTCCTTCAAGAAGCACTTGGAGTACGTGCAGAGGAAGGCCAGTGAATGGCCTTCACAGCACAGCACGTCCTCTTCGAATGCCACAGGTTTGACCACGAGCGTCTCCGCCTGGAGGCAGTAGTAGGCGCCAGAATCTCTACCGAGACCTTGGTGCCGATCATGCTGTCCGCGCCAAGGGCATGGGAAGCGGCAACAGACTTCGCCTCTAGCGTTATGCGAACTCTGAGAGTGTTGGAGAGGAGGCGTAAGCAGGAGACGGAGTAGGAGCCTTCGAGCGTGCGAGGCTTTGCGGCAGTACCGCGCGCGTTGGGCGCCCACTCCCACTCCCAAGAAAATAGAATAGAAGGAATAAACGAATGAATACAAAAATACATTCCTACAAACGTGTCCTGGAGGAGCTGATGGCAATAAGAGAGTCTAATATAAATATTGCGAATACGCAAGGTTCGTCGCATTGTAGCACGTGTTGTTGCACCTCAAACGCCCAACTTAAGAAGCAGCGATCAAAAGTGAAAGTCAATAGCACATATTCTTGTACTAGCATAGGTACTTATGAACATACTCAACTGAGCTCCACGTCAGCTACAACCAGAACGAATCGTCGCAGGTCCTTTCTTTATCTCTGTTCTCGTCCCATCTCTCATAACAAGTGCGAGCGAAAATGCGAGAAATCGCTCGTTGGCATTATTACAGCTTTTTTGATGTGGTAGTTTTTTCTTTAAATCTTAAATCTTAAGACATTAATTCTGTTGGCTTATTTACCGACCATTATCCCCTCCCATCAATTAGTAGTGTAACCGTATACATTCGGGAGATGGGAATAATTTAGATGGTTTCCACACAAATTTTAGATCAGCAAGAGATTGGAGGGGCTTGATCTCCGGTGCCAAGCGATAGCTTTGGTCCAGAATTCTCTCCCTAGCTCTCACAATATTTGACTAGCTACGGCCTTACATCCACGCCTATTGCACCACACCCACCCACCAATAAACCAATAAACTCCTTTCTTACCATATTTTCTCTCGTCTTCTCTCGACGAGACTAGTACATGGTCATGGCCCACATAAGGGCGACGATGACATTGCTATTCGCGATTTTGGGCACTTAAGTGGAACCTGCCCAAAGAAGACTGTGGAGGGGCAAAAGGGAAACTAGACGTACAAATATTTGGAAGAGAAGCCTTGAGATAGAGAACTGGGGCGATAACTGCGAGGGCCATAAATATTAAAGCTTTTGTTTGCCGTCACAGCCAGAACAGGCTCTGACGGCTCACTCCCCAGTCGGTGCCACTAGATTTAAAGGCAATGACCAACAGACAGAAACAGGGCAGTAGAGGGAGAACGGCTGTCAGTAGCAGTTAAAGTCAAAGTTTAAGCAGCAGCCGAGTAGCAGTCACAGTGACAGTCACGTGCAGCGAAATTTTGCGCATTTAACATTTGAAAGCATTAAATTGAACACGGAGGCGCATACGCAATACATTTTACGATCCTGAACTTAGATACATACATTGCTCTGCAGCACTCAAAGGACTGGTGGAGTGATAGCTGTTGTGGAATGGCAATGGGAATTTTCACAGAATGCCGCAAGTCCCCCAGGTGAATGATAAATTTACTTAATTACTGGTGGAAAAAAATTATTCGCATTTTCTGAAAAGTCGTTTTGGAATGGCAGGATCATTCTCTATAAACACACAGATGCTTCCCGAAAAAAAACCTTTTAGAACAATAGTAAAAACAAACACACCGTGGACTTAAATACCTTCCAGCATAGGTCAACTCACACAGCAAATAATGAAGTGAAGTACACTTATCGTTTGTTTAATATCAGACACTTTCATATTTTACTTTCACAATAATTTAGCAGAGCACTTTACAATTTTAAACATTTATTTATGGACCCCATTCGTTATATAATTTAAAAAAATACTGCCCACGTTAAGATTTTATAGACTATTGCGCACCTTGCACATATTATTAAAACCATATTTGTAATGAGTCTTTAAATAGCAACCATATCACACAACCATTGCCACTTCATCATTTTTGACCTCGTTGCCATTTGAAGTTCCTGTAAAAAGCAGCCTGGGCTGCAGGAACACGTGCCGAAACAGAAATCAACTTTGGTAAGTTACGTTTTTTCATTTCGTATGCTACATGCGATTTTTCAGCAACAAAAACATCGCACGAGTAACAACCTGCAACATTTTTGCAGAATTTAATTTATTTATTTTGGCAGTTTTTTGTTGTGGCTGCAGTACATAAATAGGCCCTTGCCCAACTCCAGCTCTCGCTCTAGTCCTCTCCATGGTCCTGCTTGTGGTCCTGTGGTTCGTCGACGACCTGATCGAAACGCACTGATAGTCAGTCAGGAATGGATTTGGCAGCGGCTGACAGGTCGATATCGATTGCTAATCTAGTCCACCCCTACCCACACGGAATGAACCAAGCAAACAACTCGACTCCCACCGACACTGCATTGCCTACCACCCATCCGCCCGCACAGGACGAGGAAATCCAAACAGGACTTAATTAAGTTTACGAATCCTAAGCAATTACTGTGCTGTTGAATTTTGACTCAAAAGCAAACCTCTACCCTCAAATAAAAAGTCTTGTTAAAGTGCGAAAAATAGATATAGGATAGTGTGCGGTGGCCATACAAATTTGTTAAATGAGAATGAAACGTTCGGCGTATATTTGTTGCATGTGTACTTGTACATATGTATGTATGTATGTACATACATAGACGCCGACAATATCTGTTACATTTATGTGACAAAGCCCCAGATGCTAATAAAATGCTAAGTGATGCTGTGAGAAGTAGATGTAGAGTGTAGATGACATATGTAGAAAAAACGTAAAATGTAAAATTTGAGAGAAAAAAACACTAAGGTACATATGTTCTGACTGTGTACCAGGTATAACAGTGGTGACGCGTACGAAGCGTCTCATACGTTCGTTTAGTTCTCATTAAGCGGTCCGATGCTTAATTAGGGTGATAATGTTCCACTTATCTTATCCTTTACCATTTTCTATGCACTTTTATAAGCATTTCAGGCGTTCTCCCACGTCCCAACGCCCAAGCAGACATCATCCGACCAGTTAGTCCCGTTGGTCGTGAGCTCAATGGATGCATGTACATACATACATATGTATCTATGCATCTATACACTTTAATAAGTATTTCAGGCGTTCTCCCACGTCCCAACGCCCAAGCAGACATCATCCGACCAGTTAGTCACTTTGGTCGTGAGCTCAATGCACTATGGGGCATTTGACCACTTTTCCTGGCCGAAACTCATTTGTCAAAAGTAAAAGAGTAATATTTTTTTAAAAGATATACATAGGAGTAACATCAGTCCGTAATGTTACGTACCCAACAAATTAACAGTGCGCACCCCTGTTCAGATAACAGCTGTTAAAGCCAGCTGTTTGCCACGAACGATAGAAAGTTATCGGAAAACTGATTTTGTTCATGAAGTTTAAAGTGCAAAAATTGATAAATTGACCAATTTAAGTTAATTTTTTACAATATTCTCGATTCAGCCAGGTATTAAAAATATGTTTGTGAGTTTTAAATTACAACATTTACCTTATAATATGTTTAATGGCTAGTTTCTTAACAAGTCCATATTTGTGACGAAAATTTGTCTTTGAATAGACTGTGTTCGGTTCCCGCCGGAAGTATTCAGTTCTTAATCCAATTTATATTATTTTTTCTTGCGCTTTTCTGCGTCTTCGCAGATATTTGAATCTTCGTAGCATAACCTAAACTTTAGATTTTCGGATGTGTTAGCAATGTTAAACTGAGTAAACTATACTATTTGGTTAGTGACTGAGTGAAGAAGAAAATTGCAGAAGAAGATGCCGATTTGCATTGAATTTAAGTGTTAATACCTGTCACTAGACTTGAGAACGATAAGGGTTATTTGTAGACCCTTTGAAGAACTTTTTTTACAGTTTGTTGATTAGATTGAAAATTTGCACGTAAAACTTGAAACAAATCGAAAAAACTGTGCAAATTGGCTAAATTCGTGCTCAATTGTACAATTATAATAACGTTGAGACATTTCCAGTATCTCTTCACTACCGTGCAGTGCTATTATGTCCCACATTCAACAACTCAAAGAAAAGAAGCTGCTTACTATCTTCTACTTTTCCATTTTTAAAAATCCGGGCACAACTTTTTAAGTTAAATATGGCAATGCTTTACGTATTCCCATCATTTTTTGTTTGATTCAATTTAAAAATAAAATAAAAGTTCGATTTTACCCTGAAGAAAAGGCGGTGGCAGGCCCAGTTTTTCAAAAAAACCTTCCTTTCACTGTTATAGACTCTACCAGGAAACCAAATCAAAAAATATTGTTTCGTTTGGAAGTTATTAATTAATGCCACAAAAAGTGGTCAAATGCCCCATAGTGCAATGGATGCGTGAACATACATACATTTGTATATGGACAAGTGTTGGTGTTTTAATTTATTTATTTAATTTATTTATTTATTTAATTTATTTAATTTCATAATAAATCTGTGCACAAGACATTTCCTGACCAGCGACAAAGGGGAGAAAGCTGTCGAGAGGGACAAGGGAAATTTGGACAATGGGTGGCCATATCCTATATCAATTTGAGCATATCCCCATGTGGAGAATGTTCTCCCAATCTATCTTGTTCTTTCCTCTGCCTGCCTAATGTTTTTCCTTCTTCAGCGTCTTCCTTGTTAATATCATTCGGGAGGCAGTTTTTTCCTCCAACCATACTTATATATTCCAGTGCTCTCTAAATTTGCCACTCTTCACCCTAGGAGGAGACAGAAAAGTTATCTGCCCAAAAAACGGCTACAATTTCAATCTTATGAGTATTTATGTACATACCTGCGACAGCCCTCTTTTTTGCTGTCTTTCGTGCAATGTTACTTAGTTTCATATTGAGTAGGGACAATAATGAATACATAGTCTTCTTAATTGTTTCCGTATATGCATACAAAGGACTAAAGCGACTCAAGAGCTGCATAGCAGCGCTGCCTTCGGCTGCAGGGGCCTAAGCCGCTATAGGGGCTCACCTTCACTAATCTTCTTGATTCGCTTATCTATGGCCAATCACCACTATTTAATTAATCCACTAAAATATGTATCCAAATAAGTAGACTATGGCTTTTTCCGCTGGTGGTTGACGTCCCTGTTTGCGTGGGGAACTGCTGGTACCTTGTCTATGACCGTGTAAAATCCAGCACAACTGTACCGACTTTGGTGAGTAGTTGGTGGATTAGTGGAATTGGTGTATGGTTATTGAAGGTGGGTGGGGTTTTGGGTTTATGTAAGGATACAAGAAAGTGCAAAAAATAAAAAAACAAAGCTCTGCGACGGGGTGGGCTTAGCCACTGAAAATTAATTTCTTCATTCTGGCCAAAATAGATATCCAACCTGATGCGAATTCGGTAATGTGAAAGATATGGTGTTTCCCTACGGAATGGCATTTTTACTTTTCTATCATTTTCAAAATTGTGGATGGAGCAGATTTTAGCCCTTTGCTGGGCGGAAGGGGGCGCGGCGAAACTTTGAAATACACTTGTAACAGTTTGATATCCCAGCCATCTGACTGCAAAATTGAGTGGTCTCATAGTGTTTATAGTCTCTGATATCCAGGCGCTCATCAAGACGGGACGGAGGCACAGACAGACATGGCTACATATTTCGACTCAGCTTTTGATGCTGATAAAAAATATTTTTTTTTTGTGGTCGGAAACGTTTCCTTACATCCACTTTTGTGCACAAATACAATACCTATTTACTCTTCGATTACCGGGTATAATAAAGTTGAGACATTTGCAGCGTATCTGCACTGACGTGCGTCTATTGCGTTCAACATTTCTACGACTCAAAGAAAAGAAGCTGATTGCAGTATACCAGGAAGTCAATGTAAGTATCCGATTATCTGCTACTTTTCCATTTTTTTTAAATCCGTTAATGGCTTTTCCATATAGTGCATTGTACAATAATTCTTAACCAAACGAATATCATTAATTTAAAACAGTACCGAATGCCTTCCTCCAATGCCAATACATCTGTGTTTGTGTATTTGTGTGTATTTATGTATGTTTATATATGTGTGTGTATTGGTGTAATTGTCTAGCAAACTAGAACTCAGAACAGCGCACTATGGTCCCAATGACCACTTTTCTTGGCCAAAAGGTAATTTTTAAAAATTAAAACCAAGAAGTGTTTTTTGGCGCTCCGTATTAAAAAAAGAGTGACCATCAAAGTTGCGTACCAGAAATTTGCATAGATGGCAAATTTTTGAAAAATGTTTTTTTAATAGAGTGCCACCTAGTCCCACCTTGAAACCTATTGTGTGTCGTAGTGCAATACATGATTGTTAAAATGTATATAGTCAGAAATGCCACATTTGACCACAACTCTTACAATTTGCATTTATAGATCATAACCTCAAATGAGATATGTCAATGTTTTTTTGCCGTTTGGAACACAATGTAGAAGAAAATTGTGAAGTAGGGTGCCATATTGCATTGCATTTAAGCCACAGTATTAGTCACTAACTATTTTGGAGGGCTAGAGTTTAATATCCAGTGTAATATTGTTTTATAATGAAAACGCCTATGGAGAATGCTTTGTGGGACAAAAAATTCGATTATATTGTATTTTAAAGCTGTTTTAATTCGCGCTATGATTTTTTTTATATAATCTGGCACTGCTTAACATATTCCCATCCTTTTTTTTTGCTTCTAACGTTTTGAGAAAAAAAAACCGATTTTTCCTTAAAAAAAAGCGGTGCCTTGCTATTCTTAACTAATATCAAAAACCTTAATTAATAATCAATTAATAATCGAGTTATTAATTAAGGACACGAAAAGTGGTTATTGGGACCATAGTGCAGCGGACAGCAGCGGAACGAACAGAAAACAACTTCTGCACAAAACGTAGGCGAAACAAAAAAAAAGAATACAGAAGCGAAAGGAATAATGAGGAGTCAGAGAGGGAGAGAGAGGAGAGTCAAAAACAAAAGCAGCAAAAGCAGACCAAAAGTCAGATGAAGGGTACCATGGAAATAAGAAGAATGACGTACAAACAAAGAAAATCTACACTAACAACGAGAAGAGACGTGTGAGACGCTTTTTACGCGTCACAACTTTTATACCCGGCACTCAGTACTACATCTGCACCTTAGCGGTGGTTTGTCAAATTTTAAATTTTTTCTTCATCCGCATCTGTATCTACAACACTTCTCACAAAAACACGCTCCGTTAGCTTGCCGCCCTTCCCTAGACCCACACACTGCAGACTCGAGGCAGAGGCAGAGGCACCGTCCGCACAAAAAAAAAAAAAAACAAATAAAAGCTGCGGAACGGGGTGGGTTAATAGTCGGAAGAGGCATCGGCAGGGGGAGGGCAGAGGCAGGGGCCGAGTGAAACAGAAGCAAAGTGTGAATGAGATAATGAAAAAAGAACAACAAAAGCTGCGGGATAGGGTGGGTTTAGCCACTGGAAATTAATTTCCCCATTGTGGCTATAATAATGATCCAATCGGATCCCAATTTGGTGATCTGATAGATATGGCCATTTCCTACGGAATGCCGTTTTCTTTTATCTTCAAAATTGTAGATTTGGGAGGTTTTCGCCCTTTTGCGGGGGCGGAGCTCATTTTTTAAATACACTGGTTTCAGTGTGAGCATATAGCAGTCTGGATGCAAAATTTGGTGGCTCTAGCTCTTATATTCTCTGAGAACTAGCCGACAAACAAGACGGACAGACAGACATGGCTCTATCGACTCGTCTATTGATGCTGATCAAGAATATATATACTTTATCGGATCGGAAACGCTTCCTTCTGTGCGTTACATACAACCGCTATTCCCCACAAATACAATATACCGTATTTACTCTTCGAGTACCGGGTATAAAAATAAGAAGTGGAAAATCTTGTGTAAAGCAAGACCCAGATAAACAAGAGAGGTAAAGCGATAGGGAAAAAATGCCAACAAAAAAAGTCTATTTACATATGTATGTATAAATGTCATTTCAAATGTATGTATTAATGTACATTTATAAACCATTATCGTAAATAAAAATAAATATGCAGAAATATTTATATATGAACATACAAACATCCATACATACGAGCTTACCGGCCGTTCGGGGTTTCTCCGAAGGACAACATACCTAACCTTGCATGCTTTTGGAAGACAGAAAATCACACATCGAAAACGTGATGACGGTCTCTGAACGTGGCCAGTAGCGCCGCGGCAGAGCCTTGTCCTATGCACAATAGATAGAGCCGTGCCGAGCCCTGATCTCAGCCCTTTTTGTTTAAATGCTCTTACTTAAATAGTATATGATTAATCATGCAAACTTTCGCATACTCTTACTGTCAGTTCGATCAGTTCTGTACAGTTTTGCTTGACTTTTAGCCAATAAGTCTTTGGGGATGGTTGGGGAAACATTTTTGCCAGGCAGCCAGGGCTGCCGTTTGGTGAGTCTTCAATTTAGTGGTCACCTGCCTCCCAACCTGCCGCACCAACCTGCCGCACACGCCAGCACATGACAAAGAAAATGTTCGGAAATTCGTTCCCCCTTTTTTTGTTGGGAAAATGTTATCGGAATATCTCGCCCCTTCTAACTGCTTCTTGTTACTCTGATAACTGTCTGTGTATGGCCGTCACGAACGTAACGTACAGCACACTATGGTCCGAATTACCACTTTTGTTGTCCTAAATTAATAACTCGCGAACGAAATAAGATATTTTAATTTAGTGTTTTGATATTAGTTAAGAATAGCAAGGGGGCATGTTTTTTGAGAAAATGGGCGTGGCACCACCTTTTTTAAAGGAAAAATTAGTTTTTATTTGTTTTTTCTCAAAATGTTAAAAGCAAAATAAGGATGGGAATATGTTTAGCAGTGCAAGATTCTATAAAAAAAGTCGAAGCACGAATTAAAACAGCTTAAAAATCAAAGATAATTTAATTTGTTGTCCCATAAAGCATTCTCCATAGAAGTTTTCATTATAAAACAATATTACACTGGACATCAAACTCTAGCCCTCCAAAGTAGCTAGTGACTAATACTGTGGCTTAAATGCAATGCAAAAAGGCACCCTACTTCACAATTTTCTTCTTCATTGTGTTCCAAACGGCAAAAAAAAAACATTGAAATTTCTCATTTGAGGTTATGATCTACAAATGTAAATTTTAAGAGTTGTGGTCAAATGTGGCATTTCTGACTATATACATTTTAACAATCATGTATTGCTTTGCGACACACAATACGTTTCAAGGTGGGACTAGGTGGCATTCTATTAAACAACTTTTACAAAAATTAGTTTTCACTACGAACTGATACATATTGAAGGCCTCACTTCGACATATAATTACGAAGACATCGCCAACTACTAGATACAGTTCACATTACAAAACACGGAGTAAAAACCCTACTGAATAAAATGCATCAAAAAAACTGGATCAGTTAATCGTATTTTTCAATTTATGAGATATTTAAAACAGCAATAAAATTGCCATTTTTCACTGCACCTGCTTTTAAGTAATGACCGCTGGGTTTCACAGCTGATTTTGCGAACCCCATCTCTTTTTCTTATACAGAGCACCAAAAACCACGTCTTGGTTTAAACTTTTAAAAATTAGCTTTTGGCCAAGAAAAGTGGTCATTGGGACCATAGTGCAGCGGTGCGTGCTCAGCTGCAACACTCACATGTAGTCATTCCGACACACATGCACACACAGATGATAGTGTGGAGGATGCGGAGAAATGAGGTTGGTCGCTCTTTCGTAAAACTTGTTCCTGTGTTTGTACGGTTGGCTGTGGGTACATCGTACCTTTACCTGAATTTTCATTCGCTTTCAGTTCGGAAAGGTATTAAGCCGGAAAAACACGTATGTACAGATGTGTGTACATACATTTGTATTTATGGATCTGTGAGCTTTTATCCATGTTCCTTACATGTGTGAGTGTGGATTTATTAGTTGTATTCCTTAGCAGCCAGCGAGCCGATGGCACATGTATTTACGTAAATTTAACGCAGCGTACCTAACAAATGTGTCTGAGAGTCGCCAACAGGAGCTCTAGCTGGCGGACACAGCTCCTAGACAAATCGCAGGCAGATAATCCTCAAATGTAACCCAGAATTCAATTAAATTAGCGGAGCAATTGACACAAGGTGGAAGATAGGTAGAGGTAGATATAGATACAGATGAAGAAATATACAGAGTTGGGGAGCATTGGGACCCCAACTAATTAAAAAGAAGTCAGTGCTGAAAATGAGTTAATTAAAATCAAATTAAGTTATCAAAGGAGCGCCCCGAGCCCACCCCTCCTCAGGACCGTGGCACTGCTTGACAAAATCGAACTATTTTCTCCACAGGGAACCAACCCGTCTTGATGAGCGCCTGGATAAGTGTCTTATTATATCATAATCTATTTACTGTAACATGACGAATACAATATCCTTGATTAACATTATGCTGGACTGGACAAATGTAATCAAAGATGTCATGGCTAAAAGTACAAAGCAGCGAAACTGTATTATTCGCCTATACACAATATATGTTATTACCAAAAATAAACATTTCTACAATATAATTCAAACACCTGTAGTTCACTTTCTACATATTAACAACCTGTTCTGATAAGCTGTTTCAGGTCTCTTCTATCTCGCTCGCTCCGCCAAGAACCGACACTGGACCGGGAAGAGAGAGAAAGAGAAAGAGAGAGAGAGAGAGAGAGAGAGAGAGAGAGAAAGAGAAAGAGAGAGAGAGTTAGAGAGTACAGGTTGGCTTCTGCACGAGGCAGAGTGTGCGAGCAAGAGGGAGAACGGGCAAAAGTAAACAAATCTGTTTCAAGGGATGGGGGGTAATCATTCTGGCTATAATAATGACCCAGTCTGATTTTAGTTCAGGGATCTGATAGATATGGCCATTCTCTAAGAAACTCCCACATCAACCATCAACATCGCCCTTTTTTGCTGTCGGAAGGGGGCAGGGCGATATTTTAAAATACACTTGTAGTACTGTGATATCACAGCAGTGTGCTTCCTTCTGTGCGTTACGCACATTGCTCCGACCAAAAATACTTTATACCCTGTTGACTCTTCGAGTACCGGGTATACAAATCATTCCCCACCCCCCTACCGACATTCGATTATGATCTTTTGTATGTAATCGAGACATAAATGTAGCCCTGAATAACGTGGAGAGTTGTGACAACATCAAGCCAATTCACGGTATCAGCTTGCTTGAAATGGAAGAAATTTACGAAGGAATTTTATATCACAAATATTTATACACACACCTCTTCTTCCTTGAACGGCTTTGGTCGGCTTTCGGTTTGAGTTTGGATTTTTTTTGTGTTTGCTCATGGAGCTTTTCAGGGGCCTCTAAAGCGTATTATTTCCCGGTCATGGTAATTTAATTTGTTTGCCATTCCGAATTGACGACAGCAACCGTCACACACACATTAACACTCGTACAAACACAAGGTGCAGACGCAGCACAGGGACAAGCGTTGATTTAATAGATTTGCTGCTGCGTATTTGCTGATTTTATTTAAAAACAGGAAACAAAAATATTAAAAAAAAACCAAAGCGTCAGTATCTGCACTCCTCACGCGAATTGTAACGAACCGTATCGTATTTTATTGGCGAAATCACACGACGCGGGTCTTCATTGGGTCAAGAAGAGGAAGAGATACGCACTGCTGAGTTACTTCTTAAAAACTGGCGCACGTAAACGTTGCGAGGCGATGCAGAGACCGACACGGACTGCAGTCGCTGATGTTTGGTTTGGAAAATTCAAGACGAACACTCGCGCACACACACACACACACACACACACACACACACACACACACACACACACACACACACACACACACACATACACACACACACACACACGGAAACACACATAGGCACACGAGCCCCAACCAGACGCACGAGGCCCAACTCGGCTGTGGCTCGGTCTTTTCTGCGTTTACCCGATTCGGCTTTTGAGTCAGATCCCTGCGCATGTCCACATGGGAGGATGCTGAGTTAGAGGAGGGTGGCGGTTTCAGCAAAAAAAATTGGCGCGCAATATCAATTAGTTGATTCCTCCTCAGTATCAGTCTTATATTCTTAGCCGGCTTTTTGTAGACTAGAAGGTAGGGACCCCAGACGTCTGTTGCTCAACGAAATTCAGAGCTCTCTCACTTTCTCTATCTCTCTCTCTCTATCTCTCAATATCCGAAACCAATCTTTTACTCGCTTTGTGTAGTTCATGAACTGTTTATTCTGAATAATTTGGTGTTTATTTTAAAGCAGAAAACAGCTGACTTTCGATGGATTCGTATGGAAGGAGAGGAGGGACATCCCAAAATATTGATAGGTACTTACTTCCAGTCGTATTCTCATTTCAAACTTTTTTAGGCTAATGACAATTTTCCACAGCTATAATAATGTGATAACAAACGGGTTTTATGGGGATATACCGGATTGGAGGATATACTGGAGGAGATGGAGAGCTCCGCTAAAGGAGCTGAAAAAGGAGCCGCAATCACTGACAAAGTTTGCTTCAAACAAAGAACGACAAATGGCTAACAATAGGGAGCTTGGAGCTCGGTGAGGTAGAATAAACGAGAAAGGACGTGTGAGACGCTTCTTACGCTTCACAACTTTTATACCCGGTACTCAGTACCACACCTGTACCTTAGCGTTTTTCTTTAAAATTTTTAATTTTTTCTGCATCTGTCATCTACATCTACAACACTTCTCACGCCAACACGCTCCTTTGGCTCGCCACCCTCCACTTGAGCCACACACAGCACGAAGCAGAGTGTGGGATGAGAGAATGTGCAAAAAATTAAGAAAGCTGATGGACGTTATGGGCTTCGCCATTGCAAAGTAATTTCTTCATTCTGGTGGCGGGGCGAAATTTTGAAATCCAATTGTAACAGTGTGAGCATACAGGTTTTGGCTCTAGGTTTTAAAGTCTCTGAGAACCAGGCGCTCAACAAGACAGACGGACAGACAGACATGTCTATATTGACTCTGCTATTGATGCTGATCAAGAATAAAATATAAATATAAAATAAAACTATATAAAATATAAAAACATATTTAAGCAGCGGGACAGGCTAGGTTAAAAGTCGGCAGAGGCAGAGGGGCGGCAGAGGCAGAGGCCGAGTGAAGCAGAAGCAGAGTGTGAATGAGAGAATGTGAAAAGAACAACAAAAGCTGCGGGACAGGGTGGGTTTAGCCACTGCAAATTAATTTCTTCATTCTGGCTATAAAAATGATCCAATCGGATCCCAATTTGGTGATCTGATAGATATGGCCATTCCCTACGGAATGTTAGTTTTCTTTGATCTTCAAAATTGTAGATTTAGGATTTCTAATTTAGAATGCTAATTTTTTAAATACACTGGTTTCAGTGTGAGCATATATCAGTCTGGATGCAAAATTTGGTGGCTCTAGCTCTTATAGTCTCTGAGAACAAGCCGACAAACAAGACGGACAGACGGACAGACAGACATGGCTCAATCGACTCGGGTATTGATTCTGATCAAGAATATATATTCTTTATGGGGTCGAAACGTTTCCGTTTGCGTAACGTATGTGTTACATACATCCACTTTTGTGCAAATTGAGTAAAAAAGTAAGATTTTGTCGAGTAGTGGCAAAGCGCTTGAAACTACCACTAATTGTAATTGTATGCAAAAATACAAAATTACTTTGAACATGGTTGTGTTAGTGTTTTAGAGATTTATGGTGTAACAGAAGGATGCCAGGATGAAACAGAAAGTGCGTTGTTCTAGGCATTTGCATAGCGCTACCCTCGTTCTATTTATTTGTATTTATCTTTCTCTCACACTGTGTATTTCTTTCCGAATCCTTCCCGCTCTCTCGTTCTGTATATGTATTTATGTATGTTTGTACAGCCGTAATACTCAGCCGTATTTCATGACAACCTTTACGTTTGTTTTGATTCCCTTATATGTACTTAAAATATATATTAAAAATGTAATTATGAACACATGTATTTTATGTACATACATATGTATGCATGTACAAAAACTCACATAATTGTGCCAGACGAAAGCACATGCCCACGAAAACGCGTATGCCCCAGATAAGATATCCTTAACATACTTCCACCCATATCCCTTGGCTCGCTCAGAGATTCTCTTCTCTCTGTCCGTTCGTCCGTCCGTCTGGCCGTCCGTCTTGATGACCGCCTAAATATTTGGTTACGAAATTTTCACTTTAAAAACTCAGGAAATGTCGAAAAGTGTGTCCTCTTTTTATTTTTATTTTTTGTTATTTAATCGCTACAGCGAAATTGGATGGTCGCACGACAATGAGTCCCGCATTGACATGGTACTTCAGTTTAAGTTGGGGGAATATTTAAAAAAAAATATTTTATTGAAAATGTTGAACTGTTGAACTAAATAATGCTCTTTTTTTATGTTCAGGTGCATGAATGGGGCGTCTTTTAAGAACACGCCAAAAGGGTGTTTTGGTGTGAGAAGTGCTTGAGATTGACACGACAGATGACAGATTTAGAAAAAATGTAATATTTAATATTTGAAAAACTCTAAAGGTTACATATGTACATACGTACATACATGTATGTATCTGTATTATCAGTATATATGTTACTGATTGAGTACCGAGTATAAAGGTTGTGACGCGTTCCAGCGCGTCCCATAACGTTCCTCCTCGTTTTAAATGAAAATTTCTTCAGGTTTGGTAGTCCTACTTACGTGTACATACCTAGAACTAGAAAATTGATAGATGTACACACTTGTAAATACACATAATTGAAAGCCGTAATATGTATGTATGTACGTACATATGTATCTATATTCTCGTGTGCATGCATTTGAAAATGCAGCGCACGCTCATACACACAAAAATGTAAGCCTTACAAGTGACGCAATGGAGTATGTACAGTATACGTACAATTGTACAATTCCCAACGCCAACTCATGGTGAAATCTTTTTACACTTTTTCGGTTTACTTGAGCGTAAATCAAATTTTTCAAGAGTTTGGTTTGAAAAAAACATACACATAGAAAGCACACGTGGAACAGTCATAGAATTTCAGTTTTTCTCCTTTTCTTTTATACCCGGTACTCAAAGAGTAAACAGGGTATAGAAGGAATCGTTTCCCACCACACAAAGTATATTTATTCTTAATCTTCTTAAAAATTACAATAAGGTACAGATATACGTACTAAGACCGGGTATAAAAGCTGTGACGCGTAAGAAGCGTCTCACACATTCTTACTCGTTACTTTTTTCTTATCTTCAAAATTGTGGATACAGCAGACTTTCATCATTTGTTTTGTGTTTGATTTCTCACGCCAACACGTTCTGTTAGCTCGCCCCTTCCCCCTAGAGCCACAAACTAATGTTTGTTAATGTTAAAAAAAAAACAACGGGGTGGGTTTAGTCACTGGAAATTAATATCGTTATTCTGGCTATAATAATTATCCAATCTGATCTTCGGTGCTCTGATAGATATCGTCATTACCTACCAAATGGTTTAGTTTTGTTTTATCTTCATAATTGTGGATACAGCAGATTTTCGCCCATTGTGGGGACCGTTTTTTCAAAATGTTCCTGGATTCAAGCTAGGAACTGTGCGTTACATACATCCACTTTTGCGCAAATTGAGGAAAAAAGTAAGATTTTGTCGAGTAGTGGCAAAGCGCTTGAAACTACCACTAATTGTAATTGTATGCAAAAATACAAAATTACTTTTAACATGGTTGTGTTAGTGTTTTAGAGATTTGTGGTGTAACAGAAGGATGCCAGGATGAAACAGAAAGTGCGTTGTTCTAGGCATTTGCATAGCGCTACCCTCGTTCTATTTATTTGTATTTATCTTTCTCTCAAACTTAGTATTTCTTTCCCTATTCTTCCCGCTCTCTCGATTTGTATATGTATTTATGTATGTTTGTACAGCCGTAATACTCAGCCGTATTTCATGACAACCTTTACGTTTGTTTTGATTCCTTAATATGTACTTAAAATATATATTAAAAATGTAATTATGAACACATGTGTTGTGTAAAATAAATAAATAAATAATAAAAATAAAATAAAAAACTACGGGGTGGGTTTAGCCACTAGAAATGAATATCGTCATTCTGGCTATAATAATTATCCAATCTGATATTCGGTGATCTGATAGATATAGTCATTACCTACCAAATGGTTTAGTTTGCTTTTATCTTCATAATTGTGGATACAGCAGATTTTCTCCAATTGTGGGGACGATTTTTCAAAAATGTTCCTGGATTCAAGCTAGGAAACGAAACTATAAGTAGATTTTCGACGAATGTTATTTATATTCAATAGTTTCAGATTGTAACCAAAGAAAATTCCCGTTTCCGCCTGCGTTGCAAACACGTCGCGATAAACAGTCATAAATCCAAAATTTGCTTCTTCTTTTCTTGTATCAAGATGCAACATAAGCATCCCATCATCGCATTGAATCAAGAATTTTTCTACGCTATATCTTCCGGCGAAATCAGCACATACATATGTAAGTTCCGTAACTTTCTCACTCCTAAGAGCAATATTCTCACGGTCCTATGTAAATTTGCAGTCACACAGTTACAATTTTCACTCGTCGTCATTCTGCATATGAATAGCTATGTGTATTCACGTATGTATACTATGTACACATGTTATGGCGGAAGGAAGTTATTACTTACATTAAATATTTACATATATCGTATAAGGTGATCCTAGGCGGGTTCTTGAAGGCGGACTTGAGGTTAGGGCAATGGCAAATTGTCCTTTGCTTTAGAGTTTTAGGTGAGAGGCCGGTCGAGGGATGTCCTTTGAATAGAATCGTACACACCAAGAACATGGGGCCAAGGTGAAGGAAGAAGTAAAGTAAAAGAATTTGCTGGGGAAACTTCAATGAAATTAAATAAAATTTCATTATAACGGCACAAGAGGGGTTCAAAGGTTCTAAGCCGAGAATGGGGCTCCTCGAGGGTCAGGACGTTTGCGAAAAACTTTCGCCTAAGCATACCAAAACGCTATCCACAGATTTAGTCGTAAAGCTCATGTTAATCTTATTTTCAGACCATAGTTCAATGGGAACAGAAAAGTCAAGTCAATGAACGGCAGCGAACTCACGCTCGCTCTGGGGCGCACAGCAATTTGTTTAACCCGCACACCTGTCAAAGTTTTTCCCCTCTTTATTTACCCAATTTCCGCAATTAAGTTTATATCATTCACCTGAGCCGCCTTAATCAGGACTGAACCAAAGGAAAGCGAGGCGGTTGAACGCAACGATGGCGATGTAAGGACGGGTTTATGACTGGTTGGGGCTGCTGAGTAAGTGACATGAGAACTTTCGGCGGGCCGAGATGCCGTTACAAAGGACGACGATGATGTTGGAGGTGGCAATGTTCTATTCCGCAGCCACGACAGAAAAGGCCCCTATTACGGAACGAGAACTTTGATTTCAGCCTGTATCTAGTGGAGGGACTGGGGTGACGAATGGTCGATGAGGCTATTCAATGTAATTGAAAATACTTTAGAGGCTGAATTATAGAGGTCGATTGGTTTTCATCTTTTTTTATGTACATACATATGTAAATACTATATGTATGAATGTAAATATATAAAAATAGTTTTTTTGTATCGGTAAATCATTCACCGCATTAAAAATGGTGAGAATTGGCAGACTCATTTAGCAAATTTAATTGGGACTAGAGAAAAAAGAGCAAAAGTTCGAGCCATATTTGCTCAACTTTCTTTTCGTGTGTTACCAATTTAATTAATTTACATATTTGTGTATGTACATAAAATGTACATATATATTTACATACATACACTTGAGAACTTTTGACCCTTAAATCATTATCATTGTTATTATTATTATTATTATTACAGCATTATCAATTCTTGAATAGAAAGAGCACAGAAGTCAAAATAAACGAGAAGCGACAACTTTTTTACCCGGCACTCATCTGAACCTTAGCGGTGTTTTGCCAAATTTTACATTTTTTCTTCATCTGTCATCTACTACAACACTTCTCACGCCAACACGCTCCTTTAGCTCGCCCCCCTTTCCAAGAGCCACACACTGCAGAGTCCCGGCAGAGGCAGAGGCAGAGGAAGGCGAGAGTCAGTGGCCGCACACAGCAGAAGCAGAGTGTGGCTGAGAGAATGTGAAAAAAACATATATAAGCTGCGGGGCGGGGTGGGTTTAGCCACTGCAAATAAATTTCTTCATTGTGGCCATAATAATGATCCAATTGGATTCCAATTGGGTGATCTGATAGATATGGTCATTCCCTACGAAATTAGTTTAGTCTTCTTTTATCTTCAAAATTGTAGCTTTGGAGATTTGCGGTGGCGGAAGGGGGCGGGGATTATTTTTTAAATCCACTTGTAACAGTGTGAGAAGTCTGGATGCAGTGGTTCTAGCCTTTATGGTCTCTGAGATCAAGGCGTTCAAAAAGACGGACGGACGGACAGACAAACAGCCATGGCTTAATCGACTCGGCTATTTATGCTGATCAAGAATATATATACTTTATGGGGTCGGAAACGTTTCCTTCTGTGCGTTACATACTTTGTGCACAAATACAATATACCCTATTTACTCTTCGAGTACCGGGTATAAAAATTATGCAAAGAGAGCCGGGGATTGGGAGGATGAAAGCCAATTTAATCAAAAAACCCTCGTGATTTAGTGCGCTGCTGAGTGCGCGCACTCACTTATCGAGAGGTGCAAGTGTAAGGAGAATTGTTTTTAGTTAATTTCGAAAGTTTAAAGCCATAGGGTACGGTAATAAACAAAAACATACTAACTAAGGGACAAAAAATGATCGTCACTGAGAAAAATATACGAGCATTTGCGAAAAAAAAGTATAAACATCAATTTTCACTTGCCTTTTACATTCTTCTTTTCCTCATTGCGCTTCTTCTTTTCGCATGTTTCGTGAACCACTTATTGTCCTCTTCACACACATGCATACGTAACCCGCGCGACGATACGACGAAACGAACGAAACGAAATAAATGTAACGGGATCGAGAAAGAGATCCTAATAAGAGCATGGATTTTGGGTACATCAGTTTAGGGTGACCCATTGGGACGGAAGTTCGTACGCACACATTCAACGAGAGAGAGTCAGACTTGCACGAATTGGGTTGGCTCACCCTATTAGGAGACACTTGAAATGAGAGCGCTGACACTCGCTCTTTGCTTTTTTCCCCTCTTCTTTTTTCTTGCGCTTTTATATGATTGCACGGTGAGGGGACATTGCAAAGTGAGGGGACAACTTCGCGCCTTTTCTGGCACATTTTCACACACACACACACATTGCAAGCCCTTGGTGCAAATTTATAACTTTTTTGCTCTATGTACATATGTACATACATATGGAAGAAAAATAATACATTTTCAGCACTTCCCTTTCACATATTGCCGCATATTTTTAACGCCGATCTGCTTTTAGCCTCTTTGTGCTCCTCCGCAATTGATCTCGCATTTTTTGCCAATTATATACTCCATTCACCATATTTAACTGCACTTCACTTTCACATATTGTCGTATATTTCGCAATTGATCTCGCATTTTTTTGCCCATTAAATGTTCAACTATTGCACCACGTTTCACTTCACTAACACACACTTCACTTTCACATGTTGCCGCATATTTCCGCCGACGATCTGCTTCTAGGCTCGTTGTGCTCCTCCGTAATTCATATCGCATTTTTGCCATTTAATGCTCAACCATTTTACTACACTTCACTAACACACACTTGTTGTTGTACACTGCACATTACTCCACAGCTGCACGACACTTTTTCACGTTTAGTTTCCCGAATTCTCCTGTATTTTCCCGATTTTACCCGATTTTTCGCGGACCAAAACCGTACCGGACCGAACGCGCTGGCAGATTTTTAAGTAATGAAATAGGGTTGAGGAAGCTGCAAAAGACGTAAACTGCGTAGGTGTTGGTGGCTTACGCCGCGCTCCCCTACTCACAAATCCAATGCACATATATTGGGACGTGCACTTGGGCCTACTGCTCTCTGGGCGTTGGTACTAGCCGACCAGATCAGTGTAGGGTGAATCTATGTACGTTTTTGGAATGAGATCTCGAATGTTCGCTCTCTTTACATTTAGCTAATGAGAAAGTGAAAAGGAGAAAGAATAAGAAAATGCTGAGCTCCTGGCGTGCTGGCATGAATTCAAGTCAAAGTAATCGGAAAATCGATTGGAAAATATAAAGGGAGTTAAATTTATGATTTATTTTAAATAAACTATCAATTTGCTCCGTTTTTTTTTCTTGTGGTTTCATTTTATTTTTCTTTATGGTTCTCTCTGGTTTTCTTGAGAGAGCGAGAGAGCAAAGTAACGGCGAAACAACTCGAGACTGAGCTCTGTTGTTCTTTTTGCTTTGTATGAGTGAATAGGAAAGACAATTGGAATCTTAGTGTTGGTGGCTTATGACTCGCTCTCCTGCTTGCAAAACCCATGCACATTTATTGTGTCGAGTACTTTGACTATACGTATCTGGAATTCCGTGCAAGCCGACCAATTCAGTGTATTGTGATTTCACATTTTTGGTACATTCTCCATGCGCTTTGAAATGTATAAATCTAAAATGGTCTCTCCCTTTGCATTTACCTAATTGTCAGTAAAAAGGGGGGGAGATAAGGAAGATGGGCTGCTGGAGTGCTGGCTTGAATTCAAATTAAAGAAATTGCCCCGGAAAAGTTTTCTGTCACGAGATCTCGATCGGAAAATGCTTAGAAAAATGTGGAAATTGTTAAGAGTGTTCAAATAAAGTCTAATTATGCCAAAACCAAAATTTTTTCATGTTGGTCTTTTTTTCTTGTTGGTTCTCTTTGCGTTTCTTGTGACAGCGTTGAAGCTGTTAGAGCGAGAGAGCAAATTAACGGCGAAACAACTCGAGACTGAGCTCTGTTGTTCTTTTTACTTTGTATGAGTGAATAGGAGAGACAATTGGAATCTTAGTGTTGGTGGCTTATGACTCGCTCTCCTGCTTGCAAAACCCATGCACATTTATTGTGTAGAGTACTTTGACTATACGTCTCTGGAATTCCGTGCAAGCCGACTAAATCAGTGAAGGGTGATTTCACATTTTGTGTACATTCTCCATGCGCTTTGAAATCTATAAATCTAAATGTTCGATTCCTTTGCATTTGACTAATTGTCATTAAAAAGGGAGGGAGATGAAGAAGATGGACTGCTGGCTTGAATTCAAATCAGAAAAATTTGATAAATTACAAAAACTTGTTCCTCATCAAGCGACGGCGGCTAGAAATATGTTTTTTTTTCGTTCGTTCATATCTGTGTGTTTGTGAGTGCAAAAAAGCCAGGACAATTTTTCCCCTTCCCTCTCTAATACTCAATTTGATGAAGAGGAGAGAAGCAATAAGGAAGGAGCGCGAACAGTGAGTTGACGCTCTCTCGTACCAAGTATCTCATTGAATGGTGAGCTCATGAAGTAACTATATGGGGAGGTCCAGTCGGGTACCGTTCGGGAGTGTTCGGTTGTTGATGTTAAATGTTGTGTGCGGACGAAATTTTTCGTTTTGTTTTTAACCCTTTTAACTCGCCGTATTTAGCGTATGCGCGCAGAAATGAACTCGATTTTTGAATCAATTAAATTAGATTATTTGCGATCTTTGTGATCTCTGTTTCTTTAGTGGTTCCACACGGATTTAAAAGACCTGCACATCAATTTCCCTCTTTCAAACATTTTCAATGCATTCATGATTTTTATACCGTACGCTAAGAGTAAATAGGGTATAATGTTTTTGTGGTCGATAAATGTAACTGAAACAAATAAATGAAATAAATGTAAAGAAACGCTTCCGATCCTATAAAGTATACATGTATATTCTTGTATAGCATCAATTTTTTTTTAGAAATTTTGTGGGAAGACTCATGTGCTATCACACTGAATCAAGTTTGTTTCAAAATGTAACTTTGCCATTAAAAAAAGTTGTAGGTAAGATGATAAAGCATCGAAGAACCTTTTTCGACAAATATATTTTCTCAGTACAAGTTCTCGACCTACTTCTTTCATTGTTAGGGCTTACAAAGGGCTTTCATACACTCGGGTATTAAAGCTGATCAAGAATATATATATTTTATGGGGTTGGAAATATTTCTTTCTGTGCGTTACATACATATGTACATCCACTTTCCACAAATACAATATACCATATTTACTCTTCGTGTACCGGGTATACAAAATTCCAGCTAACGTGTAGTTGACAGTCCAGGGGTGACCCCGAGACTGCTCTCCATCAGCATCGGTGGCATGAGCTAGTGTTATTATATTAACCGACATTTTAGTGGGATAAGACACTTTCCTTTGTGGCTGTGCCACCGGTCTGCCGAGTTTCTCAGTAGGCCCGTCTCCGCTGGACTGACGATGGACCGACTTCTGAAAATCGCGGGGATCACGTCTCTGGCAGCGGCTATAGCGACCGTTTCCCTGTTTAATGGACTCGCGTGTACTCGATGGGGCCGTCTGACTGAGCAAGTTTTTCATGCACTTTCTTATCAAGGCCGTACATTCGGACATTGGCGCGGTTGCAGGCACACCGTGTGAGGTAATACTCATATTCTCCTCACGTTCACATGGCATGACTCGGTGCGGTCCTCTCCTACTCCTCTTGGCGAAAGAGGGCATAGTCGCAATCTCGATATTTGTTTCAGGCCCACGATGCCCAGTAGGGTATGCGGACTGATGGTCGTTGCCAGTTTTCCCTGTTTCCATGTAACTTTCATTTTCCAGCAACTGTCTATAGGACTCAACCATCACGCCGCGCAATATACTCTCTTTTGGCACAGTAGTCAGCCTTCTCGAAGAACTCGGCACTTTACCGAATAATGGCATAGTCTCATAATTGAGGGATGTTACGGACTCATCACCGGTTTTACGTGATGGCATGGAGAAAAGCTTCAGAAAGCGAGGGCATGATCTCCTCTGCTAGGCATTCGTCACATGTATACCGTCGGGAGGTCCTTCTTCTTATGACGCCTCCCACTTCATCATATTATGGCATCCGTTCGTCTTCTATTTTCTCTTTTAATTTGAGTCTCCTGTTCTGAAAGGCTTCTGGTTCTTTCATTGAAGCATGGCGTCCTTGTGTCCTTGTGTCAGAGTCACTGACAGAAATAACTATATTCGCAACAGAGTTGTTAGGAATGGGTTTATCTCGCATTCTTGAAACATCTTCAAAAGCGTCCATGGGTTGTCCTTGAGTGTATGTAAGTTCGGTTCCAGGGTTGGTACGGTACTTCTAAGCAAAGATTGCCTCTGATTGTCTAAAGCTACATTTTTGGCCCTTTCAATATTCAAGGATTGACCCTGATAGTTTGAAGTTCCACGACCGGTACTCTCGAATGTCGGTTCAGATTCATGGTTTATATTTTAAAAAGGCATGGTTGTCTTTGAATGTTTACAGTTCCACGACCGGTACTCTCAAATGTCGGTTCCGATTCATCGTTTATATTTTGAGAAGGTATGTTTTGCCTTTGATTGTATGCAGTTTCACCAGGGGAACTTTTGAATTTCGGTTGCACTTCATGGTTTATGTTTTGAGAAAGCATGCCTTTGAATGTATGCAGTTTCACGACCAGTACTCTCGAATGTCCGTTCAGATTCATCATTTATATATTGAGAAAGCATGGATTGCCGTTAACTGTATGCGGTTCCATGACTTTTTTCCTGGAATGACAGTGCCGGGTCATCGGTTATACTTTGAGAAGGCATGGAGTAGTGCCTTTGAGAAGTGCCAGCATCATGGCCACAACTCTCGAAAGTAGGGAATGATTCATGGCATTTATTGTTTGATGGCATCGATGGACTTTGATTAGGTATGGATTGTCTCTGACTATATGAAGTTCCACGTCCGGTACTCTCAAATGTGAGATTAGATTTATCATTTATATTTTGAGAGGGCATGGATTGCCTTAGTTTGTATGCAGTTCCACTACCGGTACTTTCGAATGGTGGTTCCGATTTATCCTTTAAGTTTTGAGATGCCATAGAATGTTTCTGACTGTATACGGTTCCACGACCGGTACTGTTATATGTCGGTTTTGATTTATCGTTTATATTTTGAGAAGGCATGGATTGACTGTATGCGGTTCCATGACTTTTATCCTGGAATGACGGTGCCGGGTCATTGCTTATATTTTGGGAAGGCATGGAGAAGTGCCTTTGAGTAGTGCAACCATCCTGGCCTCGAATGTAGGGCACGTTTTATGACAGATTTTGTCTGATAATCTGTCCTTGGACTCTGAGTAAATGCAGGTATGGATTGTCTTTGAGTATATGAAGTTCCACGACCGGTACTTTCGAATGTCGGTTCCGATTCATCGGTTATGTTTTGTAAAGGCATATATTGACTTTTATTGATCGTCGTTCCGCGACCGGTACTCTGGAATGTCGGATCCGATTCATAGTCAATATTTTGATATGTCAAGAATCGCCTTTGGGTGGATGCAGTTCCATGACCGGCACTCTGAATTGTCGGTTCTGATTCATCGCTTATGTTTTGTGATGGTAGTGATTGCCTCTGAGCTGCTGCAGCCTTGGATTGTCTCTGCGTACTTGAATGTTCACCGCCGGAAGAGGTGAAATTAGAACAGGACTCATCGCATATGTTTTGTAAAGGAATTGATTAATTCTGATGATGATAATGTCCATGACCTGTACTAGGGAATGTGTTAACCGATTCATAGCTTTTAGTCGGCTGCTGTAAATCTCTTCTTCTGGTCGACCCAGCTTCACCTCGAGACGAGGCGGACGGACGGGCGTTGCCATTTGTGGATCTCGAAGAAGAAAAAACCTCTCCTGTGCGTGGGCTGTCACTGAACTCATGAGCAGAAGTATCGTTTATATTCTGACAATGCTCCGATATCGGGGAACTGGGGTTCTCTTGAAACTCATCGCGTCTGCTTACTGGGCTTTGAGATCGGCTTCTTCGGTGGGCGCTTTGAAAGTTTGAACTCGGGATAGTCTCTTGCGAGCTTCCCGAGGTATGAATAATATTAGCAAACGATGTCATTGTTTCTTCATCAAACAAAAAGTTGCTTCTAGGAGCTTGTCCATGCGGTTTTCTTTTCAGTTTCTGGTCAGCCAATCTATTACTGAGCCACTCTTCGTGTACCTTGACCAAGTAGCCGGAAGCATTGGCATGTGATGGCTCATGGTTGTCTGCTCATGCAGAATGGCAGCTCCCGATTGGCGGGTGGAACACCAGGCGCCACTGAACGAAGACGCCGTTTCGTCTTTTAAATGGTCGGCGGCGTTAGCTGCGATCGCAATTTTGACAAGACCCTTGCCCATCTGGATACTCGCTGGACATGACCTGCTTACCAACACGCGTGCTCAATACCGGCGGCATAGAGTTATCGTGGAGTGAGAGCATCGTTTCGTCCTCCACATTTTGGGACTGACCCTGTCTGGAGAAGTTAAAGCGCCGTGCGATGGCCGGTGGCAAATCGTGTTGAGCAAAGTAGACTGTGGTCGGCTCCTCAATGTGTCTAGTAATTTTACCGTAATTTTACCTTATGGCACGTAGTCTTCAATGCGCAAGAAAAAGCAGCATTTGAAATACAATTAAATTCATATTTTTCGGAGTTGGTAGTTACCTGTTGGCTGAGGGATTGGTATCTTATCTGAATAGACACCATCTCGACACATTTCCCTTCCGTTCGGCCGCTGGCCACAGGCGCCTCCGCAAGGATAGGACACTGAGAGGACTTTCTCATATCAAAGCTGGTTGCCGACTCATCTTCTTGGTTTCCCCCTCGTCCGCGGGACTGGCGGTGCAGATGGGCCTGACGGAAATTCTCTGTCTCCGCTGCTTTGGTTTTTTTTGAAGAGTTAGACATGTAGGCCATACACTGCACCTCCGCAAAGCACTTACATGTCACATTGGGGCAGACGGTGCGCGCATGGGGCCACTGTTCGCTGTCGGTAAAACCGAACCTAACGGTATGGTAGTGGCATACAGGCGCGCCGTCACGGAATTCAGGACGCAAGTGCAGAGGTGCATTAACGAGATAGTTTTGCACTCCCTCGATGCATCGAACATTGGTCCTGTTGCACATTGGGACATGGGATAACGTTAGCAAAGACCGCCACTGTGTTGTCACATCACAAGGCACTCACTCACCTGCTCTCACATTCCAGCAGAATTATCTTGCTCAGACTGTTGTTTGTGGGGTTAATGGATAAAGACTTGTAATTGCAACAATATTTTGATGTCGAAAAGTAGAAAATATTTCATAAAGCTTACCTCATGTTTCTTTCGAAATTTCAAATTTTTGTTCGACTTGGAGAAAAATAAATTTTGTTGTGAGAAGTTCGAGAGTTATCAGGACTATGTGTAAAACAATTTCTATCAACCAAGAACGCCTGTAGGTTCAGAACGTTGTTGCGATTCGGACAAATTGCTTTTAGACATCGTTGCTACCTCCAGCAATCGGTATACACTATGTAAAGTGTGTCAACATCCGTGACACTATTTCTTATCCAATTTAACAATTATACGCAGCTCATTAAAGCAGGTTGCTCGAAGAGCAATACCAGCATCTGACGCCACTCGAGAATCTCTGATACATACAGATAAAGAGATCAGCCCCCCTGGAAACTTCATATGTGTATATGTATATACAAATGTATATGGGAGAAAAGAGTTGTGATTGTAAATGGAAGAAAACGGAATGGATTCTGTGTGGGATATTATAGCTTTGCTAGCTTTGGGCCAGACTAAGAAATCATCACACAAAACCGCTTTTATTTCCGCCAAACACAATTACATCATTAGCAATGCAATCTCCGTTACCTAACGCAACATTCCGCAACATTCCGGAAATGAAATCCTTGGCAAGCTGGCGTGCCGGCCGCTAAGCTCGCTAAACTTTTCCACATTGAACTGAAGATGTAAAAGGAAAGGACGTCTTCATGTGGCATGCTCGCAGGTGCAGTGAAGACGGTGACAGTAGCGGCAGCGTTGACGTTGGCGGATACGGATACGAAGCTGGGAACAGAGGATAAAGAAAAACAACCGGAAGCAAACGAAATGATGCTGCTGCGCACGAATAATCTAATGAAGCTACGCAGGGTCCAAGGCAGACGCGGTAACAATTCCATACAAACCATTCAGTGGAGCGAATCTACTCGTAGGATAAGAAGAAAAACGATTACCGCGTGTCACTTCTTTTACATCTGAATGTGAATAGACGATGAAAGAAGTTGGAGCTAGTACGTTTGTAGTAGTTGCCACTGTAACCTAACTATATATGAGTTTAGCTTTGGAAAAAACTGATTTTAAACGCATCCACATGCAGCCATATGCGAAAGGATGTTTGTAAAGTAAATAATGAAACAAAGGTATGTTATATATTATTATTCAGTATCAATAGCGGGGTCGATATAGCCATATCTATGTGTCTGTCGCTTTGTTTGCCCAATCATCAACGTAAGTGATGACGTTTCATCGAGATCAAGTGACGAATTTCACTGAAAAGTAAGGCATGTGTAAGGAATGATTTTCACGAAAATTTACGAGTTTTAAGTTCGGCTATTAAAGTTATGAAGACACAAACTGGTTCCATTCAGGGCTTAGACCTGTGCGATTAGAACGATTAGCGCAAATGTATCAAGAGATTTGGTCCCTATCGCCAGCAGAGCACAAGAGTAACACATCACGTCAGTGCCCCATCAAATATGCATTATGTGTGTGCGCGGAGCTGCAAATTGCGAGATGTGTTCTAGCATTTGGGATGCAGGTGCAGTCAGTTAATTAAAATGGTGAAAACCTCATGGAGAATTAAAATGTGTTTTTTATTACAATAAAGCAGGGCTCAGCACGGCCCTATCTATTTTGCATAGGACAAGGCTCTGACGCGGCGCTGCCGGTCACGTGCCCGCGTATTACAGTGATTCGTACCAATACCAATACATTGAAATGTTCCGTTTCGCATGCGCCTTCACACACAATCGCAAAAACGACGATTCACTAAATTCCCAAAAGTATCGAAAAGACATAGAAGTTGGGTTATGCAATACACCACTATTTAAGGATTCGGACAGGACATGATACGAATAATGAACGCCATCTGGCGTCAACCAGTTTATAGAGATGAGAAAGCTTCGAAAGCTCTCTTTTCGATATGTTGCGCCACCTGACATTTTTGGTTATTCTCGGCAGTAAGATTGTACGTACCACGGCGGATACCAGTAATTCCAGTTAACAAATACGCAGAAGCAATACCATTTGATCAGTCGCCAAATCACTTCACTTAAAGGGCATACCCCGCTTGTCTGGGAGTCACATACGTTTTCATCCCATCCCTGGTCGATGACGTCTCCATGGCAAAGAGCAGTAGAGCGTTGACCAAAACACTGCATTTGACTACGTTGCCCGTGGCGACTGCGTGACACAATCAACTGTAGTTTTAAATCAGACACATGTAAATAAACATAAATCCGCAGTAATCAAGGCGAAATCGAGGTAAAATTTTGTTTGAAACATTAAAAACAGACATACAAATCAGAGTTGGAGGTCGAGATGACCATGTCCTAGATGGGTGTGCTATACGCCAAGCTGCCCCGCTATTCCTACTCTTTCTGCTGCTGTTTAAGGACCTTGCCGATAACTGAAGAGTTCCAGGTGCTGCTTTTGGGTCCCGCTGGCAGTGGCAAGACGGAGCTAGGCCACCGGATGAGTGGACAAGAGCGTGACTGCGATGATCAGGATCCAACCAATGGAGTGCGATGCTTCCGCATGGATTCGGCGGCTGTGCAGTGCGAAGAAATCGCTGTAGAGTTGCAGCTTACGGAGGTTGGTGGCAATGTGGAAATGCAGCGCCTTTGGAAGCACTACTACGCGGCCAGTCATGCACTGATCTACTGTTTCGATCTCCATTCGGAAATGGAGGAGCTGGAGGACACGTTTGCACTGTTGCGCATGTGCCTCCAGGGCACACCTCTGGACGGGAAGCCTGTGCTGCTGGTGGCAAAACGACACCGCGATGGAGTGCAATTATACGACGTAGAGCATACATTTGGATTGGACCAGTTGGCACGCTCCTGCGGCTGCCCCCTGCACATCTGCCACATGGACGACGCCACGAATCTGGAGTACGGCATTGTTTGGCTGTGCCGTCAGCTAGTGAAACGGCGTACCATGCTCGAGAAGCGCGTGCGATACGACGTTAACATGCAGGTTATATTCAACTTCAAAAGTACACACTTTTCCTTCCTCACCTGAGCTTGTTTTTACATCCGACAGGTATGGCACCGACGCAAAAAGTCATTCATCTCCAGTAGCAAGATAGCGCAAGTGCATCGCGGCCGTTTCCGTCGTCCTCACAGAAAGGTAGGCAATCCCCAGAAATTGATTTTCAAGTACATCTCTTTCTGCAAGTATTTACATATGAATATATGTGTAAACTTGAAATCCGCAGCTCTGGCCAACAGTCGATGGGGTTAATCAGCAAACGGCGCGTCCAAGTACGGCGCCAACGACAATTTTCTTAGTTCGCTCGCGACAAGAGGCATCACCAAATCCAGAGCAAGCAGCGTCTTAGCTTTCTCCCACGTGCCAAAAGCATTTTGTTACCGACATTTCATGTTAAGGTTTTAGCAGCATTTTATGGTTCAGATTTATGTAAAGCTGTAATAGTTTAAGAAAATAAGTAAAGTTCAACGGCCATGCTACGGCTATGACAAAAAAGTGCCGAATTAACTCTTTCCAAATGCTTGATGCGATAATTGTCAAACTTATTTTCACAACTGGAACTTGACTGCACACAAATGAACCAAAAGATACAAAACTGCCAACAGTTTGGAATTTTTCGGAAATTTAAGGGATAGTAGAGTCAAACAGAAGACGTAAACTTGTTCGAATAATTTTAAATAACATTTGCTAATTTATCATGCACAGCATCGATGTGACTGCAGAGCAGATCATAGCAGAGGAGACTACTATGCAAAGCCTGTGGCAGTCAGATCCAGATCTTCTCTGGTCATGGTCTGGCTCCGTCACAATTTGATGTATTGCCGAACATCAATAACCAAAATCACAAGAAAAGGCATCCCATATAGAAAATAATACACATCCACATCGGCAGAAGCGGGAATAGTCATACAATTACTACTACACCGACAGACATTTACCCACACCTGCTCATGGCGGATTGGTTGTGGCTTGTCTTGGTCGACGTCGTCGTTGACTGGAGAAGCTCGAGAATGTGCTCCCGACTCCCTGACAAACATATGTCGCTGAGTCTTGTAGCGAAGAGTGTTAAAGAAACGTCAATCATCGCTTTTTCGCGTTGTTTTCAATCACACACAAACACGGGAAGGGAAAAAGGGGATATTCTGCAATGAAAAGTAGAACAACAGGAACAGGAACGGCAGGAAGGCGGCTATAGAAACAGAGAAACGTTAACGGACGAGAGGCATATTTACAAATGCACCAACACCAATGCCAACCCCTTTGGCGCGGTCACTCAGTTTGCACTATTCCTAATCAGTTGTACGTGGAGAGTTATTAAGTAATCAGGTTGTACGAGTCGCCCGGTCATCCGCCGCCATCAGTCGCTGTCACATGTCTGTCAACAATGTCAACAGTGGCATCCACCGTGGTTGTGCTAAGGCGGAAAATAAAGCGATTTAAACGGCACTTTAAAGACTTTTTTACGAGTTGCTAACCCGATCCGTTCATTATATCCATGGGTATGCTGCAGGCAAGGGCGTTGGTTGCGAAAAAAATTTGCTGAAAAAATGGCATGAGCACGGACCAGTTTTCAGAGCTGCTGGATCATGGACAAAGGACTGCAGCTTAATGATGACTGGGACGAAGTAGGTATCCATGGGCATTTTCGAAGCTCAGCCACACAAAATATGGACGGAGTCGCAAACTGACCCAGGCACAGTCTTGTCACACAGAGACAGAGAGAAAACCAAAAAAATCTGAAAACGGATTAAAAGTATTCGTGGGAATTCTTCAACGATTTCACACCTGTTCAACTGCTAACCATGGACCTGCACATGGACCTCAATCACATAAAGCTTACCTCACATCCTCTACCAATCCCATTACCATGCCATATCCCACACCAATGAGTCCGGCCGTCCGGCATAAAATGCCAATTAGAACCTCCTGGCCAAAAAGCAACTTATTTGAAAGCAAGTTAATAATTCAGATCAAATACACCAGCCTACGCTTGTGACATGTTGACAAACGATGCACCGACACCAGAATCAAACCAAAACCAATCGCCAAAAGCATCGATAACGATGACGATGACAAGAGATTTATATTTTCAACATCGATTGGTGGCATTACCAAGGGTAATGCAAAACACAAGCAATCAAAGGCAATCAAAGGCGTGTTACGCGTCACAACTTTTATACCCGGTACTCAGTCAGTGTACCTGTACCATATTGGTTTTTTCTTTCGAATTTTACATTTGACATTTTAAATTTGTTCTACACCTGTCATCTACATTTACATCTACATAACTTCTCAAGCCAACACGCTATTTTCGCTCGTCCCCCTCCCCAAGAGCCGCACACTGCAGAAGAAGAGTGTGAATGTGAGAATGTAAAACAAAACAAAAGCTGATGGACGGGATGGGTTTAGCGACTGCAAATTAATTTCTTCATTGTGGCCATAATAATGATCCAATCGGATCCCAATTGGTGTGGTCTGATAGATATAGTTATCTTCAAAATTGTGGCTGTGGGCCCTTTGTGAGGGCGGAAGGGAGAGGGGCTCATTTTTGAAATACACTGGTTTTAGTGGGAGCATACAGAAGTCTGGATGCAAAACTTGGTTGCCCTATCTCTTATGGTCAAGTACAAGGCGCTCATAAGGACGGAAAGACGGACGGACAGACAGACATGACTCAATCGATTCGGCTATTAATGCTGATCGGAAATATATATACTTTATGGGGTCGGAAACTTTTCCTTCTGTGCGTTACAAACATCCGTTATTCCCCACAAATACAATATATCCTATTTACTTTTCGAGTACCGGGGATAAAAATGACAGCTTATATTTGTTTTTGTTTTGTGTGCGGGCGCTGCCTCTGCCGCGAGTCTGCAGTGTGTGGGTCTAGGGAAGAGCGGCGAGCTAAAGGGCGTGTTGGTGTGAGAAGTGTTGTAGACGTAGATGACAGATGAAGAACAAATTCTAAATTTTACAATTAACCGCTAAGGTACAGATGTAGTACTGAGTATCGGGTATAAAAGTTGTGACGCGTAAGAAGCGTCTCACACGTCCCTTCTCTTTTAGACTGTGTTTTTAATTTCTGTGCCGGTACTCTAATCAAATCTTGTGTTTAGATCGAGTGAGAATAGTCAAATATTGTAAAGCGCTCAGTTTGTGGATCATGTTGTAATCATGTTGTCGATCAATCCAAAAATAATGCACATCACTCGATCACAATTTCGTGGATATCCGTAGCCTCCACATTGGTTACGGACTACACCAATAGCAGTTACCCAATATTTTAAATTTGCAGAGTTTCAATAATCTGAAAGGCACCTATTCCTTCGATTACTGTTTCAGCTTATTCCAAATAAAAACAGATATCTATGAATTATGCCCATTTACTAACTGCAATGTACATTATGGGAGAGCTCGGGAAAGCCACTTAACCGTCATGCCGAACCCGGTCGTTCCCCACTTGGTTCGCACTTTGTTTGTGGTGGCAGCGCGACAAAGAGTGGTTCCCCTGTATCCTATCCGTTATGAATTTCACCAAGCGACCATGCCAGCTGTGTATGTGTGCCTTTGGTATTATTAACTCATAAATATTTATTGAATTTTCAGACTTTTTCAAAAATCGCTACAACAATAGCCGCCTACGCACCACCGCCATCGTGGGGGATGGAGGACGAAGAACACAATCTATGAGCGAAATGTGAACCAAAGTCCAGAGGACCCGGGGACCGATGACTTGTTGTCCTGCAAGCGCATCCGTCATCCATTTCGACTCGCCATCATTTTTTCCTGAGGTCTTCACCGCACACTCGAAGTTCGCACTCTCCGTATCTGTCCCGTAACATTATCTTACTTGGATTATACATTTTTTCCATTTCACATATGAATGCACTCCTTCTTTTTAGTTGGTCGGTCATAGTTCCCAGGAGAGATGCCTCTTCAGTTACCAAGTTGTCAATTTCCATTTTCATTTCGATTCGACTTAACGAGGAGAACTCGAAAAAGAGATAGAGAAGTCAGCGCAAATCCTGTAATCTCTGTTAAGATTGACCAAAGGAGAGCGAGAACATGAAGGGATGTAACATAGGAATAGTCCGTCAAGGACTATTGACGACGATTGTATTTCATTCAATCTATATCTATAAATGTATGTATTTACATATGTATGTATGTATGTACATGGGCATGCAGATATGTAGATGTTTCATAAGAAATAATAATTCGAATTGAAATCAATTCTCTGTTTTTTGATTTTTAATCGCATCAAAAAGTCACCTGTGCGCTCCACTGGCACTCATTTCTTCCCTCGACTTATCTCTTAATACTCTATCCAGAAGTTGACCCACGCCACACAACGGTGCCTCAGCACCAGCACAGTTGCCACCACTACCATTACCATATCACCACTCGCAACTACAAAATTAACTTGTGAGTCAGCGGCTACGGGACCCAGGAGCAGCAAATGCAAGGAGTGTGCTGGAAAAGGGGGGTGGGTCCTATATAACTCTGCAGCGTTTCCAAGTTTCAAGGTAGAAAAAAGTTTCTTGTTCGAATCTTATTAGTGGTTAATGATTACAATGCATACAAAGCAATTACGTATATTGAACACATACCGAAACCACCTACACACAAACACAAGAGGTGTGAGGAGACGCACAATTGGGCGTGTTTGTGATGCTAATTAAAATTAGTACTCGTTGTTAAGTGCTTGTTCATTTCGTAAGCAAATGTCATAACACACACGCCAAGACATACATTTGTATGTGAGTATGTAAGGGAAATCTTAAATTGACATATGTATGTTATATGCATATGCATGTCCGCGGATCAAGACAATGACCAATTCCCTACCCGAACCCGCTGAAACTCCACAGCCACAGTCCAAATGTGTTTTGTAATTGAATCCACGTCTGAAATCTGTCTGTGGTTTAAAATTTAATTTCGGAATCTATGTTGAATACAAATTTCTACTCGAATTCACTGTGCGTCCTTGTGTGATCCTGTTCGTGTCTTGTGTCGAGTTAGAAAGGAAGTGTCGTGCCATGTCCCCGGCAACCTCAATACAAATATTACCAGTATTCTAGTCCGGCATCAGTCGTCGCTTGAAACTTGAAAAAACCTCTAAGGTACAGATGTCGTACTGAGTATCGGGTATATAAGTTGTGAACGGGAAGAACCTCTCACGCGTCCCTCCTCGTTTAAGTGAAAAACAGTCAACAAATGAGAACCATGTACTAATTATTCCATATATTTTATTCAGTTGACTTAAAAGCTATTAAAAAAAGCTCAAAGCTCTCTCTGCAAACAGCTATTTAATATAAGTATATAAATTGTGAAGCGTAAGAAGCGTCTCACGCGTCCCTCCTCGTTATATTTGAAGTTTAAGTGAAAATCAGCCAACAAATGCGAACCATGTACTTATTATAGCTCTCTCTCTCCGCAGACAGCTATTTAATATAAATATAAGGTTTATTAGCTATTCCTTTCAGTATAGATATATATAAAATACAACTTTTTATACCCGGTACTCGAAGAGTAAATAGGGTATATTGTATTTGTGCACAAAGTATGTAACACACAGAAGGAAACGTTTCCGACCCCATAAAGTATATATATTCTTTATCAGCATTAATAGCCGAGTCGATTGAGCCATGTCTGTCTGTCCGCCCGTCTGTCCGTCCGTCCGTCCGTCCGTCTTAAGACCATTAAAGCTAGAGCCCCCAAATTGTGCATCCAGACTTCTGTATGCTCACACTGTTACAAGTGTATTTCAAAAATGAGCCACGCCCCTTCTGCCCCCGCAAAGGGGCGAAAACCTCCCAAATATACAATTTTTAGGATAAAAGAAATAAATATAAAAACGCCATTCCGTAGGGAATGACGGTCATTGTAGATGTAGATGACAGATGAAGAAAAAATTTAAAATTTGACAAAACACCGCTAAGGTGTAGATGTAGTACTGAGTGCAGGGTATAAAAGTTGTGAGGCGAAAGAAGCGTCTCACACTTTCCTTCTCGTTTTATTACGTTTTTTGATTACAAAATAATTGTAATTATTTTTTCAATAATTTGTATGTCCGGTTCTTGAAGGAAGAGTAAGGTATATTTAATTTGTGGGAAAGTGGATGTACATATGTATGTAACGAACAGAAGGAAACGTTTCCGACCCTATAAAGTATATAAATTCTTGATCAGCATCAATAGCCGAGTCGATATGGCTGTGTCTGTCTGTCCGTTCCTTTGTCCGTCTTGATGAGCGCCTTGTACTCAGAGACCATAAGATCTAGAGCAACCAAGTTAAACATCCAGGTTTCTGTTCCGTAGAGAATGGCTATACCCATCAAATCCCTGAATAAGGATCAGACTTGAATATTATTAGACGGAGTTCCTCATTTCTCATTCCTCATTTCTCTGTTCCTCATTTTTGAACCATACAACTAAAATTGGCTAAAGCAAAAACGGATGCGCAAACTACAAAATTGAGATATGACAGGAAGTAAACGCTATAGAGAGCGAATTCACAGAGAGAATGCATTTGATTGCGCTGGTTTATGGCGTTCCACTCTTATACGTGCCGAGGTTTAGGTCTCGGCTGATGACGGGCTGAAGGGGAGGAACCAGAGTGTGTCCTGTTTGATATATGTACATACGAGTACAAGTACACTTTACACACGATTATGAAAAACTCGATTTGCTTTCTGTTATATTTAAGATAAGAGATTGCTCTCTTTGTGGATTCTGAGTTTTTAACAGCATCCTCTCTTTCAGTCTTCCCTAAACAGTTCGTTTACTGAATACATTATTGTTATATGTACAAACATTTTACATGCTGATAGATGGCCAGCAGACAATCGGAGCATGACGAATAAGCTATAAATGGAGCCATAGTTTCCAGGCCGGAAGAGCTCCACTTCGCTCAAACTCAGAGTGACACTCGCGTGTTGCCTCGCCTTCATGAGTGCCTAAATCAGATACATACATATGTATACATAAATATGTACATACATATGTACACAAATATGTAACTAGTTTGCGCCCTGAATTTGGCGTATTTCATGATGTGACTCCTCGACTCCTCCTTCTTCAACAATACCTCGGCCAGCGGTGAAGTCTTTCGCGCGGTACTGTGGGGACTCAGCCGATAAAAAGTAGCAAAATTCGAAAAGCTTTGGATAAATGGAATATACACATCTGATAGTGAGTTTCACAGTGCTTTGAAGTATTTTATTTTCAATGTAACATTAGAAGATATGCATGAGCACTCAAAATTTGAAAATGTTTTCAATGTGCAAAAATTCATTGAACTCCCATTCATTTAGTAAGCAGAAAATGCATACTGCTCATCGGGGCTGAGGCTCGTGAGTTGAACCTGCAGGCGCAGACATAGCATGGGCGAAGAGAGAATTAAGCCCCTCTGTCTGCGGGCTGTAACATCACACCACGGCATAGAACAGATTTTTGGTCGTTTATGCAACATCTTGGTGTTGCTCAACTTAGTGTGTTCAATTCTGGACTCATTCACTACACCAGAAAATGTTTTATCGATGAAGCCAACAAAAAAAACATACAGAGCCTCCCACCTTAAATGAACCGAAAGCTTTTTCAAACTTCAAAGTAGTATAACTTCTAAACTTCTCACCACTGAAAAGGAAATGTATACCGATAGATAATCACTTAATCTTCAACAAAAAGAATTGTTGGCTAATGTTGGACCAGAACATTAAAAAACATGAAAATGTTCCTAAAAATGTCGGGGGGGGGGGGGGAACAATTACGCTATAAGTCACAGTAAAATTGGTCAAATCGATTCCAAAATTACTGATCATTTTAGGAGGAACTTAAAACATATGAGTTTTTAGGAGAAAAGTAATCTGGAAACAAAAAAAAATATGAATTGGTGAATTTGGTTCAAATAAGCGGAGAGAAGAAATTACTTTGGTTTTAATTGTGAAAAGTGTTTTAAAAAATTGTTTACAAATTAAGTTGGTTTGTTGAAGATTAAGTGATTATCTATCATTACATTTAATTTCAGTGGTGAGTTAGACAGTTCTGAAGTTATACGACTTTGAAGTTTAAAAAAGGTTTTGGTCCATTTAAGGTGGGAGCCACTATATGTATGCAATTATAAAGAATTCTTCACCATAATGCTCAATCTAATATGTACATACATACATAGTATGTAGGTAAAAATTTAAATACGTAATACATACATATATACATACGTATAGACCCAGACACAAACGATTGCGCAGTTTTCTCGTGATGTTAATATGTATGTACATATGTATGTACAGTAATTTTTATACACGGTACTTGAAGGGTTCACGGGGTATATTAGATGTGTGGTCGAAGCGATGTGCGTAACGCACAAATGGGTTTCCATTTCTGACCCTAGAAAGTACATACATAAATACATACATATGTATGTACATATGTACATGTCTTCTTGATCGACATCTAAGTATATCCGAGTAAATGTAGCCATGCCTGTCCGTCCGTCTGCCTGTCTCTCTGTTTGTCTGTCGGTTCGTCTTGTTTGACGCCTAGTTCTCAGAGGCTATGAGAGCTAGAGTTACCCAATTTTTGGGAGAAGTGTAATGTAATAACACCATGAACCAGGCCCCCTTCCACCCGCAGCGACTCACCACGTTCCTCGTTTTTTCTAAATTTGTATTTTGCGTCAATTGATGAACTTTTGTATTTTGCGTTAATTCATGAACATTGTCGCCTTAAAAGATTTTCTTTTTGTAAAAGTATTTACTTGAATAACTCTTTCGAAAGTTGTATATATACAGTACATCATCCGAAAGGTGTAATTCTAAATGATTGTTTTGCAGAAAGATAGAAACATAAATGAATTTGTTTTTTGCCATGTTTTTTGACAATTTGGATCTTGTTTCCCTCAAGAGGTACAGATATGCAATTGGGGAGCTCTCATATTTGAAGAATAGCTCTTTATAGATTGACCCTTGTGGGTGTACGTTGGTATATGGTGAGGTACGAGCACACCCACCACAAAAAGACTCCCCCTTAACAGCATCACTTTGTTTGTGGAGAAAAATCAAAATTTTTACTTTTCTTCACATACATATGTATGTATGTATCCAAAACTGTTTCCAAAAAGTTATGGTCAATGTTTGGGGGTGGACTGCTAATGCTGTATCTGTGTATGGACATATGTACATATGAACATTGTTTATATGTGTGTCTGTATGTATGTCTGTCTGGGTATGCCTGTGTGCTTAGTGCGTGTTTATGGCGCAATAAAACAGACCCATACCAAGCTCGCACACAAAGCAAAGCAAGGGTTGCCTGGTGTTGGGGCAAGCACAAAGGCTGTGTGGAACTGACATAAAGCAATAGCGTTGACTTCAGAGTTGTTGTCAGAGTCAAATGATGCAGCCAAACAAACGAGACTCCAAAAACCAAACTCAGATTCAGGACGATTCCAAGCCTAGCCAGACCGAATCGCTGGACAAGCAGCAAGCCACCAGTATCCAGTAGGAATCGGGCGGAACGAGACAGTCAGCCAGCATCTTTTCGCTTGTGTGCTTTGCTTTTATGACTTTTCTAGAGGGATCTACGCAACGGAGTCTTGTGCAACCCATAGGCTGTATGTAGGCGCAGGCCCGCCAACAGCCACAGACATACAGTGGCACATTTATTTTTCGGACACTCTTATCACCCAAGTTTGAAGACCTATAACTTGGCATATGGTCGACGTAAACAGAAAAAGTCAATTGTATATCAATGATCAACGTTACTACTATTTGTAAATAAAATAAGTTTCTGCTGTGGTGTAATTATACAAATTAACTAAAGCAAACAAGTTAAAATATTTAAGGTAAAATGTACAAGGAAAATTTATCTCTGTCCCATTTAGTCTTTAGGATTTCTAGAAGCCTTATGGACCACCACAAGCTGTACCGGTTTGCAAGAATTCCCTCTTTGTAATTTTGGGCGTATCCTTTTTTACAAATTTTTCCATATAGGCTTCATGGAACTAAAGATAGCTAACCATAGTAAAATACTCATCTGGTTGCAGTTTTAAATTATCCAAATTATAGCCATTTATTTCAGATCTCCGAATTAAGATCGTTTCAGATCATAATTATAGCCAGATATAACTAAAGATAGCTAGCCATAGTAAAATACTCATCTGGTTGCAGTTTAAAATTATTCAAATTATAGCCATTTATTTCAAATCTCCGAATTAAGATCGTTTCAGATCATAATTATAGCCAGATTGAAAATCATTTCCAAAAGCTTTGCTTGTTCATATTGTGTTCATTCTTCCTTATTATTCCTTATTTGAAAAAATGTTATGCTAAACTATCAATGTCTCCATCGGGACCAGTGGATCCATTCCATCATGGTGCAGAAAGAATTCGATTGTCAGCTCCCCTATAAAATTCTTCTATTTTTCTGAACACGGCTCAAGATTTCATTTGGGATTCACCAATCTTCGCAGAAATCATAGGGTTCAATGGATTATGTATATGCGGGCTTGCGTGTGGGTGTGTGAGATTTTATTAAAAAGAGAATCATCCCAGGGGCAGACCTATAGGCAGGGGCAGGCTCATGCGCGTGCATAGGCCACCACGAATTGTTTCCTTTGTCATTCCCTTGACAACGATGTCCTTTCTGCGACGGCCTCACTCAATGGTCGTTTTTCCTTTGCACGTCGTTGCCCTTTATGCGTATGTGTAACAACTATTAGAAAAGAGTGGCCGGAGCGGACGCGACAGCAACAGGAGGCACAACAGGAGGTGTAGTGGTACTACCCTTTCTGGCACCAGCCGCTCCTCTGCTCTTCTTGTGAACGTTTATGATGTCCTCATATTGTCCCCTTAACGGAATCCAAGTATGAATATGCATGTATGCGAATGTCCCCTGCCCTTTGTTACAGCGATTTTTGCGCTATTTCTTTTGTGCTGTGTGAAACTGCAGGCAGCATCGCTGCCTGTCATAACTGTCGCTCCTCCAAACGAGGCTCTGACGGTGGCAAAAGCTCTGCAGTTGCCGCCGCCGCCGAGCACATGCAATTAGTGCCAAATGTTTCCATATTTTTGCCCAGGAAGGAGTGTGCGATTGAGGATGTGGCAACAGCAGGTGGGGCAGAAATGCTGACCACAGCATTCAGTAGTAGCAGCAGTGACGGTGGCAGCCAAAGGAGCAGCGAATGAACTATGGGGCATTTGACCATATTATCTGGCCAAAACTCAATTTAAAAAAATATTTAAAATGTATTTGTGAGTTTGAAATGAAAACATTGACCTCATAATATGTTTAAGAAATTGTTTTTTAACAATTCTATATTTGTGACGAAAATTTTTATTTGAAGAGGCTTACAAAGTGTCTGGTAGCCGCCGGAGGCATTACTTTCAATGGATATTGTAGAGTATTCAATTATTATCAAATGTATGTCATTTTTTCTTGCGCTTTTCTGCGTCTTCGCAGATATTTAAGTTTTCGTAATACAACCCAAGGTTTGCAATTTCGGAGTTGTTGCAATGTTAAACTCAGTGAAGAAGAAAATTGCAAAAGATTATGCCAATTTACATTGCATTTAACCGGTTATACCTGTCACTTGTTTTAAGTACGATAAGGGTTATTTGTAGACCCTTTGAAGAACTTTTTTTTAACAGATTGTCGATTAAAGTGAACAATTTCACGAAAAACTTGAAACAAATCGAAAAAAAACTGTGCGGATTTGCTAAATTCGTGTTCAACCGTACAATTATAATGACGTTGAGACATTTGCAGTATCTCTGCACTGCTATTGCATTTGTGACCAACATTCAACAACTTAAAGAAAAGAAGCTGCTTGCAGTATACAAGAAAGTCAATGTAAAAATCCGATTATCTTCTACTTCTCCATTTTAAAACATCCAAGCAACAGTTTTTTAATATAATATGGCCATTGCCTTACATAAGTACTGCCATTATTTTTTGTTTAATTCAATTTAAAAATAAAATAAAAATTCGATTTTACACTAAAGAAAAGGCGGTGCCACGCCCATTTTTACAACAAACCTCACTATTATAAACTCATATCAAATGATACGGACGTGTGAGACGCTTCTTACTCGTCACAACTTTTATACCCGGCACTCAGTACTACATCTGCACCTTAGCGGTGTTTTGTCAAATTTTACATTTTTTCTTCATCTGTCATCTACATCAACAACACTACTCACGCTAACACGCTCCTTTAGCTCGCCACCCTCCCCTAGAGCCACACACTGCCGAGTCAAGGCAGAGACGCGGCAGAGCCAGAAACGTGTCTGCGCAAAGCAGAGTGTGAATAAGAGAATGTGAAAAAAAGCCACTGCAAATAAATTTCTTCATTCTGGCTTTATCAATCGGATCCACATTTGGTGATATGATAGATATGGTTATTCCCTACGGAATATTCTTTTATCTTCAAAATTGTAGATTTAAGAGGTTTTCGGCCTTTTGCGGGGGCGGAAGGGCCCATTTTTGAAATACACTTGTAACAGTGTGAGCATACAGAAGTCTGGATGCAAAATTTGGTGGCTCCAGCTCTTATAGTCTCCGAGTACTAGGCGGCCAACAAGACGGACGGACAGACGCACAGACAGGCATGGCTCTATCGACTTGGCTATTGATGCTGATCAAGAATATAAATACTTTATGTGGTCGGAAACGCGTCCTTCTGTGCGTTACATACAACCGTTATTCGCACAAATACAATATACCCTATTTACTCTTCGAGTACCGGGTATAAAAATATTGCTTCGTTTGGAAGTTATTAATTAATACCACAAAATGTGATCAAATTCCCCATAGTGCACTGGGCCAAAAATCAACAATGATGCAGAGGAGAGGCAGTAAAAATTGTCGGAAAAAAATGAGCAACATTTTTCCCGTTTCATTGCTACCACATATACAGAGAAGAGTAGTACGTGGCAGGAGTGGAGCGGTAACCGGGAAAACAGCGTAGAAAAACCGATGCTCCAACGAATCTCAGATACTCATCATGGGAAAAATCACGCCTGATTGGGCACGAAAAATTAGAAGCGCACATGAGTACATACACAAAAAAAATGTGTGCTTATACTTAATGCTAATTTCTGTCTTTAAACATATTTTAATACAGGTTATTACATTTATAACCATTACCATAGGTTTAACTTAAAACATTTGAAATATACATACATATATAAAAAGAGTTAGCTAATAAATAACTCCCAATAAATATATGTCTGAACTTTATTATGTTTTTTAATTTTATGTTTGTATATTTTTCTAATAATGAACTATATATAAATGCTTGGACAGTGAAAATAGTATCGAGTCTGAGTATACGAGTACGCAATGCCTTGCCGGCCATGCCCGACTGCCTGTGTAAATGTCCGTGGCATTTTCAACACAAACCTTCCTTTTTCCTCTTCTCGTACTCATTTTGTAGCTCGACGTGACCCACGATCACAGACCCCAACGTTCCCCTGCAACAGTGTGTGTGTGTTTTGTCACAAGTCCGTGTAAGTGCTGGCACCGGTGTGGACGGATCCGATTTCCTCCCCTACCTACAACTCCTTGTTTCATGGCCCCAGTACTCTCTTTAATTTTGTTGTCACCATACGTTCGAACATTGGTCAGCCTCCTGATTCGCGCAACCATTGTCCTGACTATAAGGAAGCTCGTATATGCATACATTCATTCATATGTACCTACATATATCCAAGGTCAATTGTATGGTCCTGGCGCTCTTCAATTTTTGTCAGCTATTTTTAGGTTGCAGGAAGTAAGCCATACTTCCGTACTATAGAAGAGACCAGCATTTTTTAATCATCTGTGGAGTAAAGCCACTTCCGCAGTCAACTAATCATTGACAGTTGAGGGAGAAATAGCGCCCCAGGAACATGGCTGCTCAAATTATTCAACCTCCATGGGGTTGTGGTATTCCGGTAGCCCATCTAAAATCTAGACTGAATGAAAATGGCCAAACATACATATGTGCTGTTCCACATACTGCGGATTTTTTAAGATTTTCTTATTTTTCTTCGGAACCGGATAGAGCCTTCATCAAAGTGTAGCCCAACAGGAGTAAGAAATCAATAAAGATTTTGGCCAATTACGGTACTGTCATTTTCTTCCTAACTATTGTGGCAATACTTTTAGGGCGCCCATGCGAAATGGAAAAATCTTGCTGGTAATGTGGCAACAACACGAAAATGCACAAATACATTGACATTTTCATTTTCATTAAGGAAAGCTCTACATTTTTTGATGCCCAATCTAAACTTAACGAAATGGGACGTGTGAGACGCTTCTTACGCGTCACAACTTTTATACCCGGCACTCAGTACTACATCTGTACCTTAGCGGTTTTTTGTCAAATTTTACATATTTTCTTCATCTGTCATCTACATCTACAACACGCCAACACGCTCCGTTAGCTCGCCCCCTTCCCTAAAACCACACACTGCAGAGTCCAGGATGCCTTTATATAATATAAAATATTGACCAATCGAGCTGAAATGTTAGGAGCAGGATTTTATTTTAATATTTTCTAAATCTTAAACAAAAGTTAATCCGATCAGAGCGATATATGGTATAGATGCATATATAACACTTTATGTATTATTGTTGTACGCCAAAAAGAACATTTTTAGACCTTGAGGCCTTTGATTCCGACACATTTTTGCCGATACAAATTTAAATCAATAAAGAAATTTATCTTCGATAGCGCTGAGGCTGTATAAATACTTTGTCATTTACGTATTCTAGTATGTACATACATATGTATGTATTGACATTCATATGTCCGGCATTACGTGAACACTTATATCTGGTATAGTATGAGAGTGATGAATCTGAAATTTGTTACAACAGTAACTTTAACTTATTTGTTTACGAAATATTTTAAAAGTAAGTCACATTTATTCTCAGATGTCAGCAGTGGTTTATTGTAATGGCGAAATGATTCCTGAACTGACCGGTTACGGAAAAAGGGAACGATTGCCAATCATTTCACGTATGGAAGACGAGCAACTGTTGGGAGTCCCAATATAAAGGGCTTCTACTGGAAAAGAAACTTCAAACGCAACATTTAACATGTTGACGGAATGGGGAATAACTGCTCTAATCTAATCAGCCTGTTTTGACACACCAGCATCAAATTCAGGACAACTGTCCAACTGTGTAATAAGTACGTTGACACGCATTTAAATGACAAAATAAATGCAATAATAAATTTCTGCCAACAAAATTTACAAAGCATTATGAGCTTATTAGTCCTGACGTATTATCATTTAACTGTTAGAATTAAGCCTAACTTTTTTGGCATCGGTTCCGAAAGGTCATCGTTTCTGACTCCCTGGATATCTGCACCATATACGCGAAATGTATACGGCGATTTATTTCTTAAAAATATGTATTCTTCGGGAGGAGTTTAAATTGATGAAACGAGAAGAAAAATCTTTGTTGAATCTCCATATCTGATTTTTTAAATTATATGCGACACGTGCAATTATAAAGAAGTTGATCCGATATTTCCAAACTCTGTTCTGAAAGAGACTTGCAGCAATTTGTGGTATTTATCTGATGAAAATATCGCACTTGCATTGTTTTATATTAAAGTTAATTTAATACAGAAATGAGAAAGGATGGCGCCACTCTTGGCACCTTTTGTTGACGATGATGATGATGATGACAAAGAGACTATTTGAAAAAAAAAGGATATAATGATACATCCGAACATGCTATTAAACTTATGCAAGACTTTAATTAAAATGAGAAAATTCTAGTCAGTATCCAATAAATAATAAAATGCCTCTATTTAATATAAAATATTAAATATTAGCCAATCGAGCTGAAATGCTAGGAGCAGGACTTTATTTTAATATTCTAAATTTTAAACAATATCAATCAAACAAATCAATCCGATCAGAGCGATATATGGTATAGATGCCATAGTATAACACTTTATGTATTATTGTTGTACGCCAAAAGAAACATTTTTAGACCTTGAGGCCTTTGATTCCGACATATTTTAGCCGATACAAATAAACGCAACCCTATGTATATTATAATATGTAATATCCAAACTGCTCTACTATCACACTGTTACAAGTATATTTCAAAATTTCGCCCGCCAAAAAGGGCGAAAGTCTGTCACATTCACAATTTATGAAATACGAGAAACCAAGCACGCAGTTTCGTAGGGAATAGCCAACACGCCGACTAAGCCAATTTTTATGGTGCCAAGACCATGGGCAGTCTTAAAGGTCTACAAAGGGTTTGGATGTGTGCGCTAAATGTTGCTGTAGTTTATCTTTGCAAGTAAATGAGTAGCAATGAAAGTATGAAGGACGATGTAGAAATGTGGGGCAGGTCAGGGGTTAGGGTTAGGGGTTAATTGGGCTTATGTTGGCATATAAAGGCCCTTTTTACGTGTACTAACGATGCTAACGATGGCACTAACGATGATTTTAATTAATAAGTGTGTGTGTTATTGTCGCATGCCTCCATCCGCTGTTCATCCGACATCAGTTTAGAGCCAGCCAAACATCTGCGACCATAAATGCCGAATTCCGGCCGACTGTCAATAAGCCCATTGAGTCATCACTGGTCTTAATGTAGCCTTGGGTCTTTCCAACTTGCCACTTTTCGCGCCATATAGGCGGTCATAACTACGTTATAGAGTCATCAATATTTGGATTGAAATTTGAGATTGACAACCCAAGGGAAAAGTGGGAAATACTTTACTGATGAGCTAAGACGCTATGAAAATCTTTAGTATGGAATTCGAAGAGTTGTCAAAAGAAAAGTGTTTCTTTGCGTTGCTATGGGATCAAGCTGAATAGCTAGGTAGCTGATAAGGTTACATAAAATGCACATATGTATATCCTGACTTAGTACCGGGTCTTAATGTTGTGAAGCGTTCTTTCTTCCACCTTTTCGCTCTTTATACCCGGTACTCAAAGAGTAAATAGAGTATATTGTATTTGTGTAGAAAAAGTGGATGTACATATGTAACGCAGAGAAGGAAACGTATCCGACACCATAAAGTATATATATTCTTGAGCATCAATAGACGAGTCGATAGAGCCATGTCTGTCTGTCCGTCCGTCCGTCTGTCCGTCGTGTTTGTCGGCTAGTTCTCAGAGACTATAAGAGCTAGAGCAGGCAAATTTTGCATCCAGACTGCTTTATGCTCACACTGAAACCAGTGTATTTAAAAAATGAGCCACGCCCCCGCAAAGGGGCGAAAACCTCCCAAATCTTCAGTTTCGAAGATAAAAGAAAACTAAAAGGGAAATAAATTCCGTAGGGAATGACCATATCTATCAGATCACCAAATTGGGATCCGATCGGATCATTATTATAGCCAGAATGAAGAAATTAATTTGCAGTGGCTAAACCCACCCTGTCCCGCAGCTTTTGTTGTTCTTTTCGCATTCTCTTATTCACACTCTGCTTCTGCTTCACTCGATCCCTGCCTCTGCCCTCCCTCTGCTTCTGCCTCTACCGAGTTTTAACCCACCCGTCCCGCAGCTTATATTTGTTTGTTTTTTGTGTGCGGTCGCTGCCTCTGCCTCTGCCGCGAGTCTGCAGTATGTGGGTCTAGGGAAGGGCGTCGAGCTAAAGGAGCGGGTTGGTGTGAGAAGTGTTGTAGATGTAGATGACAGATAAAGAAAAAATGTCAAATTTGACAAAACACCGCTAAGGTGCAGATGTAGTCCTGAGTGCCTGGTATAAAAGTTGTAAAGCGTAAGAAGCGCCTCACACGTCCCTTCTCGTTTTTTCTCAATTTCTCCCATTTTCCTTGGCACAATGTGTATTTCCGTCTCTGTCTGGCTATCTATTCTTAGTTGTGGAAAGAAGCAAGGACACGCCAAGGACCAACTTGCCACTGCAGCACTTGAGCTCTCACTTTTTTTTTCCTTTGAGGACCGTCAGTCCTTGTCTGGTACAGGGTCTGGCCTCGGTCTGAAATATTTCTTCTCCATTTGGGCGCACTGTGCACCTCTGTGTGACCCTTCTCGTGGACCTGTCCTCCACCCCTGTCTCCTCCACCACGTTGCCGAGGTATGCAACGTTGCCTGCGTTTGGAATGATCGAAGTTTGTCCTCCGTGCGGCTCAGACTCTGTCATTATTTCCGCTTCTGCAGCACATCGCCTTCTGCTGTCTGAGTGCAACAGACACTTATATCGATTTATAAGGTGCCACACACTGCTGATGGCATTCAAGGGTTGCCTCGCTATCATGTCGTGATGACTTTACTCCGAGTCAATGAACATTGATTGAGTGTAGCTCCATTAAGCTTTAAGTAATTCTCTCTTCAGCTAATTTACATGTAGATACATACACATAGTACATGGGAACGTATGAGACGCTTCTTACGCGTCACAACTTTTATATCCGGTACTCAGACAGTATATGTATCTGTACCTTAGTGGTTGTTTTCAAATTTTATAAATAAATTTCTTCATTTTGACTATAATAATGATGTAAAATTTCACGATCTGATAGATATGGTGATTTTCTACGGAATGGCGCCTTTAGTTTTCTCTTTTCTTTAAAATTGTGAATTCAGCATATTTTCGCCCTTTGCGGGGGCGAAGCGATATGTTGAAATGCACTTGTAACAGTGTGAGTTAAGCCTTATTATATAATAGGCAAAGTAACCTGTTTAATCAAATGATTTTTAAAATAAGTTTCACGATTGCACCATGGTCCCAATGACCACTTGCGTTGTCCTAAATTAATAATTCACGAACGAAATAAGATATTTAGTCTTTTGATATTAGTTAAGTATAGCAAGGGGGATGTTTTTTGAGAAAATGGGCGTGGAACCGTCTTTTTTGAAGGAAAAATCGGTTTTTAATTTTTTTTCTCAAAATGTTAGAAGCAAGATTCTATAAAAAAAAGTCAAAGCACGAATTAAAACAGCTTAAATCAAAGATAATTCAATTTTTTGTCCCACAAAGCATTCTCCATAGGAGTTTTCATTATAAAACAATATTACACTGGATATCAAACTCTAGCCCTCCAAAGTAGCTAGTGACTAATACTGTGGCTTAAATGCAATGCAAAATGGCACCCTACTTCACAATTTTCTTCTTCATTGTGTTCCAAACGGCAAAAAAAGATTGAAATTTCTCATTTGAGGTTATGATCTATAAATGCAAATTGTAAGAGTTGTGGTCAAATGTGGAATTTCTGACTACATACATTTTAACAATCATGTACGACACACAATAGGTTTCAAGGTGGGACTAGGTGGCACTCTATTAAAAACCCTTGTCAAAAATTAGTTTTCACTACGAACTGATGCATATTGAAGGCCTCACTTTGACATACAATTACGAAGACATCGCCAACTACTAGATACCGTTCACATTACAAAACACGTAGTAGAAACCCTACTGAATAAAATGCATCCAAAAAATTGGATCAGTTAATTTTTCAATTTATGAGACATTTAAAACAGCAATAAAATTTGTACTTTTTCACTGCATATGGTGCGCAATAATGAGCGCTGGGTTTCAAAGCTGATTTTGCGAAGGTGGCACCATCTTTGAAAATTTTGGTACGCAACTTTGATGGTCACTTTTTTTATAATACAGAGCGCCAAAAACCACGTCTTGGTTTTAACTTTTAAAAATTAGCTTTTGGCCTAGAAAAATGGTCATTGAGACCATAGTGCAATGTAGAGTCTACATACATATGTATGTACATATGCATGTGAAGTTCTATGCCAGTGTTTGTGCTGCACAAAGGCATTCCACCATTCGATATCGAACTTCAATAAAACTACTCGACAAAATCACCCTATTTTTCCTCAAGGAACCAAATTTACTTTTTCTGAAAGATTTGGGGCATTCAAATTGCTTAATGATTTTTTTCTAGACTGAAGGCTTTACATTTTTTTTTCGGGGCTTTTTTCTATTGCAGATCTTTTTGAAATTTTTAAAGTCTTCCATAAAATACTGCCAATAGTTTCAGGCTTCAGTACTCATCAGCTTTATAGAATGCATTTGAAGCCATTGTAATGGCTTAGTTTATAACATTCATTATTTAATTAATTAATAATAATAATACAAATTAATCAATACTTCATTAATATGATAACTGTATATTTAAAGTAATAAACATTACGAAGACATTAAATTCGAATGCGGAGAACACAATTTTTTTTTTTTTTCAAAGTTGTCAATCGGAAAATAATTTGTAAAGAAGAAGAAATTTTATGAAAATTGTTTCGTCTCGAAAATTGTCTGCTTGGCTTGTGCGTACAATATACAACATTTTTTCTTCGAGTACCGGGTATTAAAATGAATGAAAATATATAAATATGTTTCGTAAAGTCTAGTCAAAATGGTTTGAAAAACTCTTTTTTTTAAGACAGTTCTGTAAAAGACCACCTTTTGCATAAGTATTGTGTTTGGAGCAGCAGCAAATACATAATAATTAAGATCAGCTCGCCTTGTTTGTATTTATTTCCTCTTATACTCTCTTATAATAATATGATATTGTCGCGCCCCTGAGCAGCCCAATTATTTCTACATATGTCCAACGCGAACCCGATACCTTTATCGAGCTCTAAACCATTGTACATTTTAACGAACCGAATCACGGCCACGCCCCTTTAAATTGTATAAAATAATTGTCGTAAATGTGGAGTTAGAGTTTCCGAAAAAGCTCGGCAGCTTCCAACATATTGATAACATTTAATTGGACAATATTTATGGAATTTTGCGGGACATGCTCAAAGGGATGAATGAAACTCTCCAAGGGATGCATAGCAAACGTTAATGGATGTTTTGGCCTATGAGGAAATGCAATCTTGGATACAGCATTGATATTGGGGCTACGGGGAATAGTTGAACATGTGGGTTGCCATTACTTATTTTATCCCACTTACAAATGTATAATTAAAACAATATATGACATTCCATTGGAATCACATGTATGTACATATATTTACATACATACATATGTACATGCATAGACCCTATCAGTCATACTATATAAGGGATAAAATACTCAATGTATGAGTATATCTCCTAATAAATACTTAAACTACTACGACTTCTACAAAATGTTAAAATAAAAAAAAAACACATGAGTTTTGATTCGTGGTGATAGAATGTATACACCTATATGTATCTTCATATATCTATGCAAAGTTGAAGTTTTGTACCATTTTCAATGTTTCTTTAACTACGTAGAATAATTGTCGTAAATTTGGAGTTAGAGTTGCCGAAAAAGCACGGCATCTTCCAACATATTGATAACAATGAAAACATCAAATAATTCTTTTTTCATTTTTTTTATTGTACGAATATACGAGTGTACTTTTAGACGATATCTCTTTAGTGGCATCGATTCTCAACAAACTAAGATACTAAACACTTTAATTTCCCAAAGAAGGGCAAAGGTCCCGAATAAAAAATAGGTACATACATATATTTGAGGTATATTGCAAATTCTAGGTACATATGATGTTATATTTCCTTACACTCAAAAGTTTCCCATTTGTAGCACAGTGTAATAGGATCTAATTAGAATTAAGTCGCGCATTCTGGTGTCTGTTTGACCTCCGCAAGTGCCAGCATTACAATAACTCTCATGCGCCCTCTTGTGCGTTGTGGTGTATTTTGGATGTATTGGTCTATGGTCCAAAGTAATATATGTATGTGCATGTGCTGAATCCTTATCTGGATCGGGCTTCCGAAACTACTTAGTTCTTATCAAAACGCTAGCTTGCTAGATACTTGTTGCGTCATGGAGCTGTGTCTGACGATATAACTGCATTCTGTTATGACCCCACCGTATCCATATCACCATATCTTCAGAAGAACGGGACGGAATGGGATAGAATCAAATCAAATCCGGATAAGCGTATATGTTCCGTACCCTGGTTTTTGTGCTTTTACTCGTATCTTCGTTATGAAGCAAATAAAGCAAAGACGCCAGTCAACGGAAATGCGCAGCCCATTTTATCAACATTTACCTTGACGTTTGCTGTTCAAGATTAAGATTACGTATTTGGCAGTCACAACAGAATCCCGAGAACTAGCGATCAACTCTTCCGACCTGATAAGGCGAATGATTCATGGACCCAGCAGAAAGGTGCGTTATCAGAAGAGCCTATCAAGGTGGGGGGTCACATCACCTTTACCATTGCGAATTGTCGTGACACAAAACAAAACGGGAAAAAGTAAACAGGTAAAATTTGGATTATATCAAAATGGGTAATTTCAATAATTATCATAGGAACATAATTACCGGAAATGATTCCACGTTTTCTCTCTATGATTTCATGACAAGTGGGGGACTCGGATTATCTTACTCCGCAGTATCATATATTGTCTTAGCCACGCTTATCAGGCGCAAACATGTATTGTATTTGGTTAGCGTCACAAAAAGTTTCGCGGAATGGATAGAAGATAAACCGGAGATTTTGCATAAAAACGCGACAGATAGGCGTACAGAGGATAGTAACGATTTTCCATTCGCACCCAACGCATGAAACGACGACGATGACAACGAACCGATCGACCAGACTTCTAGTCTTGCTTGTGGTAATTGCATAATCCTTAAGTCGCGACCTGCAATAAATCATATCCGCAGAATCCGCATCATATTGATTTATCAGCTCATCGGGTACAAGTGCCAAAATGGAATGATTTTATCCTTAATTTTTTTTTTGTTCCTGTTACTGTCTTCACTGACGAGTTGTATGCATATTGGAAATTTTGGTGTGACACTTGGATATGTTCGATAAACACCACGAAAAACCCAAACACTATCCTTAGCTCCCGGGATTCTTGATACTTTGGATAACATTCAAATCAATCGGAGACAACTCAAAAGTATCCTATGCAAGTGAAACAAACCCAATGTGTATTTGTTGCGGTCCCGAGCCTCCTCCCTGACTGGCGACGATCAGTGCACCACCATCCGCAGAGATCCCAGCCCGCCTAACCTCCCGACTTTTTCCTAAATCTATCTTCCAGCTCACGGCTCTAGTGGCCAACCACCAGGCAAGGGCAGCCGCCGCCGTTCTTAAGTGCGCCGGAAAGTCAGCTGTCTGCGTGGGACCTCTTACCTATCAGATCTGCGTGGACGATTTGACGACGGGTTATGTGATTCCCTGCCAGACGAGCACACGTTGCGTCACCGATGGCATCGAGATATGCGAGCCCATCAAGATAGACGCAGAGGCACCCACGGCGGCTGTGGCCAAGATGGTAACAATTACCGACAGTCCAGCTGCCGTCAGCGAATCTGCCCTGCTTGTCGACGGCACCGGAACCGGAAATTCCAACGACACCACTAATACAATCTCCACTGAGGGTCTCGGATCATCAACGTCCGCTGGGCCGACCACAACTCCAGCTGAGACAACCACTGCTCCCGCTGAGACAACAAATATTTTGGAAACAACCACAGAAACTTCACGGTCTGAGGTGTCTCTAGACCCGGAGTCCACGACTTCAGTTATTACCGAAAACACTACCAATACCAATGCACCTGGACAAAGCGACCCCAACGCAACAGAAGGATCAAACGCTGCTCCTGGAGAAGAAAGCCCCAACAACCCGGCAGGTTCGACATCCGCTCCTGGTACTCCCGAAGATCCAAACGCTCCAGCAGACTCGACTGACGCTCCTGGTACGCCTGCTGATCTAAATGTTCCAGCTGGTTCCACTGCCGATCCTGGTAATCCTGCTGATCCAAACGCTCCAGAAGGCTCGACTGACGCTCCTGGAACGCCTTCTGATCCAAATGTTCCAGCTGTTTCGACTGCTGCTCCTGGTATTCCTGAAGATCCAACCGCTCCAGCTGGTTCCACTGAAGCTCCTGGCACCCCTGCTGATCCCAACATTCCAGCTGGTTCCACTGCCGCTCCTGGTATTCCTGAAGATGCAAACGCACCAACTGGTTCCACTGCCGCTCCTGGTAATCCAGCTGATCCGAATTCTCCAGCTGGTTCCACAGCCGCTCCTGGCACCACTGCTGTTCACAACACTCCAGCTGGTTCCACTGTAGCACCTGGTAATCCTGATGATCCCAACGCTCCAGCTGGTTCGACTGCCGCACCTGGTAATCCTGATGATCCCAACGCTCCAGCTGGTTCGACTGCCGCTACTGGTATCCCTGAAAATGCAAACTCTGGTTCCACAGCCGCTCCTGGCACGCCTGCTGATCCCAACGCTCCAGCTGGTTCAACTGCCGCTCCTGGTATTCCTGAAGATCCAAACGCTCCAGCTGGTTCCACTGCCGCTCCTGGCACCCCTGCTGATCCCAACATTCCAGCTGGTTCCACTGCCGCTCCTGGTATTCCTGAAGATCCAAACGCTCCAGCTGGTTCCACTGCCGCTCCTGGCACCCCTGCTGATCCCAACATTCCAGCTGGTTCCACTGCCGCTCCTGGTATTCCTGAAGATCCAAACGCTCCAGCTGGTTCCACTGCCGCTCCTGGCACCCCTGCTGATCCCAACATTCCAGCTGGTTCCACTGCCGCTCCTGGTATTCCTGAAGATCCAAACGCTCCAGCTGGTTCCACTGCCGCTCCTGGCACCCCTGCTGATCCCAACATTCCAGCTGGTTCCACTGCCGCTCCTGGTATTCCTGAAGATCCAAACGCTCCAGCTGGTTCCACTGCCGCTCCTGGCACCCCTGCTGATCCCAACATTCCAGCTGGTTCCACTGCCGCTCCTGGTATTCCTGAAGATCCA
>NW_022995745.1:9112764-9126559 GCF_900245975.1 Drosophila guanche
TCCCAACGCTCCAGCTGGTTCGACTGCCGCACCTGGTAATCCTGATGATCCCAACGCTCCAGCTGGTTCGACTGCCGCACCTGGTAATCCTGATGATCCCAACGCTCCAGCTGGTTCGACTGCCGCACCTGGTAATCCTGATGATCCCAACGCTCCAGCTGGTTCGACTGCCGCACCTGGTAATCCTGATGATCCCAACGCTCCAGCTGGTTCGACTGCCGCACCTGGTAATCCTGATGATCCCAACGCTCCAGCTGGTTCGACTGCCGCTACTGGTATCCCTGAAAATGCAAACTCTGGTTCCACAGCCGCTCCTGGCACGCCTGCTGATCCCAACGCTCCAGCTGGTTCAACTGCCGCTCCTGGTATTCCTGAAGATCCAAACGCTCCAGCTGGTTCCACTGCCGCTCCTGGCACCCCTGCTGATCCCAACATTCCAGCTGGTTCCACTGCCGCTCCTGGTATTCCTGAAGATCCAAACGCACCAGCTGGTTCCACTGCCGCTCCTGGTAATACAGCTGATCCGAATTCTCCAGCTGGTTCCACAGCCGCTCCTGGCACCACTGCTGTTCACAACACTCCAGCTGGTTCGACTGCCGCACCGAGTAATCCTAATGATCCCCACGCTCCAGCTGGTTCGACTGCCGCTTCTGGTATCCCTGAAAATTCATACTCTGGTTCCACAGCCGCTCCTGGCACGCCTGCTGATCCCAACGCTCCAGCTGGTGCAACTGCCGCTCCTGGTATTCCTGACGATCCGAACGCTCCAGCTGTTTCGACTGCTGCTCCTGGTATTCCTGAAGATCCAAACGCTCCAGCTGGTTCCACTGCCGCTCCTGGCATCCCTGCTGATCCCAACATTCCAGCTGGTTCCACTGCCGCTTCTGGTATTCCAGAAGATCCAAACGCACCAGCTGGTTCCACTGCCGCTCCTGGTAATCCAGCTGATCCGAATTCTCCAGCTGGTTCCACAGCCGCTCCTGGCACCACTGCTGTTCACAACACTCCAGCTGGTTCCACTGCAGCTCCTGGTAATCCTGATGATCCCAACGCTCCAGCTGGTTCGGCTGCCGCTCCTGGTATTCCTGAAAATTCAAACTCTGGTCCCACAGCCGCTCCTGGCACGCCTGCTGATCCCATCGCTCCAGCTGATTCCACTTCCGATCCTGGTACCCCTGCTGATCCCAACGCTCCAGCTGTTTCGACTGCTGCTCCTGGTATTCCTGAAAATCCAAACGCTGATTCGAATGTCGCAGCTGGTAATCCTTCTGACCCGAACTCTCCAGCTGGTTCCACAGTCGCTCCTGGCACCACTGCTGGTCCCAACCCTACAGCTGGTTCCACTGCCGCTCCTGGTATTCCTGAAGATCCAAACGCTCCAGCTGATCCGAACTCTCCAGCTGGTTCCACAACCGCTCCTTGCACCACTTCTGGTCACAAGACTCCAGCTGGTTCCACTTTAGCACCTGCTAATCCTGATGATCCCAACGCTCCAGCTGGTTCGGCTGCCGCTCCTGGTATTCCTGAAAATTCAAACTCTGGTTCGACTGCCGCTGCTGGCACCCCTGCTGATCCCAAAGCTCCAGCTGGTTCGACTGCCGCTCCTGGCACCCCAGCTGATCCCAACATCCCAGCTAGTTCCACTGGCGCTCCTGAAACGCCTGCGGATCTCAACACTCCAGCTGGTTCGACTCTAGCTTCTGGTACTCCTGCTGATCCAAACTCTCCAGCTGCTTCCACTGCGGCTCCAGGTACTCCGGCTGATCCCAACGCTCCAGCTGAGTCATGGCGTCAGCATCCGCATCATTTCTTTCTTCCAGGCCAGACTCGACCAACTCTTCGTCTAGTTCAGCATTTACCGATCTGGCCAAGTGGACCATATTATGCAAAAAATCCTGGTGTTGATTCAGCTGAAGGACCCCGAAATGGCTTCAAGCCCATCCCATCCCATCGGCAACTTCAATTCTGGCCGGACTGGCAGAAGTGGATGAATGGCTGGCGCACAACTCGGAAGCCCGTTAGCATTACTGAGGCGCCCGCTTCCAATCAGGAGCAAGAGAAACCCCAGCCAGCGAAGCCCAGCAACAATGGCCCCAAAGGTCTCGAAAGTGTAGAGCACGCTGCCTCTGTACGCCCATCAGGTGTAGGTGTATCCAGCGAGAACGCCTCTGTCGAACAGAGCCCCAAGGGTTCTGGCGAGAGAACAAAGGACAAGCCCAAATCTGTCGAAGAACAGTCCAAGGAGCAGGAACAGAAGAAGGCCATATCCACTGAGAAAGACAGCTCCCTCGAAGAAAAGAAGGAAGCGGAAAAGGACAAGTCAAAAGATTCCAAAGAGGAAAAAGACAGCGAGGTGAATAAGTCCAATGATGACGAAAAGAATGAAGAGGAAAAGCAGAGCTCAAAGGAAAAGAAAAAGTACTTGAAAAAAATCATCAAGAAGTTGAAGAATGAGGAAGACTGCGACGAGGATGAAGTCTTTCCTGATGTTCGTGATTGCAAGAAGTACTTCCGATGTGAGGTAACACGGTCGGGGAAGCACAAGATGGTGCACCTGCGTTGCAACAAAAAGCAGCGGTTCGATTGGCTCCACCAGACATGCGTTTTCAAGGATGAAGCTCGTTGTCTGGGGAAGTAAACGGATGTGATTTGCATCTCCATCGACGGTATTTCAAAACTTTATTATCCACATAATAATCACAGCATCACTTATATTGGCAATGATATTTTATCTATGGCTTGTCCTATATTCTTATTTATTTTCCTATTTAAAAAATAAATTTTCTTTCCATTAATAACTCTGAAAATGTATGCAAATTTGTATGGTTTAATTATTCCTTATATAAAGGATGTGCTTATTTTTTTCATTTTAGACCCCAAGTTCTTTTTATACCCGGTACTCGAAAAGTAAATAGGTTATATTTTATTTGTGCGAATAGCCGTTGTATGTAACGCACAGGAGGAAGCGTTTTCTACCCCATAAAGTATATATATTCTTGAGCAGCATCAATAGCCGAGTCGATATAGCCATGTCTGCTGTGCTGTGCTGTGTCGTCAGCCATAATTGGGGTCGGAAAAGCTTATCCATGTGCGTTACATACTTCAACTAACGCACATAAAAACAATATACCCTATTTGAGTACGTTGTCACACAGGCAAGAAGTATGGCCGCCGCTACACAACAACACAACTGCAAAATGGCCCTTGCAGGCAGACGCATACAATTATGTTCAGTAAAATAGCAATCCAAATGAATTCTAAAACAATACGTCTGTACCACATATTTATGTATATACATATGTATGTATGTACATACATACGTACATTGTACGTGGTATTTGTTTTCGGAACAGAACGCCTAGAATAGAAGGGCAATGCGGGCCATGGGTTATGAAGGGTATGAAGAGCCCTGGATGGGGAGCTGGGTGCAGTGCAGGCATATCGTGTGTGTGTGTGTTTCCTCGCACAGAGAGGAACGTTTCCGACCCCATAGGGTATATATATTCTTGATCAGAATCAATAGCCGAGTCGATAAAGCTATGTCTGCTGTGCTGTGCTGTGTCGTCAGCCATAATTGGGGTCGGAAACGTTTCTCTCTGTGCGTTACATACTTCCACTAACGCGCATAAAAACAATATACCCTATTTGCGTCATATCGCTTGCGATATCTACAAATGAAAGAGCCCTGTGATTGGCCGACTGTGGAAAACTACGACTACGACTAAAGGAAAAGTAAGTCAAAGATATAGCCAATGAGGGAACCGCCCCATCCACAAAATTACATTCAAATAAACGAATATAATTGGCTGACGGACAAAATACATATTTTGCGACAATAAGTGGTACCGATGAAATAATAATTAATTAATTAATAATTCAATTATCGGGGCTGCGAAATGCTTGGGGTAGTAAAAATCCACTCCAATACTTGAAGCGCAATAATATTAAGTTTTTTTTAATTGAAGCACTGCATCTGTCTGTTTTTTTTTTTGTAAATATTTACATATCGCTTGCGATATCTACAAATGAAAGAGCCCTGCGATTGGCCGACTGTGTAAATGTGTAGGCATGTGTATATCGATAAAGGAAAAATAAGTCAAAAATATAGCCAATGAGGGAACCGCCCCATCCACAAAATTGCATTCAAATAAACGAATATAATTGCCTGACGGACAAAATATATATTTTGCGACAATAAGTGGTACCGATGAAATAATAATTATCCTACAAAAACAAATAAAAGAGGGTATAGAAAATTATACGATTTCTCCTGGGAGTCCTGGCTAGCTGGTAATATTAATAAGAAAATTAAAATCGATAAATAAGATTATCCTATGAAGAAAAATTCGGATTGCAAAAATACCGTACATTGGCATTGGCCCCTTTTGCTTAAACCATATTTATAAAACGACCCAGACAAAAATAAATCCTTAAAATAAGCCGCCACTATAGAAACATGATTTATCTTTCTGTTCAAATTATATGTTAAGCCTTAAGAGTTCTGGGTAGCGAGTAATTTTAAACAGAAATTCAAAACCGAGGAATATGACTTCCTCTCAACAAAAAATATTTAGTTTACTTGTTTAGACTTTATTTTCAAATAAAAAAGAAAGAAAACCAATTATATAAAAAACTGACTTATCAGTTGAACACAGTTCCATATTTATTTCTAAAGCCGGTTGGCCAGCAATCCGAACATATGTACATAAATATGTACATACATTTTATACCGTACACATTGCACTCCCTACATACTAAATTGTTATGTATTGGCCCGGTTTCTTTAAACCTTATTTCCTAAAAAACCAAATAAAAGAGGGTCCATAAAACTAGCAACTCTTATATAAAAATTTATTAATCTATCCGATAAAATTATATGATTTGTCCTGGGAGTCCTGGCTAGCTGGTAATATTAACCTAAATCTCAAAATCAATAATTAAGACTTCTTATCAACAAAAATTCCGACTGCAAAAAGTACCGTACATTGGCATTGGCCCCTTTTGTCTAAACATTATTTCTAAAACCACCCAGCAAAAAAGAAATCCTTAAAAAAGGCCGCCATTATAGAAAAATTAGTAATCTTTATGTTCAAATTATATGTTCAGCCTTTGGAGTCCTGGGAAGCCAGTAATATTAAACACAAATTCAAAATCGAGGAATATGACTTATTTTCAACAAAAAGTTGTTAGTTTATTAGTTTAAACATTATTTTCAAAAAAAAAAAGAAAGAAAACCAATGATTAATCTTTCTGTTCAAATTATATGGTTAGCCTTTAGAGTTCTTGGTAGCCAGTTTTATTAAACAGAATTTAAAAATCGAGGAAATTAGAAGTCATATCTAATCAACAAAAAATTGTTAGTTTATTTGTTTACACATTATTTTCAAAAATAAAGAAAGAAAACCAATTATATAAAAAACTGACTTATCAGTTGGACATAACTTCCATATATATTTCTGAAGCCGGTTGGCCAGCAATCCGATCTTATGTACATATGTACATATATTTTATACCGTACATATTTCATTCATTGCATACTGAACTATTATGCATAGGCCCGGTTTCTTTAAACCTTATTTCCTGCAAAACCAAATAAAAGAGGGTCCATAAAACTAGCAACTCTTATATAAAAATTGATTAATCTATCCGATAAAATTATATGATTTGTCCTGGGAGTCCTGGCTAGCTGGTAATATTAACCTAAATCGCAAAATCAATAAATAAGACATCCCATCAACAAAGATTCCGAATGCAATAAATACCGTACATTGGCATTGGCCCCTTTTGTTTAAATATTATTTCTAAAACCACCCAGCAAAGAAGAAATCCTTAAAAAAAACGGCCACCATAGAACAATTATTTATCTTTCTGTTCAAATTATATGTTCAGCCTTAAGAGTTCTGGGTAGCCAGTAGTATTAAACAGAAATTCAAAACCGAGGAATATCACTTCCTTTCAACAAAAAATATTTAGTTTACTTGTTTAGACATTATTTTCAAATAAAAAAGAAAGAAAACCAATTATATAAAAAACTGACTTATCAGTGGGACACAGCTTCCATATTTATTTCTAAAGCCGGTTGGCCAGCAATCCGAACATATGTACATAAATATGTACATACATTTTATACCGTACACATTGCACTCCCTACATACTAAATTTTTATGTATTGGCCCGGTTTCTTTAAACCTTATTTCTTAAAAAACCAAATAAAAGAGGGTCCAAAAACTAGCAACCCTTATATACAAATTTGTATGTATTGGCACAGTTTCTTTAAACCTTATTTCCAAAAAAACCAAATAAAAGAGGGTCCAAAAACCAGCAACCCTTATATAAAAATAGATTAATCTATCCGATAAAATTATATGATTTGTCCTGGGAGTCCTGGCTAGCTGGTAATATTAACCTAAATCTCAAAATCAATAATTAAGACTTCTTATCAACGAAAATACCGACTGCAAAAAATACCGTACATTGGCATTGGCCCCTTTTGTTTAAACATTATTTCTTAACCCACCTAGCAAAGAAGAAATCCTAAAAAAAATTTTCAAATAAAAAAGAAAGAAAACCAATTATATAAAAAACTGACTTATCAGTTGGACACAGCTTCCATATTTATTTCTAAAGCCGGTTGGCCAGCAATCCGAACATATGTACATACATATGTACATAAATATGTACATACATTTTATACCGTACGCATTGCACTCCCTACATACTGAATTTGTATGCATTGGCTGGGTTTCTTTAAACCTTATTTCCTACAAAACCAAATAAAAGAGGGTTCATAAAACTAGCAACCATTAAAAAAAATTTATTAATATATCCGATAAAATTATATGATTTCTCCTGCTATTCCTGGCTAGCTGGTAATATTAATAAGAATCTCAAAATCGTTAAATAAGACTTCCTATGAAGAAAAATTCCGAATGCAAAAATACCGTACATTGGCTTGGCCACTTTTGTTTAAACCATATTTCCAAAACAACCCAGCAAAGAAGAAATCCTTAAAATAAGCCGTCACTATAGAACAATTATTTATCTTTCTGTTCAAATTATATGTTCAGCCTTAAGCGTTCTGGGAAGCCNAATTGCACTCCCTACATACTGAATTTGTATGTATTGGCCCGGTTTCTTTAAACCTTATTTCCTAAAAACCAAATAAAAGAGGGTCCAAAAACTAGCAACTCTTATATAAAAATTGATTAATCTATCCGATAAAATTATATGATTTGTCCTGGGAGTCCTGGCTAGCTGGTAATATTAACCTAAATCTCAAAATCAATAAATAAGACTTCCTATCAACAAAAATTCCGACTGCAAAAAATACCGTACATTGTCATTGGCCCCTTTTGTTTAAATATTATTTCGAAAACCACCCAGCAAAGAAGAAATCCTTAAAAAAAAACCGCCACTATAGAACAATTATTTATTTTTCTGTTCAAATTATAGGTTCAGCCCTAAGAGTTCTGGGTAGCCAGTAGTATTAAACAGAAATTCAAAACCGAGGAATATCACTTCCTTTCAACAAAAAATATTTAGTTTACTTGTTTGGACATTATTTTCAAAAAAAAAAAGAAAGAAAACCAATGATTAATCTTTCTGTTCAAATTATATGGTTAGCCTTTAGAGTTCTTGGTAGCCAGTTATATTAAACAGAATTTAAAAATCGAGGAAAATGACTTCTAATCAACAAAAAATTGTTAGTTTATTTGTTACACATTTAAAAGTTTATTTTTTCTTTCTTTTGGTTAATATATTTTTTGACTGAATAGTCAACCTGTGTCGAAGGTATAAATAAAGATTTCGGCCAACCGGTCGTTAGGCTTGTATACATGTATGTATACATGTATTTATACATGTATGTAAAATATGGCATGCGTAACGTGAGGGATGTATGACTTAAACATACATAACCGGGCCTTTCTTTAAACCTTATTTCCTAAAAACCAAATAAAAGAGGGTCCAAAAACTAGCAACTCTTATATAAAAATTGATTAATCTATCCGATAAAATTATATGATTTGTCCTGGGAGTCCTGGCTAGCTGGTAATATTAACCTAAATCTCAAAATCAATAAATAAGACTTCCTATCAACAAAAATTCCGACTGCAAAAAATACCGTACATTGGCATTGGCCCCTTTTGTTTAAACATTATTTCTAATCCCACCCAGCAAAGAAGAAATCCTTAAAAAAGACGCCACTATAGAAAAATTATTTATCTTTCTGTTCAAATTATATGTTCAGCCTTAAGAGTTCTGGGTAGCCAGTAGTATTAAAAAGAAATTCAAAACCGAGGAATATCACTTCCTTTCAACAAAAAATATTTAGTTTACTTGTTTAGACATTATTTTCAAATAAAAAAGAAAGAAAACCAATTATATAAAAAACTGACTTATCAGTTGAACACAGCTTCCATATTTATATCTAAAGCCGGTTGGCCAGCAATCCGAACATATGTACATAAATATGTACATACTTTTTATACCGTACACATTGCACTCCCTACATGCTAAATTGTTATGTATTGGCCCGGTTTCTTTAAACCTTATTTCCTAAAAAACCAAATAAAAGAGGGTCCAAAACCTAGCAACCCTTATATACAAATTTGTATGTATTGGCACAGTTTCTTTAAAAATTATTTCCAAAAAAACCAAATAAAAGAGGGTCCATACAACTAGCAACTCTTATATAAAAATTGATTAATCTATCCGATAAAATTATATGATTTGTCCTGGGAGTCCTGGCTAGCTGGTAATATTAACCTAAATCTCAAAATCAATAAATAAGACTTCCTATCAACAAAAATTCCGACTGCAAAAAATACCGTACATTGGAATTGGCCCCTTTTGTTTAAACATTATTTCTAAAACCACCCAGCAAAGAAGAAATCCTTAAAAAAGGCCGCCATTATAGAAAAATGATTAATCTTTCTGTTCAAATGGTAGCCAGTTATATTAAACAGAATTTAAAAATCGAGGAATATGACTTCTAATCAACAAAAAATTGTTAGTTTATTTGTTTACACATTATTTTCAAATAAAAAAGAAAGAAAACCAATTATATAAAAAACTGACTTATCAGTGGGACACAGCTTCCATATTTATTTCTAAAGCCGGTTGGCCAGCAATCCGAACATATGTAAATACATATGTACATAAATATGTACATACATTTTATACCGTACGCATTGCACTCCCTACATACTGAATTTTTATGTATTGGTCCGGTTTCTTTAAACCTTATTTCCTAAAAAACGAAGTAAAAGAGGGTCCAAAAACTAGCAACCCTTATATACAAATTTGTATGTATTGGCCCGGTTTCTTTAAACCTTATTTCCTAAAAAACCAAATAAAAGAGGGTCCAAAAACTAGCAACTCTTATATAAAAAATGATTAATCTATCCGATAAAATTATATGATTTTTCCTGGGAGTCCTGGCTAGCTGGTAATATTAACCTTAATCTCAAAATCAATAAATAAGACTTCCTATCAACAAAAATTCCGACTGCAAAAAATACCGTACATTGGCATTGGCCCCTTTTGTTTAAACAATCTTTCTAAAACCACCCAGCAAAGAAGAAATCCTTAAAAAAGGCCGCCATTATAGAAAAATGATTTATCTTTCTGTTCAAATTATATGTTCAGCCTTTAGAGTCCTGGGAAGCCAGTAAAATTAAACACAAATTCAAAACCGAGGAATATCTTTTCCTTTCAACAAAAAATATTTAGTTTACTAGTTTAGACATTATTTTCAAATAAAAAAGAAAGAAAACCAATTATATAAAAAACTGACTAATCAGTTGGACATAACTTCCATATATATTTCTGAAGCCGGTTGGCCAGCAATCCGATCTTATGTACATATGTACATATATTTTATACCGTACATATTTCATTCATTGCATACTGAACTATTATGCATAGGCCCGGTTTCTTTAAACCTTATTTCCTGCAAAACCAAATAAAAGAGGGTCCATAAAACTAGCCACTCTTATATAAAAATTGATTAATCTATCCGATAAAATTATATGATTTGTCCTGGGAGTCCTGGCTAGCTGGTAATATTAACCTTAATCTCAAAATCAATAAATAAGACATCCCATCAACAAAGATTCCGACTGCAAAAAATACCGTACATTGGCATTGGCCCCTTTTGTTTAAATATTATTTCTAAAACCACCCAGCAAAGAAGAAATCCCTAAAAAAGGCCGCCATTATAGAAAAACGATTAATCTTTCTGTTCAAATTATATGTTCAGCCTTTAGACTCCTGGGAAGCCAGTAATATTAAACACAAATTTAAAATCGAGGAATATGACTTATTTTCAACAAAAAGTTGTTAGTTTATTAGTTTAAACATTATTTTCAAAAAACAAGAAAGAAAACCAATGATTAATCTTTCTGTTCAAATTATATGGTTAGCCTTTAGAGTTCTTGGTAGCCAGTTATATTAAACAGAATTTAAAAATCGAGGAATATGACTTCTGCATACTGCATATGCAAACTGAACTATTATGCATAGGCCCGGTTTCTTTAAATCTTATTTTCTTTAAAACTTATTTTCAACAAAAAGTTGTTAGTTTATTAGTTTAAACATTATTTAAAAAAAAAAAAGAAAGAAAACCAATGATTAATCTTTCTGTTCAAATTATATGGTTAGCCTTTAGAGTTCTTGGTAGCCAGTTATATTAAACAGAATTTAAAAATCGAGGAATATGACTTCTGCATACTGCATATGCATACTGAACTATTATGCATAGGCCCGGTTTCTTTAAACCTTATTTCCTAAAAAACCAAATAAAAGAGGGTCCAAAAACTAGCAACCCTTATATAAAAATTGTTTAATCTATCCGATAAAATTATATGATTTGTCCTAGGAGTCCTGGCTAGCTGGTAATATTAACCTAAATCTCAAAATCAATAAATAAGACTTCCTATCAACAAAAATTCCGACTGCAAAAAATACCGTACATTGGCATTGGCCCCTTTTGTTTAAACATTATTTCTAAACCCACCCAGCAAAGAAGAAATCCTTTAAAAAGCCGCCACTATAGAAAAATTATTTATCTTTCTGTTCAAATTATATGTTCAGCCTTAAGAGTTCTGGGTAGCCAGTAGTATTAAACAGAAATTCAAAACCGAGGAATATGACTTCCTTTCAACAAAAAATATTTAGTTTACTTGTTTACACATTATTTTCAAAAATAAAGAAAGAAAACCAATTATATAAAAAACTGACTTATCAGTTGGACATAACTTCCATATATATTTCTGAAGCCAGTTGGCCAGCAATCCGATCTTGTGTACATATGTACATATATTTTATACCGTACATATTTCATTCATTGCATACTGAACTATTATGCATAGGCCCGGTTTCTTTAAACCTTATTTGCTGCAAAACCAAATAAAGGAGGGTCCATAAAACTAGCAACTCTTATATAAAAATTGATTAATCTATCCGATAAAAGTATATGATTTGTCCTGGGAGTCCTGGCTAGCTGGTAATATTAACCTTAATCTCAAAATCAATAAATAAGACATCCCATCAACAAAGATTCCGACTGCAAAAAATACCGTACATTGGCATTGGCCCCTTTTGTTTAAATATTATTTCTAAAACCACCCAGCAAAGAAGAAATCCTTAAAAAATGCCGCCATTATAGAAAAATGATTAATCTTTCTGTTCAAATTATATGTTCAGCCTTTAGAGTCCTGGGAAGCCAGTAATATTAAACACAAATTCAAAATCGAGGAATATGACTTATTTTCAACAAAAAATTGTTAGTTTATTAGTTTAAACATTATTTTCAAAAAAAAACGAAAGAAAACCAATGATTAATCTTTCTGTTCAAATTATATGGTTAGCCTTTAGAGTTCTTGGTAGCCAGTTATATTAAACAGAATTTAAAAATCGAGGAATATGACTTCTAATCAACAAAAAATTGTTAGTTTATTTTTTTACACATTATTTTCAAATAAAAAAGAAAGAAAACCAATTATATAAAAAACTGACTTATTAGTTGGACACAGCTTCCATATTTATTTCTAAAGCCGGTTGGCCAGCAATCCGAACATATGTACATACATATGTACATAAATATGTACATACATTTTATACCGTACGCATTGCACTCCCTACATACTGAATTTTTATGTATTGGTCCGGTTTCTTTAAACCTTATTTCCTAAAAAACCAAATAAAAGATTGTCCAAAAACTAGCAACCCTTATAAACAAATTTGTATGTATTGGCCCGGTTTCTTTAAACCTTATTTCCTAAAAAACCAAATAAAAGAGGGTCCAAAAACTAGCAACCTTTATATAAAAATTGTTTAATCTATCCGATAAAATTATATGATTTGTCCTGGGAGTCCTGGCTAGCTGGTAATATTAACCTAAATCTCAAAATCAATAAATAAAACTTCCTATCAACAAAAATTCCGACTGCAAAAAATACCGTACATTGGCATTGGCCCCTTTTGTTTAAATATTATTTCTAAAACCACCCAGCAAAGAAGAAATCCTTAAAAAATGCCGCCATTATAGAAAAATGATTAATCTTTCTGTTCAAATTATATGTTCAGCCTTTAGAGTCCTGGGAAGCCAGTAATATTAAACACAAATTCAAAATCGAGGAATATGACTTATTTTCAACAATAAGTTGTTAGTTTATTAGTTTAAACATTATTTTCAAATAAAAAAGAAAGAAAACCAATTATATAAAAAACTGATTTATCAGTTGGACACAGCTTCCATATTTATTTCTAAAGCCGGTTGGCCAGCAATCCGAACATATGTACATACATATGTACATATATTTTATACCGTACGCATTGCACTCCCTACATACTGAATTTTTATGTATTGGTCCGGTTTCTTTAAACCTTATATCCTAAAAAACCAAATAAAAGATTGTCCAAAAACTAGCAACCCTTATAAACAAATTTGTATGTATTGGCCCGGTTTCTTTAAACCTTATTTCCTAAAAAACCAAATAAAAGAGGGTCCAAAAACTAGCAACCCTTATATAAAAATTGTTTAATCTATCCGATAAAATTATATGATTTGTCCTGGGAGTCCTGGCTAGCTGGTAATATTAACCTAAATCTCAAAATCAATAAATAAGACTTCCTATCAACAAAAATTCCGACTGCAAAAAATACCGTACATTGGCATTGGCCCCTTTTGTTTAAACATTATTTCTAAACCCACCCAGCAAAGAAGAAATCCTTTAAAAAGCCGCCACTATAGAAAAATTATTTATCTTTCTGTTCAAATTATATGTTCAGCCTTAAGAGTTCTGGGTAGCCAGAAGTATTAAACAGAAATTCAAAACCGAGGAATATGACTTCCTTTCAACAAAAAATATTTAGTTTACTTGTTTACACATTATTTTCAAAAATAAAGAAAGAAAACCAATTATATAAAAAACTGACTTATCAGTTGGACATAACTTCCATATATATTTCTGAAGCCAGTTGGCCAGCAATCCGATCTTGTGTACATATGTACATATATTTTATACCGTACATATTTCATTCATTGCATACTGAACTATTATGCATAGGCCCGGTTTCTTTAAACCTTATTTCCTGCAAAACCAAATAAAGGAGGGTCCATAAAACTAGCAACTCTTATATAAAAATTGATTAATCTATCCGATAAAAGTATATGATTTGTCCTGGGAGTCCTGGCTAGCTGGTAATATTAACCTTAATCTCAAAATCAATAAATAAGACATCCCATCAACAAAGATTCCGACTGCAAAAAATACCGTACATTGGCATTGGC